>NW_020955549.1:56485-76071 GCF_003031625.1 Empidonax traillii
CCATCGTTGATCTAATTCATGGCATCCAAATTGTGTCCACAACGAGAGAGCTCTACCTGGAGGATTCCCCCCTGCAGCTCAAAATCCTGGCTTTGGATTCTGAAGGTAAGAGATGTGCAGGTGGGAGATGAAATACCTGCTGAAAGGTGTAACTGTGTGATGTGTGCACTGGTTGTATTTGTGACACAGCTGATTGACTGAAGCCAAGAGGAGTTGGTCCACCTTTTTGGGGCAGGCCATGGGGACACTGGTTGTGTAGAAACTGTTCTGGCTGGATAGGGTGAACCAAAATATGCAATCCTGGTTACTCTTTCTGCTCTGCCCCCATTTGAGAGCAGTATCATCCAGGTCTCTGAGCATCATTAGCACCAAAGCTTTTCATCAAATGCTCACTAACACTGTGCTCTTCAGGGGGTGCCCGAGGTTGCACTCCGTGGTTGGCAGTGGTGTTGCTCATATATAAGATTAATGACAATAAAATGTAAATGTATCCATGTCAGAAATCCTTCAGCATGCCCCAAACTAGGGCACCTTCAATGAGCTGCTGGGAACTGTGCACCTAAGGCTCCATCATCCACTGGTGTATTTAGTGTTATTAATATCCCTGCTCCTAGAACTGTGACTAATACAGCCTTTCTGGCTTGGAGAAATGTAAGATGTGCTCGCCAGTGGAGCCTCTTGGATGGGGGGATGTGACAGAAAAAGAAAACAATTCTTATTCAACAGAGAGTGGTCTCGATCCCATGCAGTAGATAATGTTTCGGGGCACGCTCCTGAGTGTGGACTGAGAAGGAAACAAAATAACCAAGTATCATCATTTCCGTGCCCTTGAGCAGGGCAGGGGCTCTTCTGAAAGGTCCCCCTGTTCCACATACCAGCAGTGTTTGAACAGGGAATTTAAGGTACAAAATCTTACATGTGAAAAAAAAAGCTGTATTAAGTTTGCCTAAGTAATCTTACTCTGGTATTCACTGATTTTTCATTGTTCTTTTTTTTTATTATTATCATTTTTTAGCATATTTTTTATCTGAACTTGTTTGTAGCAGCTTGTCTTCTGGCAAACTATTATTGGTTTATTTGAATATCTGCACGACTGAACAGCGAAAAAGAAAGCAAATAATGGTTGGGGTTTTTTTCCGACTGGATTTATAAGGAGATCAAATCCACTGATTCCCTCTCCAGAGTGCCAAATCTGGATTCCCAGAATCCCGTCTGAACAGTCTTGGTAAGCACCTCTCTGCAGCAGTGAGGACTGAGTTACCCTGGCTGGTTTGCAGGAAGCTGCAGGTTAACATTTACCTGGATTGCTGCTGCTCCTGGCACTGCAATATGCTTTGGGTTTCCCTCTGCTTCATCTTCCCCTTCCTGGAGTGCTTGGCCAGAGCTGCTGCCAGTGGTGCAGTCAGGGATGGGCACTGTTTAACTCTGGCACCACACACGCTGATTTGACCTCTCCAGAGAATGTTCCTCCTTCCTGGTGTCTGCCTTGGAACACTGAGTAGTTTACCCTCTTGGTTAATTATTAGACAATCACATTTTTCTGCTCTTTCCATAAACCAGGACATGAGCCATGGCTGGGCCGAAGGGAAGGAGGAAAACAGGAGATGAAGGACAGTTCAATGTAAACACAAAACTTTGGGAACCTCCTTGGTTTTCAGTATCAGATATTTAATTTCTTGATTTATTAATCAAAAAGTAAAGCCTCACACTTGACAGAAAGTTTGCAAAGTATATCTATTTCAGCTGCATTACCAAGCCAAGTGTGTAGTGCCCATTTGTAATACCACAGGTAAAACCTAATTACATCATTCACTCATTATCCATATAGGTTTGGAAATGATGTGTTGTCTCCCATTGTCTCTAGTCTGTTAAAAGACACATGTTAAAAAACCCCAAGAAAACAACTTTTCATTTGAGTAG
Source organism: Empidonax traillii (assembly GCF_003031625.1). Taxonomy (NCBI): domain Eukaryota; kingdom Metazoa; phylum Chordata; class Aves; order Passeriformes; family Tyrannidae; genus Empidonax; species Empidonax traillii. The sequence goes on from NW_020955549.1 coordinate 58,406, forward strand.
AGAAACATTAAAAATATCTATTTTCTGCTTGTCAATTCATTTCAGTCCCCTCTGAATGAAAAGTAGATTTATCTGTTCAAAAGGTACCTTGCTGGGCCTTCCAACTTCTTTAGCTTTGGTCTCTGCCCACATCAACCCAGTGCCAGAGGGAAGGAATGAGGAGTCTGGAGCAGGACTCAGGACAGTATTTCCAAACTGCCAGCAATTCACTGTTGCAAGATGCAAGCTGTTGTGATCTGCAGGCCACCATCCTCTTCGCAGACACTCAGCTCCCAAACCTGCATCCATTCACAGCAAAAGATGCCATTTAACTCTGCCCATTCAAGGATGAGGACATGCAGAAATGTGCTGAGGGGCAGAGCACCTGCAGTCACAAAGATGCACTTTTAATAGAATTTGGGAAGTTAATACAATATTTAGATCCTTACAGATAGCTTTTTGCACTGAAGGAGTATCTTATGCCTTACTGAATTGTTTTTAATTGCCCTCTAGGATTAGAGAAGAGTGTAGTTAAGTGACTGAGATACTGCTTAACATTTGAATTCTGAAGCAAATGTTGTTTCTGCAAACACATTCCTTGCACATACACATGGTCCTGCAACACAACTCTTCTGCCTTGATCATTGCACAAGGAAAATGGGGCATAAGCTGGAAGAAAAAGACCTTTATGGAGCTTTCAGCATCATTTTTTTTAGTGGGGTAGAATTACAGTCCCTAAAGCTAAGCAGGTGCAAGGTCAGACCTGAAAGAAAACTCCAGGAGGGTCAAACAGAAGGTGTTCTGAACTCACAAAAACATCTTATTGCAGGTCTATAGAGCTGACAGTGCAGAGTGGGCTTGGGTTTATTTTTTAATGGGGGGGTTAACTTGAAAAAATAAGAGCTGTTCATTATTTATACTGAAACATCTCATTTGTCTTCTGCTTTCCAATTCAGAAGGGGTCATTTGATTGTAATTAAGCCAAATGTTAGTGAATAATTCACCACCTCTTTCCTTCGTCCCATCCTATTCATTAGCTCGAACCAAAAGGCTCCAACTTTCAAATATAACAAATCTTTAGTCAATAATTAGTAATAATTAAAGACTCAAAGCTGTTACAGCAGCCAGTTATGAACAAAGAAGAGCCTGTTTGTGAAATGAGAACTAATAAGGGGAGAATTAATTTCTCGTCAACTTAAATATTTCCAAAAACCCAGGCCCTCACACAGTGTCCTCCTGGGAACCTCTGCAATTTCATTTGATCCACACAGAGCGAAAATTGGCATCCTTGTAATTAATTTAGGCTATTTCATAAAAATACGGGGAGAATAATTCACACAGAGAAACTATAGCTGCAGAGTTGCTTTCCAGCTTTTTTCCTCTTTCTATGAGTTATGTCAGGTGCCTTGTTACATAAATCAGAAGGGCATTTTGGGGGCTCTTACAGTCAGAAGTGCTTACAGGATTTACAGATTTTAAGTAGAACTCAGTGACTGTAAAATTAGCCAATATTGGGCTATATGGTGATTATTTTTATTCTCGTGTTTCACTTGTTGCAAACCTCTTACATGAGAAAAGTAAAAAAAAAAAAAAAAAATTAGACCTGTAAACTAAAAGTAAACTAAAATGAACAAAGAATTTACAAATTGCATGAAAACCTGTTGACAAACACCCTCCTGTGGTTTTGGTTCTGGGTTACCACCAGAACTACAAAGGACTGTTTGGCAATTCCACTGGAAAAAGTTGCCATTTTATGCTGGAGCAGAGTTCATCTCACAAAAATATTTAGTCTGGTAGGATTAGTGTTGCTTCCAGTGCAAGTGAGCCTGGCTCTGACCGGCATGTGCAATGCTAATGAAGCTCTAAGTTGATGCTGCTGCCTCTCCATCCCCTGATTAGTGAGCCTGCTATGCAGGGAACTGATCTGAGACAGGGACAACTCCCACAGAACGAACCAAAACCACTCTGAAAAGCAAATGAGGGAAGAAAGGAGAGTACAAATGTGTGTCCAGGATCCCAGGAGGAAACATTTATAAAGAACACAAGAAGTGGCGTTGCCAAGATGGCAGCTGGTTAGGAGAAACAAACCGGGAGATGGATGTGCATGTGCTCAGGGGGATCAGAGACGAGTAAGAGCAGACTGCTGGCATCTTGGAGGGAGCAGCTCTGCCCTGGATAAATCAACAATACAATCACAACGATATCCCTGAGTGGCCCTGAGCTTGGGCACGAGAAGCAGAGGGAGGCAAACGACCTTCAGAGGTTCCCAGCAGGTGCTGTAACAATGGGCTGCCACCTTCCTGCCTCAGCAACCACCCAGGCTGGACCAGGGATGGAGGGACTGTTAGACAGGGCCCTGTCTTACCCCATCTCCTGGCAGATGGAATGACCCTGCCTACTGCAGACTCTAAAGGAGAACTGGTTTTTTTGTGTTCTACCCCCTCATTTAGGCTGTGAGAGCTTCTGGGCTTTGGGAAGAGGCTGTAATTGAGCTGGGTGTTCTTTGTCCCTCAGCACTTAGTGAGAAGTTACAGCAGGGCCATGGGTACAAGCAGTTCAGGTTTTCCATTCCCTCTGCTCTCCCCTGCATTTGTCAATGTCTGAATTTCATCAACCGTTCTGCTGCCAATTTGTCTCCTTCTGTTCCCACGAAGTTCATCACAGCCTTCTCTTAGGAAAAGTTACACTAAATAATTTTGTCATCTGGAAATCCTGCTGACCTCATTTTTTCTGTTCTACCCCTCACTTCTGCCTTTCTGGATAATTAATGAGTGTATTAAGTTCTAACTACAGCCCAGATCCTTGGGACATACTAATATTAACCTCCTACCGAATTGAAAACTGACAGACTAATGAATTAAATTCTGCATGAGAACAACAGTGTTGACAGTGAAAATCGGGATGAGTTGTGATTAAAATGAAAACAAAACCCACCCAAAATTCTGCAAGTACAAGTACCTGCAATTTCTACTGACTTTTATGGGTCTTGTGAAAAAAATCCAGGCTACTTGGGGAAATTAAAAAAAACCAATGAAAAAGAATTTTTGTTTATTTGTATATTTTGTTTGTTTCTATATTTCTGTATATTTGTTTCCCTTGCTGTTCACAGACTCACTGAGTTAGCAAACAGCACCTTAAGCATTTTCCCCCTTACAAAATTTCTTGGCTAGAAAATCCTTGGAACATCAAAGCTTGTTTAGGTATTTGATCCAGAGGGGACAAGCTATAGAATTTACAGCTAATCAAGCCTGAAGATGAGCAAAGTGAACCAAACTGATGACTGCTACAGCTGTAATCATGTTGGCAGGACATCCTGCCTTGCCAAAGTCATTTAGTTTTTTCCAGGTATCAGAAAAATCCCCCCTTTTTCTCTGGCACTTTGGTACAGTACATGGAACGGACATTTCTGTAAGCAAAAAAAAAATATATTTGGAACAAACATCACCAAGCCACGTAAAAAAAAGGGCAGTTTCCTACTGTTCTGTCACTGTTACAAAAAACAGTGATATAAATTTATATAAATATATAAAAACAATATATTCAAACCTAGATGTGTTATAAACATCAGCAGAAAGCCCAAAGTTAGTCTTGGAACGATTATACTTCAGCATCTAAAAAAGTGTAATTTATACAGCAGCTTTAAAATACTCTAATTAGTGCCTTCTAAGCACAAATCCTGTTTGTTTGAACTTTGTACCAGAGAGAGAAGAAAACAAAAAACGCTAATGAATATTCACGTGCTCTTGAAATGAACCTCCTTCATTCCTGAACATTTTGAGAGATCCAAGTTTTCTTAGCACAAACCTTCACAGGAAGTATCCAGGTGCCATAATGTGTTTAATTAATACTTTAATAAACTAAACCTGCATTGCTGAGCTGATAGGCCTTTCCGTGGGAAGCCATGAAGATCTTTGGGAAATGTGCCTTGTTTTACTACAGTTTTCCACAAGTTTTAGTCACAGCAGATTGTGCTGCTGGGTTTGGTTCTGGTTACCACCTGTGCCTCCCTACCTGCAGTGAATTCGTCTCATTGACATTGTATTTAACCTCTTTGCTTGTTACAAATCTGCAGCTGCAAATTCCCATCAAAGACAACTTTTCTGCTTCAGAAAGGATGTAATTTTAAAGTGCTGAATATTCCAGTCCCACGGTAACTTGATTGGGAAGGGGCCTACCTGGAAAAGTGAGCCCTGAAAGGAATTCAGGAGACAAAACAGAATTCAGGTCCCCTCAGTGCAGAGTGCACCAGGAACTGTTATAATTTGTGGGGCATTGCAGCCCCTCCTGCTTTTCCACCAACCTTCTCCTGCAGGAAGTGATGCCTCTTTTGACGAAGGACTCACTGGACACATAAGGCAATTTGTATTATTTGTAATATTAGGTTTGTAATATTATTTGTACCAGTAGGTTTCTTCGAGGTTGGCAAGAGGGATTGAGTTTGTTGTACTTATGCCTATATTAGAAAAAAACCCAGAGTTTGTTTTGACTGAAAAAACCCCGTAATTTAAGCATTGAAATGCACACTTTATAGTGCCAGTATAGATGGAGAAGCACAGAGTAAGTCTGAGAGCCTTGCTGTGCAGGTACAGAACCCTCTGGATCACTGCCAGTGCTGAGATAAGTGAGATCAGAAGACTTCTGCATAAAGAGAATGGGAGAAGTAGAAGAGATGATGGGATTTTATACATTGTTCCCTGATGGTGTTTAAAGCATAAAAAATAGCAAACCAATTCAGAACAGTGTTAATGTTTAAAAAAGACTCAGAATTATTGCACTTCACTGCCCACATAAGATTTCTGAGCTGTACATACCATAATTTGCAACCAAGTAACCTTGAAATGACCAAATTCACTTTTGTTGGTACTATTAACTAAGTCATTAAACATATTCACATGCCTATTTATAAATTGTATTCATTATTTTCAAGATTTAAGACTACTGTGTTCTCCTAAATTACCCTGATGTATTTAAAGCAGAAACAAAGGTTGGGATTTTTGTTTGTTCCTTGTCTCATCTTGTGAATTCTCCTCACTCCTGCATTCACTGAGTTGTTGGGTGAGTAGCTCATTAATGTGATTTCTATCTGTGTCTAAAGGCACAGGCAGCAGTGCTGTTTTGTAGGAGGTTGAAAAGACGGCTATAAATAACCTCCTTTAATAACCATAAATTTACATTAGAAAGGTAGATAAACTCTGAAGTGAAAAAACGTTTATTTTTATCTGATGTTACTGTTTCATAATCTCAGTGTTATCAGACTCATCCTGAAAAATTTAGGGAGGTCTTGGTGTTTTATACCATCTGGGAAAGTCTTGCATATCAAATGGATTTACAGCAGAGGAACTGGGATTTAAAGAGCCACATTTCTCTTTGGGCCTCAGTCTTACCTGGGACACATCCAAAAACTCCCAGTGACACCCCTGGCAGACTAGACTGGATCTGGCCCTTATTTTACCCATTTTCTAAATACAAATGCTCTTGTCTGAATAATCTGAAGGAAATCAACCTCCATGGACTTTGAAAGTTTCCCTCCTTGATGCCATTAACTGGCTGTTCTTAATTATGCACATTGACTGAATTTATGCCTTCCTTTGGCCAAACACCTCGGAAGGCAAACACTGGCAGGCATAACCAAAATGTTCAGGTGTAGAGCTGCTGTCCATCCAACATCACCTCTGCAGGGAACAGCTGGAAGGCTGAGGGGATGTTGTCATGAAACCTTCAATGGGTGTCTGAAGATACAGAAAGTCTAGCAGAGTAAATTGAGTGTGATTACCAGAGGCGAAAGTGATAAAGGCATAACTGAGGAAGGACTGCTGGTTTATGTGCGCTGTAAGTCTGTGATACCTGTTGTAAGGTCATGCGGGGCAATTCCTCCTCTGACTGTTCCAGTTCTGGGGGAGGCAGGAGCAGCTGAGCAGAGACAATGCAGAGGCAGGAACCCATCCCTTGTGCTTCTGGTGGCAGGATCAGTGCCAGGCTGGGGGGGGTTGGAGCAACCTGGGCTGGTGGAAGGTGTCCCTGCCCACGGCAGGGGGTGGAATGAGATGAGCTTTGAGGTCCCTTCCAGCCCAAACCATTCTGGGATTCCATGAGCCTTTTGCTGGTCCTAAGGGACACCAGTTGTAATGCTGTTCCTCTGTTGTTGTTTTTTAGGTGCCATTTAATATACTGGACCACTTTAACTCCTGCTTTGCCTGGAGTTCCTTTGGTGGAGATCCTTTGCAAGGCTCTGCAGGCAGCAGATCGAGCCAGTCAGCCAGGAAACACAGGTACAGCACCTGCTCTGGGCTCAGTGGGGGGTGAGACAGACACACAGCAGCCTGACAAGGAGGAATGAACCTGACCATCTTTCCCAGCAATTTTTGCAGGACACTGTTCTACTCTGCAGCTTAAACACAGCATCAGACAAGAAAAGAGGCCCACCACTGTTCTTCTCCTCTAAAGGTACTGTTCCCACACCACCTTCCTCCTCCATGTCTATTAACCTGCCCTTTTCATCTCCTCCTCACCCTGGTGGAGGCAACTCCCCATCTCTTCCCAACCAGAGCTTCCTCCCTACAGAAACAGTCCTTTCACTGAACGTGTTACTATTGCTGGCCGGTCACTCTTTAGCCTCTAAAGTCAAATATTATTTCACTTGAGAAGTTCAGGAGTGTGACAGTGGAGAATACTTTTCACCATTCTGCTGCGTGAGCTGGGATTTCCCCAGCTGAATGAAACTGTTTTTACAATTAAATTGTCCATAATGTGCTCAGCTGCTGGAACTTCACAGAGCTGGCCCCAAACTGTTAACACAGGAGTGCAGAGATACCTCCAAGGGCTGTGGTTGGAGCTGGCTGGAGTCAGGTTCACCCACTACACTTTAAAATAACCTTCCACACCTCACTGCCTTATTGTGTTGCTGAAGTGTCACCTTCTGAGTTGCAGTTACTCAGAGCTGGATTTTTGGAGCAGGTGTGGGTGTTGGGGTGTTGGATTTGAGTTTTTTCCCTTTTTTATTGGGTTTTGTAGGGTTTTTTGTAGAGAAGTGTTTTAAAGGATTTGAGATTATTCAAACATTTAAAATACGAAATGCCTGAAAATTAAGTGTTTTTTTGGCCAGATGGTCCATCATCCCTGTGCCACTCAAATACTTCTTTTTTTTGAGCAAGGATTTAAAAGTATTTCACTGACAAAAGATCAGCTCATGACATATACTGATATAGGTGTTTTCTAGCTCTATTAAAAATATATTTCTCCCAGAAATTGATTAATTTTAAAGATTTCATCCAAATATGTCTCCTTTCTTCCTTGGCAGTTGATTTTCAGATCTTCAGACCAAAACAAGTGACCTTGTAAAATCTTACTATAATTCTCCCCCTTTTATTTTCATATTTCAGTAGAAACATTATCAGCACCTGGTGTTTTGTTATTTACTGCCCGTATTTTGATTGCCTCTTAAAATCTCTTGAAATCCATCCACAAATGGCTCAGCTGCTTGGAGAACAACCATTTACTGTTTGTCTTTCTCCCTCTCACAATTAAGCAGCTCATTAAAGCCCTCCCTCTGTGGCTCTGTAACCCTACTCTTTGTGACCAAGACATTTCCATTTGTGTTCTCTATCACACTTACTCAGGTGTCCATTGCTGTGCAGGGAAAGGTCTCATGTTCCTGCTGTGTCTGTCCCATTCCAGTTCTCCACCACACCAGGCAGCCACCCCGCTGACTGCAGGCGTTTGCACTGTTCTGGAGTGTGAGGAACGATGTGCTGACTCCATGTGGATCTCATCCCTGCAGCCTGAAGAAGGGAGAACCGATGCCAAGTGAGGCGCTGCTGTAACTCCTGCCGCGGTGTTGGTACCTCCCCTGAGCACACAGCTGCACTCTCTGCCTCCCAGCCTTCCCCCCTGCCATGCTGAGGCAGTGCTGCAAGGCACGACTTTCAGCTTCAACCAGCAGAAAACTCAGTTCATCGTTTTGCTGTGCCAAACGAGTGTTAAGGCAGGAGACACTGAGCTGCACATCAGTGACTCCTGCCTTGTTCTACTCTTACTGCTGCTGTGACAGATGTGCTGGATGTTTAAATGCTGTGCTTCACTGTCATGTTTCATCAGAAAGCTTTAATGTCTTAAGTGCACTTGCTGGTCCTTATGAAAATCGCTTAAGTCTAAGAAGTATTTGAGAACAACAGTAATTTTCCAGCTTCTCCTGCTTCTCCTGTACCCCCCCCACACACACACACCTGGTCCTGTAACCCTGGCACACCCACCTGCTTCTCCCTGTACCCCAGATGTGCCCTCAGGCCAAGGCTGTTTGTCGTGCCCAGCAGCTTTGCAGAGTTCATGTACCACCACCACGTTCCTCACCTCAGCTTCTTCACCTTTTGCTGCACTTCAGTCTGTTTTTTCTCTGGGACACAAAGAGCACAGGCAAAGAACTATTAGTTGAAGGGTACAAGGATAAAGAAAATTGATATTTTATAACCAAGAACCAAAGGCCACCAAGATGGTTAGAGGGCTGGAACCCTTCTCATACAAGGAAAGGCTGAGAATTGTGATTGTTCATCCTGGGGTGACCTAACTGTGGCCTTCAAGTCCCTGAAGGAAGAAACAGGGAGAGAGACTATTTCCAAGGTCATGCAGTGACAAAACAAGGGCAACGGCTTCACACTGCCAGAGAGCACATTTAGAGTATAGATTGGGAAGAAATTCTTCCCTGTGAGGGTGGGGAGGCCCTGGCACAGGTTGCCCAGAGAAGCTGTGGCTGCCCCATCCCTAGGAGTGTCCAAGGCCAGGTTGGACGGGGCTTGGAGCAACCTGGGCTGGTGGAAGGTGTTCCTGCCCGTGGCAGGAGGTGGAATGGGATGGAATTTAAGGTCCCTTCCAACCCAAGCCATGCTGTGACTCTGATAACAAATGAACTGCTGCTTAGCTTAGCTGTCAGCGTGTGTGTGTACCTGGCCAGCAGTGTGCCCAGGTGGCCAAGAAGGCTTTGTACCAAACATAATGTGGCCAGCAGGATGAGGGCAGTGCCCGTCCCCCTCTGCTGGGCTTTAGTGAAGCCGCTCCTCGAATTCTGGATTCCATTTTGGGCCCCTCACAAGGTAAGACACGGAGTGTGTCCAGGAAAGGGTCTGGAGCAGGAGTCCCATGAGGTGCTGGGGGTGTTTATGCTTGAGAAAAGGAGTTTTTTTTAAAAAGCAGCACCTTGGTGTTGGTGCCCCTGCAGCCCCCCTGAGGCGGGTGGGTCTTAGGACTGGGCTAAAGACATTTTCTCCCATCATTGACAGCACAGGATGGAAGGTACTATCTACCTCTTACCTCCTCAGTGGTAATTCTAAGTGTAGACACATTGTACTGATTGTGTCATGGGCTATTTTATCACATACCTCCCTAATAATCCCAGCTTTTGTGAATTTATCTTCATAACATGCCTATAAAGAAAGGCTACAGACGGATTGAGCAAAAAAGTTAATTAAAAAACAAACCCTCTGTATCTTCAGGAGGTGTAGGGGCTTCATTTGCCAGAGTTTTTAACACCATACATCTTTCTGGGCCCAGCTCCCACTGATTTAAATTGCAGCTGTGAAGTTCAGCTCTTCCCTAAATCAGACCACACAATTTCAGGATATGCAATCAGAAAATGAGTCATATACAGTCAGGAGCCGCAGGGAGAAGTGAACTGTCCAGCAGCACACAGTCCTCTGAGACAGAAAATGGAATAGTGTTGCTGAGGTACTGATAAATAAAACACTAGGTAAATAAATAGGGGGAAAAATGCTCTTAGGTAAATAAAATTCCTGTATAAGTTTACGTGCTTAGAACAGGTGAGAGCTGGTTAACTTCTGTACTACCTAAATTAGACCTGGGTAAACTTGCAGGTGGTGTCCCTGGACAGCAGCTGGTCTCAGCAGGATTTAACTTTTTACTCCAAAATGCTCATGCTCCTCCTGAAATCCATTCTCCTCTTGTATGTATGTACCATCCCTCTGCCACAGGTAAGGACGAGCAGATCCTCCACGCCATAATCAAACCTATCTAGTGAATGAAGTTAATTCCTCTAGCGTGTAATTCACCAGGAATGCTGAAAAGATCGCACCGTTAAACACCTGTTTGAAAGAGGACACATATGAACAAGGACAAATTAAGACTGCCCTACCAGCGTGATGTTGAACTTACAAAATATAATGGTCTTTTGAGAATAGTTTCAGGTGTGTTCAAACTTTCTAAAAGCGCAAATTATAAAACACACAGGAATTCCATCCTACTGAATCAAGTTTCTACCCGCAGAAGTCAGTGTTCAGCAAACACATCTGAAACAAACTGAACTGTACAGGGTATCTGTACTGCACACTAAGGTACTGTACAATACCAGCCACTGCAAAGCCCAATCGCCACCAGAATGTAAAACACACGTTTTGCAGTATGATTTCAAAATACAGAGCAAAAAAAAAAAAAAATTAAAGAGCTGTGATTCGCAAAATTCCATCCCAGGCTCTTAACAAATTATGATGGATTTGTCAGCGATGGTTAAAACTTCCCTCCTTTTTTTTTTTTTTTTCTTCTTCTTCTTCTTCTTCTTCCTAATTGTCCTGCTTGCCGTGCAGTTCTGAGCAACGTGCAGGGAAAGGTCAGTGTGGCTGATGAAATTTAGCTCCTCTGTGCCCCCAGAGCTGAGCAGCCTCAGGCCGAGGCTGGCTGTGGTACCCACCGCCCTCCCCACCCTTCCCCGCGCTTTGGCCTGACTACTAAGTTTCCTTGCCTAGGACACAAAAAAGCACAGGAAAATAAGTATTACCTGAAAGAGTGTAAGGATACAGAAGAAAAAAAAAAAAAAAAGATACTTTCTTATAAACAAGAACTAAGGGCAACGAAGATGATTAGAGAGCTGGAGCACCTCTCGTAGGAGGAAAGGCTGAGAGGCGGGACTGTTCAGCCCGAAGGAAAGGGGGGTGTTTTTTGTTAAAAAAAAAAGAACAGCCCCGGTTGTTGTTGCCCGGGGCGCTGCCCCGCGGCGGGCGGGCGGGCGGGCGGCCCGGGGGGCGGAGGGCGCGGGGCGGGCGGGCCCTGCCCCGCTCGAGGCCGCCCTGCCCGGCCGAGCGTCCCCGGGCGGCAGCACCGCGGCCTCCGTGCCCCACGCGGAGCTGCCGGCGTGCCCATGGCTCCCCCAGCGCTGCCGCCGCTGCTGCTGCTGCTGCTGCTGCACCTCGCCGCCTGCTCCAAGCTCAACACCCCCAAGGTGCTGCTCCCCTTCACCCGCGGCACCCGCGTCAACTTCACGCTGCAGGCCAGCGAGGGTTGCTACCGATGGTGAGTGCAGGTGCCGCCGCCCTTTGTCCGCTTCTCCCCCCCCGCCGGCACCTGCGGCGGCTCCTCGGCCCGCGGCGGGGCCTGAGGGCTCCCGGGGGAGCCGGGCCCTCCCTCACCGCCCTGACAGCTCTGCGGCCGGGCTGGGGGGTCCCGGCAGTGTGGGAGCGGACACGGGATAGCCCCTGAGGGGAAGGGCTGCTTTTCCGTGCAGCGGGCGTTAAACTCGTCGCAGAGGGGCAGCGCGTGGAGGCCGGGCCCTGAGGGAAGGTCCCTGCTGTGGGGGAGCTTCCCGCCATGGCTCCGTGCCCGGCATGTGCCTCACACCGTGTGCGCCCACACACACCCCGCACACCCTCCTGCCTCCCCCTGTGCCCTGCCCGCCCTGTGTCCACACACGGCCCTTGTGCCCACGCTGTTCCCCCACACCCGCTGTGCCCCCCGCAGCCCCAGCACCCAGCACTCGTGTGGTGCTAGTGAGGACATGAGGACGTGCCCCTTCCCTCGCTGTGGTCAGTAGTGAAGGTCTGACCGCTCGGAGCCCTGGGTGTGGACATAAAGGAGTCAGGGCTAAGCGGGGAGTCTCTCTGTGCTGCTCTTAGCGTAGGTAACAACACACGGAGCGCATCACCTGTGAACAGCAAAATCAAGTTTGAAAAGACGAAAGCTTTCCCGCTGTTCTTTCGGCGCTGAGCACATGGGATGTACTCTGGGAAGTTCTGGCTGGGAGTCCCGGTCCTGCCTGCACAGGGGGAGGCCGTGGTGGTGCTGAGGGCAGATCCCACACCTTGTGCCAATTTAGAAACTTCTCTGCAGTCTTCATGTTAGACAAGTGTTGCCACCTCCTTGTCCTTCCTCCCCAGAATGGTAACTTGGATCAGTAATGAGCGGGAGGCAGCCACCTGAAAAAGTGGCAGTAGAGATAAGTTTAAGGATGATACTTCCATGTGTGCCAGATGGATGCGTGTAGCAGTTTTGAGTTGTTTCTGTGGCTGGCACTTACTGAAATACATCTTACAGGGCCATGTCAGTTTATTTGCTTGGTGGTCCTACACTTCTCTAGGCTGGGTACAAACCTTTGGGGTGTGACATTTTACAGAGCTGAGGGTGCTTATGTGTAAGAGCAGTAATAAATTTTATCCAAAAGTCGACTGAATGTAAGTTACTAAATGAGCTGGAATTTAATTTTTAATGGACCATTTTACTGACACTCTCACAAGTGTGGGTTTCTTCTTTTTTTTTTCCCTAATGTAATCTTTAAAGGCAACTGAGTCTCTAAAAAGGTTTGGTTTATGTCATAAAGTACATTGTATAAAGCCAAAACCCAAACTGATCAAGCACTACTAAAATCTTGGAAGCGTGGACTGTCTGTCCTGGTTTGCCAGCGAGCTGCTGGCTGATGCTGGGCTGGCTGCAGCCATTCCCACGTGTGCCAGGCACTATCCAGCTGTCAGAACACCTTTGCAAATCTCGCTGAAATCTGTAGATGAAAAGAGAAATGAGTGTATTCTAGGGAAATACCGGATTTGGTCCACATTTGTATCTAATGCATATTCATCTCACTAATGAGGGCGATTTGTAGGCACTTTCAGCACGTGTTATACTGGTGCCAGGTGCCAGCAATGGCTCTATCCCTCATGCACACAAGCTTCCAACATCCTCTTCCATCCTCTCCCTCTGCCCTTCACAGATTCATTTTGGTTGAGAATTTTGGAAACTCTACTGAGCTCGTTCTCCGCGCGCCGTCATTTTCTGCGCCGGAGTCGTTAATGTGCATTTATTCACTTCTGCTTTGCACAGCCTGGCAGGATGTGGGTGGTAAAACTCAACGTGTGCTCAGCGAAGGCTCAGGACGAAGCAGGAGCTGTGTGTGTGTGGCTGAGCAGCAGCAGCAGAGCTCAGAGTTCTGGGGGGGTGTGCTCAAGTTGCATCTGGGGCTCTGTTTCCCTCCTCATCCTTGCCCCTTCAGGCCCTGAGCTGTGGGGGGTTGGAAAGCTGTGACTCGGAAGGACAGGCAGCTCTGACAAGGCTCTTGCTGACAAGGCTCCTGTGCCTTCCTGTCAGAGCTGTCAGTAAAGAGCTGTTACCGGAGGGGGGCTGGGAAACAGAAGAAGGGAGGAAGTCCCAAATGTAATGGCTTCAGAAGTGGTGACTTTTCCTCGTGTTTTCAAAGTGATGGGTGGGTTTGCACGCGTGAAAACGGGGCTTTGGAATGGGAAGATTCGGGGAGAGGAGTGTAATTCCATTGATTGTTGGTGAGTTTAGAGGTACCAATGAAAGCTGGGTTTGTGCAGCAGCACCTGACTTCAAAAGACAGTGTTTGAGGGCCTGCACTACTCATCTTAAACGTTCAGAATTCGTATCTGAGTGTCCAGTTTCATGAAAAATCAGTTTATGGCACGTTGTGACCTTATTTCTTTCCGCTGTCCCTTTGAGGCTTCAGGTTTTCCTCTGAAAGCAGGAGACTTTCGGAGTGCTTGTAGCAGGGTCTGAGAATTCCAGTGATTCCAAGGGAAAAGGTCAAGTTCTGTCACCATCCCAGCAGGTTGGGAGCAGTGATAAAGTTACAAGCGTGGCTCTGAAGCATTTTGTGATTTTCAAGATGCTCGTGCCTTCTGGAGTTTGGGTTGCCTTTATGTTCAGATTATTTTTTGGAAAAGCTTTGTTTTCAAAGCATAAGGTGTTTCCATCTGTAAATGTTGTACATGGTGCTATCTTCAGGGATAAAACACAGAGTATGTGGATATATTTAGCATTTAAATTACGTCTGTATTTATCTGTTGATTACTTTAATCCAGAAATTGCACCTGGAAGAATGAAAACATCCAGCAGCAGAATTCTCTCCTTGAAACCTGCGTTAGGAGGAGGGGAACACACACAAAACAAATAAACATTTTCCCCTGAGGTTCACAGCGTGGCTGGGTATTTATAGCAGAAATTACAGATATGTTTACATGTCTGTAACACGATTTCATACAGTGTAGAACTGAGATGCATGATGAGAGCTGGGGGAAAGTCTCAGTTTCAGGAGTGGGCTTTGAGACTTTCAACTGGTTGGTTTGAACCGTTGGAGGGAGAGGTTTTGTTGGGTGAAGTCATAGCTGTAGGAGGCTGTTCACAGGGGAAAATGGCCCTGAGCAACGCTGTTTGGTGCAAATATAGCGAGGAGGAGTTTATTGCCACCTGAAATAAGAGGTTTGTGTGTGCTGCTGGAGGTGGTGGTTGAGCTGTGTGATGCTCAGGTCCTTCAGAGAGCACACACCCCATATGCAGCTGGCAGAGCTCACTGCCCAGCTCCTTATCTTGGCATGGTTTTGACACTGCCTCGTAGATTGATCTCAGTGCTCCATGGGATGTATACAGTGGCTTGTGTGCTTTAAAAATGTGTACCAGTAGTGTTGGATTTTGGGAACTATCAGCACTGGCTTAACTCTGCTTCCTTTGAAGTTAATGTGTGTGCCAGCTGATCACCAGTGCAAAATCCCAGGAGCAGAAGCTGCATCCTTGGCTCACTCTGTGCTGTGTGATGTTTCCTTTTGCTTTTAAAGCAGAACTGGATAGAGGATTTTAATTTTTTTTTTCTTACTGCTTTTTATTTTCCCAGTACAGTAAGAAACATCCTAGGAGAGGATTGAGTGAACAATAGAGACATAATCTGCCAGTGGGTTGTTAAAAATCCTGAAGAGTGGAGGGAACTCTGCCAGGCTCCCTCTCTGCGTTTTCTTTGGAATGGGTTCAGTTCCCATGTCCTTGATTCTCTGAGAATCTATTTTTTATCATACAATTACTGTTGCCCAAATGCTGTTTTGCCACTTGTGTCACTTCTCGTTTTTCTGTTAGTCCCAAGAGTGACTAGAAATGAGGTTCCCAGTGTATTGGGCAATCCAATCTCACCAAGCTCTTGGAAACTTTCACTATCCAGTTTCCCTCTGGCTACATATCTGCCCTAATATCTAATACAAATTATGAAAGATCAAATCCATTGACAGTCCTGGTGCAGCTCCACAAAGGTGGATTTGTGCTGATTCACTCAGTTGAGTGTGAAGAGCTGGTAGAACAAGATAAAATCTGGAGCAATAAAAGTCACCAGAGGATTGCTAGGGAGGGAAACAGTATCAAGCGCCTGATCTTTGAACCAGCTGATAAATAAATTGAGCATAATCTAGGGAGGTATTGACATGTGGTATTACAGAGCTGTTGATAAAAAAATGCAGGCATGGGTCTGGGGAGATGTGTAGATACAATCTTGGCACAGGGTTGTGTGTCTGGGGGCGGGGAGGGGGGATGGAAACCGTGACTGGAACAGAAACCAGCGAGAGGAGTGGCGGCCTCTCTGCAAGTGCCATCAACTCCTCAGCGAGGAGGGCTTGATTGGAGGGAAAGAAATACTGGGACTTTTGTCAGCTTTTCCCCCCTCACCTCCTCACTCTTCTCTCTCGCGCTTCCTCCCTGCCTTGCTCTTTCTTACAGAGGCTGGCATGGGATCCAGAGCTGGTGCCAGAAATGCTTCCCATTGCTGGCTGCTGGGGATCTAATTTTGACCTGTGAGGGGCCCAGCTCTCAATCTGCCAGCCTGACGTGCTGCTGAAGAGCTGCTGTCATTGGAAGAGTCTCTGTCAGTTAAAGCCAGAGTTTCCTTTTCTTGCCCATCCATCCAGGACACAGCACTGATCCCAGAGTAGTGCCTCTGGAATATCCAGCCTGTTTGATTAGTGCCTTCTCCTTTCTGTGCTTGGCCCTGCATCCAAAACAGAATTTATTTAAACAGCTCTGGATGTTGCTGAATGATAGAGGGCTCAGCAGATGTGTAAATCATATACACCAGGTATGTCCTGGTGTAAAAACCAGGAGCCATGCAGATGGTTTTTAAGTGTAAATCTGTAGTAAACCAAGCCTCAGAAAGGCCCATTTCAGTAAAATTTTTATTAAAAAAGACATTCAGTTCATATTCTACCTCCTGTTTTAAAGTACTCTGAGAGGCCAAATAGTGTCTAATCTCAGGTTCACTCCTGCAGTGACAACTAAGAGTTAATTGGCATTCAGCTGTAAAAGCTTGGAGTTCCTTTATAATTGTGGAATGCCTGCAAGTTTACAGTTAAAATTTAATTTTTGTTGATCTTCTCCCTTTTTCTAATCTGAAAAGTGTCCTGTAATTAGAATGCAATTTTACAACACTGCTATTAGTGCAAACTGGAGTGGGTTTGTATTACAATTCATAGCCAGATATTAAAAGAACAAATACAAACCACAGTGAAACCCCTGTTGTGTTGTAAACCCAATCAGCTCCAGACTGTAAGAATGCAAACCCCTCAATAGCAGAAAATCGAATGGCAGAGAATATTAATGTAAAGAGCTAAATAAAAGTCAATCCCATACATATAATACTTACTAAAAAAAAAAAATACCTGCATGCAGAATAAGTCAGATCCACATGCTCAGATTCAAAAGCTGTCCAGCCAAGTACAGGGAAAGCCCTACTGGTTGTGAATGCTAATGTTGTTTAAAGAAGCTTGCTAAATGTTGGAAAACTGTTTTATGGCTGCATGAAAAGCTCCAGGAAAATAAGTAATTGTTCCCTTTTAATCTCTGTAGAGTGAAGTTAACTGTGCTAATAACATGGAACATGTTATTTTAGGAACAGTGTAAACCCTACTGTAAAAAATATACACATATTTGTGTACGTTTCTTTGGTATATAGAATAGAATATAACAAACATTTCTCAGGTTTAAGCTTCTAATTGGTGTTTAAATTGCTCATTGCATAGTGCTGTGGGCTGTTTTCTCCTTGATCAGATAAAATACTGTGAAATTTCTGGGTCAGCGGTTGCTTCTGTTGTTTCCAAATCCTTTAAAACTGCCCTTTAAGCAGAAACATTGTTGGGAGCTTAGGGTTGGAAGCAGGATTTGCAGTTTTATTCCAGTGGCCACAAGGAGCTTGGTCCATGCTCACCTGGGCTGCAGCTGTGAACTCTCCCTTAACTGGAGGTGTTGGGATGTGTTATTTTGTTCATGCACACCATTTTAGTTACCCAGAAATGTATTTCTTCTCTGGTGTGGTTGGTTGGTTCTGCCACAAAGAGAAGTAAGTGAAAATGTGCGTGGGGCTCCAGGCACGCATGGCACTGCTGTTAGCTTGGAGCTCCATCCTGCTCCTTGCAGGATTTTTCCCAGGTAGGTGGGAAGAAGAAAACTCTAAGCCAAGTCAGCTTCCCATCTTTCCCAGGGGTGGAAACCAGTGCCCGGTTAGGATTGCATTTACCAGAGAGCAGAGAGCACAGTGATTTCATCGGAGGGAGAGCAGTTCCCCAGCAGCTTCCTCACAGTCAGTGCTGCCTTTCATTGTCTGAATCCCTCAAAGGGCCCTTCATACTTCAGATAAACAGACTGTAAATATTTTTTTT
>NW_020955549.1:76478-77951 GCF_003031625.1 Empidonax traillii
GGGGTGGAAACCAGTGCCCGGTTAGGATTGCATTTACCAGAGAGCAGAGAGCACAGTGATTTCATCGGAGGGAGAGCAGTTCCCCAGCAGCTTCCTCACAGTCAGTGCTGCCTTTCATTGTCTGAATCCCTCAAAGGGCCCTTCATACTTCAGATAAACAGACTGTAAATATTTTTTTTAATGTCTCAATTAAAAAAAAAAAAGATATTTCTTGTTTTCAGAGCCCCTGGCCATAGCAAACATGTAACTGTGATATTCTGTCATTGGGGAAGGCGTTCATTTTTTTCTGAACTTTGATTCAAACTCGTTTTGAAAATGCAGTTACAGGTGGTGAATGGAGCTTTAGCTACAATTCTTGTACCTTTCTTCCAGTACAGTGTGTGTTTTTCCTCGTTCCACCCTTGGAGCTGGTCAGCAATCAGGCTCCGCAGCGTTTCTTAGTAGCTGGGTGCAGGTGTGGGTCGGCTGAATTGCGTTCAGGTGTGAAGTTGCCACGCTGCAGGGAGGGCTGTGTTGGTCCGGGGTGCTCTGCCCTTCTCCAGCCTCCCGCTCGCTGCAGTGCTCGAGGAGCTGTTGCCGTCCAGCTCCTCCCAGAGCCGGGACGCGCCCCGTGTCGGTTGTCCCGGGGGCTCCCGAGCCAGCCCTGGTTGCTGTGCAGCGGGGACTGACGCGCCATCCCCGCAGGTCCTCCAGCCGGCCGGACGTGGCGAGTGTGGAGCCGCTGGGCCAGGACGAGTGTTCGCAGAGGGCGCTGGTGCAGGCGCGGTCCTCGCAGCCCTTTCGGCTCACCAGCATCATCTTCGCGGAGGATACAGGTAAGTCCTGACTGCTGTAACCGCACCGATCGCCGATGGGCGTCCTGGGGCCCTCCAGAAACGCCACAAACAAGAAACTTCCCTTTGTGTGCACAGTCATTCTAGACTTTCTGTAGGTTTTACCTTCTGTTTGTTAAGGGCCTCAGATAGCTGTTAATGGTGTCAATGATACATCCAGGAGAAGAGTAATTTGTAAAAAAAAAAAAAAAAATAGAGGGAGTGACTGAAAAATGAAATATACTGAAAATTAGTACTGCAGACTCAGATGTTTTGCATTGCAGAGGCTGAACATTGCCTTTCATGTGTGACAGTGTCTGTCATACAGTGTACCTGGTTAGTTTTATGGGGACAGACATAACCAGACAGTCAATTAAGTGCCTTGCAGTCCCACAGTGAAGGAGTTTGGGGGTTTCTGGTCTGTGGGTAAAGGTCATTAAGCTCTCTGGGCCATGAACCAGGGCTGAGCTTTGCACTGAACAAACCCTGCCCTGAGAGACCCCGCCTGTAACCGGTGGTGGGGATGGAAATCAGAGCCTCTAAAGATCCAAGGGCACTGCTTTTCCTGCTTTCTTATCCACCAGCGCAGCGAGAGTTTCATCCTCAGGGCCATGAGGCAGTTTCAGGTCCTTCAGGGTGGGGGTCTGGTGTCAGAGCTAAA
>NW_020955549.1:78681-117440 GCF_003031625.1 Empidonax traillii
GATCTAATTCATGGCATCCAAATTGTGTCCACAACGAGAGAGCTCTACCTGGAGGATTCCCCCCTGCAGCTCAAAATCCTGGCTTTGGATTCTGAAGGTAAGAGATGTGCAGGTGGGAGATGAAATACCTGCTGAAAGGTGTAACTGTGTGATGTGTGCACTGGTTGTATTTGTGACACAGCTGATTGAAGCCAAGTGGAGTAATTTAAAGGGAGTTTTCTGGATAATACGTTGGGAAGTGGTCAGCTCTTCTTCCTGTTTTTCTTTTGAGCTGAGGTAGTCTAAAGAATTTTGCAAGAGGACGTTTTATCTGAGCCCCATCAAGCATCAAACAGCAGGTTCAGAGGTGATGTTGAAGACCAACCACCTGTTGCTTAATTACTATCCCTTAATTACTACAAAAACATTTGGGAGGTACCATGTAGGCTCCTAGGAGTCAGTGCCTTTAGACTGAAGGCATAATTATTTAATAGGAGCAGAGTTTTTCTGCTTTTCATCCTGTCTGTAGCATCAGAAGAACCACCATGACCTGGTAAGAAGTCTGAAGAGCAGCAGTGGCTCAGAACCCACAGGGAGCGTTTCATCTGCATGGCTGAAACAAAGTGTGGGTTGGAAGGACTAAACTTCCCAATCTAAGTTTAGGGGCTCACAAAATCAATTCTTTTTGATCCAAATTAACCTTGGGATCTATCCTTGGGAGACCTTTGGATGTACTGGACTCTCAGTGGCCTTTTTGGGCACACTTTAAAATAAAAACCTTGAGGAGCAGCAGCGAGTTTACTGCAGGATATAATCGTTCAGGAAAAGGAAGGCTCTAGAATAAGGCACTTGTGAGTGCTTTTTGTTTTAATATTTAGAAGGTAAAAAAAATCAATATAAAATAATTATCCAGCTCAATGAATATTGGCAGCAGATGTGCTTAGGTTTGCTGAAAACTTGCACAAAGAACAGGTGTCAGGGCTGTTAGTGCAGCCTGTGTGAGTGGGAGGGAGAGGATGCTGTGTGGGAGCCCTTTGGGTATCCACAGCGCAGGGCCAGCATTGCAAGTCCTTAATTAGACCCTGGGGATGTGCCAAGGAGGATTTGTTTGGGGCTGATGACAATTATTGCATCCTTCATGTGGTGTGGGTCAGACCACTCATTAATGTTGATGGTTCTGCTCCTGTGAACATCAGTATATGCTCAGGAATATTATTTTTCCTTATTTTCTATTCCAGTAGTTTTAAATATATATATATTCTAATTATTTTTTCTTAAGCTATGTTTTTTTTCTCAGCTATATTAGTTGCTTTTTGTACATGTTTTTAATAAGCCGCTCCAAAGACAAACTCAATCATCCAATGCTACTTTTCAAATGCAAGAGAGGAAGATGATCATGGAGACCTTTGGCCAAATTAAGTGTAGAATGCAGAGAGGGGGGAAAAAAGTCACGTTGTTTTCTTTTGTGTGCTGAACTTTTGCTCAAGTTATTTTATTATGACTTAACTAGAGGTGAGTTAAATGAGAAAGACTTAAAAATGTGTGTCTTCATTTGTTTGGCTAAAAATGCATCATTAAAGTGAGACTTGTTAAATAATATGTTAAATAATCGAGTTTTAGTCAGTTTTATTTCTCTTGCCTTGTGTGTTTGGAGTTTTGTGTTTAAATTCCTGGCTATTTGGGATTTGGAACTCTGCAGTAAGTTGTGTAGAAATGGGAGAAATAGCAGAGGCTGTGCATTGTGGCTTAAAAATGGCATCATCTCTAATCAGAACAATTCAGTGACAGATTTGCATTGGTGCTTTCTTTAGTGATATAAATTTAAATGTCAAAGAGAGTCATACAAATGAAAATATATTTTAAAATATAGTTAACCCTGGGATTTGTGTTCCATATTTATTTGTGCCAGTGGACACTGCAATTCACAGCAAGATTCATCTTGAAGATTGAAAGATCCTTCAGCTTAGCAGCTCCTTACACTTGAATGTGATTGCATTAAACCTTTGTTTTCAGCCTATTTATTCCCTTCTGTTCTTCTTAACATTTACAGTTTCTCCTGTTCTAGTGGCTCCCAGTTTGTGGAAAGAAGGTGCTCAGTCTGAGCTTTTTGAGTGAAGACTTAACTGTTGTTGTGGATGAGTTGGGGTTGTGCTCATAACCAGAAGGACATTTGCAGTTCGTTGATGCTGTGAAATCAGGTTCCCCCAATGGTGTTGTTTAGCAGGGTTTTTTGAGGGGAGAGGGGCACACCTGCACTTACCTCCTGGGCTTTGTGGAAAACATCAAGTGGAATGTGGTGTTGAAAAACGTGAAAGGAAGACACACCTGGCTGGTGATTTTTAACTAAATACCAGTGGTTCTTCTTGTAGGGATGAGATAGACATTTCCTAGAGGAATAAGTCATGGTGTGTGTCCCAGGAGGACGTGGGATTGTGTTAATGCCAGTGTTTGGTTTCAGGGAACACTTTCAGCACCTTGGCAGGGCTGGTGTTCGACTGGACGGTGGTGAAGGACCCAGAGGCTGGAGGGTTCTCAGACTCCCACAGTGCCTTACGGTAAGGACATCCCACTGACCTCTCAACTTCATCTCTCTTAGTCTGGGATGTGTCAACATTTCCCCATGTCCAGGCAGTTTACTGAACTGTTCCTAAAATAATTGTGCTTAAGAGTCAGTTGTTTCAGGTTGGTTTTTTTGTAAGTGCCAAATCACTCTCATCCCTGTGTCATTTAACTGACAGTGTTCATGAGTGGCTCTGGTAGCTCTGATGCAATGGTTAGAAACAAATAGATGCAGCTGTTGATCTTGCTGAAACATCTTGTGCAAAAGGAAGATTTAGCAGTAAGACTCAGGATTTCAGCAGTTTTAATTTTTTTTTTTAAGGAAAAGAGAAGTTCCATTTCACAAAGGAGCTCTCTGAACTTGAAGAGTTGCAGGTGTCAGTCAACCCTTAGTTCTGGTGTTGAAGTAGTTCTGAAAGTAGCTAAACTTTAATTTGGCATGGAGCAAGTGCCTGCCTGTGAGCCAGATACAGCTGCTAGGGCCAGGTGGAATAGCTGAGTGAAAGGTGTTCAGGGCATTGTCTTTCAGACACAGCAGTGAATGCAAAGCACTTGCTTGATAAATAAGCCCCTGGTGCTTGGTTCATCATCTGTACTGACCCACAGACCAAGTTCACTGGAGTTTAAGGTGCTGTGTTTTGTGGGAACTTCTGTCCAAAGATCTTGGAAGTGCTTTACAGCTCACCAATGTGAGTGTCTTTCAGCATTTTTGTGTAATAAGGAAATATTGCCTCCATTTCACGGAGGTGGAGTTCGTGTTCCCAAAATCAGAAAGCTCACCTGAGGCTTTCTAGGAATAGAATCCAGACTCTGTGATTTCTTCTTTTTAAAGTACATTTTCCTTCTATCTCTGACACCAGACCATCTGTGGTGTGTGTTTTGGTGATGGTGTTTTTTCAATTATTATTTTATTAAGCATGTGCCCTATTTAGTTTTACAGTGATGACATTCTTCAGTGGTTTCAAAGAGAAATAAATGTGAGTGTCCACCTTCATTAAGCCAGTCAGGACTGAAGGCTGCTTAGCAGTGCCTCAGTGAGATATTTCCAGTTTGGGCTCCAAGAGTTCCACCTTTGCACTGTCCCCAGCTGGTGTCAACACACCAGGATGTGTTACTTAGCAGCAGTATGTTAATATTCATCGTGGTTTATGTCCTGGTGAATTTGGACATGTGAAAAATGTGTCCCTGAGCCATGGGAGTTTACCCGTCTGTAAACACATGCAACACAGGTTTTTCTCACCTAACAGTTCATAGACACTTGTTGAGAACAGCTCGAGTCAGAACTTCTTTTGGAATAGACTCACACTCGTGCACCAGAGCCCTCAGGGTCTTCAGAGAACAGCAACGTGTAGATAAATTGAGGGACAGGAAGGAACGTAGGAAATCCTTCACAGAGAAACTGGCTTTATGTTCATGTCATGATTGCATGAGCAGCACGTGGGGAAACCAGCTCTGAGAGCGAGCAGAGCGGCTGAGTGAACTGCCATCCTCAGACCTGTGTTCCAAACACACTGGAATTGGGGAAGGGGAGGGTAGCAAACAAGACTTTGCTGCTGAGTAAACACAGAGTCCACTTTTGCAGCCTTAGAGAAACAAACCCAGAGCTTTACCTGGGGAAAGCCTGATAAACTCTGATGTTCCTGAAGCTGCAGATGTGAGAGAGCCAGAGTGAATGGCTCCCACTGGGGATCCAAGTCCTAGTCCCCAGGAGCTTTTATTTTCACTGAAGTGTTTGCCAGAGATGTGGTTTAAACCAAACTAATATTGATCTGTGCTCTAGTCTTAGCACAGCTGTGATAACATAACAATGTTCTGTTGCAAAATAAATGATAAACTGTCACAAATATGTTAAAATCTGTGTTCTCCATGTAGCTTTACTGCTTTTGCTGTGAGGGTCACATAAAGCCAAGCACATGATGTGCACATGGGAGCTGATAACCTGAAAAACAGACTGCATTGCTGTCCTGTCATTTACCTGGTCATGGCAAATTCCTTCCCTCCCTCTTGTCACATCTCTTTGACATTCCTAATAGATACTGCAAGCATTCTGCTGGTAGAGTATTCCATAGTCATGGATTAAATGCATCCTGGTTTCTCCATGGGGGTCACAGTTATGTTCTGGGTTTGTTAAGCTCTTAACTTTTATAAATATTAACCTTTGGGTTTCTCATAGAGTTGTTCCACAGTAATCTAGAGAGTTTCTGCAGTCTACACCTACTCTACCATTGTAGACAACATGTGCAGTCTTCTGATAGCTCCTGAAAGCCCACAAGCGGCTTCAAACAGACTTATCAGTCACAGAAATGAGCTGCAGATATCTCAAAGGAGGACAATTTGGATATCTGGTCCCAGGCAGACATCTTAAATTTACTTAAAAATGGAAGTAGCTGGGAATAGATGCTGGGTTCTCTGGGAGTTTACAAAGATCATTTAACAACTCTCTGCTCACTTTTTGGTTCACTTTTTAGTATCCTCAAGTTCGTAGAATCCACTTACATCCCACCTTCCTATATCCTGGAGATGGAAAAAGTTGCCAAGCAAGGAGATACCATTCTGGTGTCTGGAATGAAAACAGGGAGTTCTAAATTAAAAGCAAGACTACAGGAAAGTGTCTATAAGGTAAGAAACTTGTGTTCATCTTGAACTTTTTATTATTTAATCTTACAGTCCAGTGTTCCAGGAGTTCTCTGAGTTTGCCTCGTTGTTTGTGGATCTCCACTGTGGATCTCAGTGCTGCATCTCTGCCACAGTGCATTGACACATCACCCAGGAAGGGCTGGAGTTTGGTGCATGTGCCAGAGAGCATCTCTAAACCTCTGAGAGAAGGCCCTGTGGCAGAGAAACACACCCCAAATGCTTCTGAGCACTTTTGTTTTTCCTGATGTTCATACTGCATGTATATAACTAGAATCATAGCATTTGGCGCTTTAGTCTTCGAAAAAAGACTCAACTAGAACCCTTCAGTTCTTTTACTCAGTAAATAAATGACTATAACAAGGGTTGCCCTGCTGGATATACCTCTCTTTCCATCCTGGGAACACCTCCTGACAGCCAGTTCTGCCTCCTGAGGTCCTGGTTTCCAGGGAAGGGAAGTTCCCCTTGTGTCTGCAGGTCTGATTTGGCAGATTTCTGCTGCCACATGCTGTACTTCATATTTCTGCTGGAAGGAGAATTGCCTTGGCCTATCTCACCCATACCTGTAGTTGTGGTTTTGTTCCAGCTCTCCCTGATTGTGCTGAATACATGTGCTTGCTCTACATATCACTGACTTTTGGGGGTCTGAGTGCTTGTAGCTTGCTTATTTTCCTGGTTTAATATTTATATTGCTTAGTTTTCTGGTTTAATATTCATATTTCTCAATTACTTTTGAGCTGACACTGTGAGTGAAAGTGAAATGATGTTGTTTGGTTTGTCATTTTTTTTTCCTCTTTCTGGTTTAGTAGCTCCCTTAAATCTGCCCCTGCTGCCAGACTGCACGTTTTCAGTGAACATCCCTCAAACAGCTGTAATGGAATTTATACAATTATCTGTTGTATTCCTAATTTAATAGACCAGTGAGTTGGATGTGGATTCCTCAGTGCAGTTCTAATGGATGTGCTGCCTGGAGGTACCACGTTTTGTAGCGGGGAAGATGAATTTCTGGCTGAATGATCACTGAGCTTCTGTCTCAAGTTTTCCTCTATTCTCTGGAAAACAGAACCAAAATGATCCTCACAGAGACTCAGGTTTTTTTCTTCCTCCTTGCACAGTGTGCACAGAGCAGGTCTCTGTACCATTCACTGTCCCTTGCATTGCCCTGTTGTGACAAAATTGGAGGTGAAAATAAAGAGCCAATTGCAGCAAGTGTTATTTTTCACTTCTACATTCTAAGTTGCTCCTGCATGGTCTGCTTCAAACGAGCTGCTTTCAATGTGCTTACTCTTTTTTTTACCTTTTTTTTTTGTTTTTCTCTCCATCAATAGGATGTACATCCTGCAGAAGTCAGATTGCTTATTTTGGAAAACATCCTTTTAAATCCAGTATATGACATTTATCTTCTGGTAGGAACATCCATTCAGTACAGAGTTCAGAAAATGAGGCAAGGGAAGATCACAGGTTGGTTCTGTTCTCTCTTATTTTTATTTTTTAATGCTTTGTGTGAATTTTTAACTGCTGAGAAATTTTTAATTGTATTTAAACTACTTGGTTAATATTTAATACTGTTTTCCTAAGGCACAGAGTGATACAGCTGCTTAGTTCTTTCTGTCAAAAAAATTGTGACTATAAAGAATATACTCCTGCAGATTTGTGGCGGATGTGAAGGTGAGGATAACTCAGAATAGGAGCCAACACTGGCATTTTAGATGTACTCATTTATTTCACAGCCACTGAGAATCTGAATGACTTTCTTAGTTAAATCAAATTTAGATGAGTAACTTTTCTAACAGAAAATGTTTTATTGGCAAATGGGTTCACTCCACAAAGTGGAGCCTCTGTAAGTGTGGGTTGGTTGGCTTTATGCCCATTTAGAAGTGTAATACCTTGACTCATTTTTGTCTTTTTTCTCTTTTTTTTTTTCTTTCTTTTTTTTCCCTTCTTTCTTTAGAAGCTGGAAATGCCTGGGCTGTTAGGTCTAAATAGTGAGCTGATATTAATTGGAAATTGCAGCTTCAAAGACTTTAAAGTCTGGCAGGAGGCTTACCCTATGTGTGTGTGTTGATGCAATGACAGAAATGCTGTCTTACAAGACACGAAAAATCCTGATTTCACGTGTGCACTCGGCACCAGTGGAAAATAATCAGCAGTAATTAGCAGCAGGCAGACCCTGCCACTCCTGGTTTTTCAGTTTGCTGCGCGGTCTCGTTGTCCCCACAGAAATCGCGATGCCGTCGGAGCTGTACGAGCTGCAGCTGCACAACCACATCCTGGATCCCCAGGGAGACCCAGCCCGGCCCGTCGCCAGCTTGGACCAGGCAACGTCCACTGTCACTGCCCTGCAGCTGGGCCAGACCAACCTGCTGCTGCTGCACAAGAGTATCCTTCCCTGGAGAGGCTTTGCCACCCGCCAGCTCCTGGCAGGGGACAAACTTTCCACCCAGAACCTTCTCCCCACTTGTAGCAGGAGCCCTGGAAGACGACTCTGCTGGGAATTCAGTCCCAGCAGAGCTGTCAGATGCCTTGGAGTGCTCTAAGAAATTGGGTTGGCAGAAGATCAGTTAAGTCATGTCTGTTCCCTCAGTCACTGTGCAGGTGTGCTGGGGCTTTATTCCATTTTTATATTTCCAGCATGATGTTCTGTGGTGAAATCTCTCCAGAATGCTCCCTGGCATGCAGGGGCGTGGGGATAACATTTATTTCCAATTTAAAATTAGCTCCAGGTGGCCAAAGAGGCACAAGGAGCCCCAGGAACAAACTGATCTTGACTTTTGACTAAACGTTTGTGTTCCTTTACTAAGACTGCAGGTATCCACATGCAGGGGGTGTCCAGGCTGCCCAACAGCACTGTCTATGTGGTAAATCCAGGGTACTTAGGTTGGTATTGATTTCCTTGATTGCTTCATATAATTTCTTGCCTTGCTTTTGTGATTTTCATGGTGTGTATGCACTCTTCCATTCCTTGTGTTACTTTTCATAGAAAAGTAATTTTACTCATGAAAGTAGCTCACTGTGAAATAGGTTTAGCAGTAAATAGGTATTTGCTTTTATCTCTGTGTTCAGCAGCTTTGAATAATAAATGTTCATCTGCAGAGTGTGGGCACCAGGAGCCAAATGCTTTTCTCCATTAGGGGAGAGACTGTTGGTTTGTGCTGTTCAGTGTCTCCTGTTTTGTAGGATTTACACTTCACCCAGGTGACAGATGGGTCCTGGAAACGGGCAGGCTCTATGAAATCACAATTGATGTGTATGATAAATCAAGCAATAAGGTGTATTTGTCTGAAGTAAGTTGAAATGTTTATGTACCTCTGAGTGTCTGTCTCCTGATTCCTGACTTGCTTTGAAATTAGCTGAGTGGTTTCTTATTTCCACTCAGGTAGGACGGTGCAAAGGGGGTCGTTTCTTGCCTTTTCCTTTTTTTCCCTCTGTTTTATTGCTTGTTGCCTTTTTAAAACAAAGCCCTCTGGGTGATTGATGTGAAACCACTGGAGTTTTAAGTGCTGGAGAGAAAACAGGAAGAAGTTGGACAATGAATTTCACGTTTGGATATCCAACCGCCCTCACAGGGGAGAATTTCTTCCTAAATTTCACATCCTAGGTGCTAAATCTGTACATAGTTCTTAAAAACAATATACAAAGAAAACAAAATTTAAATGGTTCATTTGAAAGAAAAAAGTAATAAAATTCCATATATGTAAATTTTAAACTATTTTTATATATTTTATCATATAAAATTTATATAAATATGAAATAATAAAATATAGCAATAAAACATCAAAAGGATAACATAAATATAATAAATTTTAAAATACTGATAAATTATTAAATATTTTATACAATTATTGCTTTTCAGAAAATGGAAAATATGGGAATGATATTCTATTTGCACATAATTGCTTCTTGAAATACAGATCTGGGTTTCAGCTTGAGCTCAGTGTGCTGCTGAGGCAGTGTATTTGTTCCTTTTTTTTTAAGAATGGCAAAATTAAGAAATTATTGTAATATATAAATTATTTAGTGGTAGAAATATTGGTACTTTCCACGTTAAGTCACACATTGCTGGTAATATAAAAAAGGAACCTTTCTGTGGAGTGAATGCTGTGTCTAAAAGGTAAAATCTTATTGAGAGACTGAAACTTCCACAGGGAAAAATTCCAGTCAGTCTCAGCCAGGTGTGCTTGAACTGTGTTGTTACAATAGTTTTCTCATTGATGTGTTATTGATCTGCTCTGTGTTTATGGCTGTCTGTACAGTTTTAATGTCATTTACCTGTAGCAATGTCTCTTGAATTCTGGTTTTAGAACATCAGAATTGATGCTGAGCTGTCCAGGGAATACTTTGAGGTGCTGCAGTCATCTCTGAATGGATCATATCATTATGTGAAGGCAATAAAGGAGGGGCAGACCACCATTGACGCTGCCCTGACAGCAGTGGTCGATCAGGTACGTCCTCACCAGAGCTCTCCTGCTTTACTGCTGGGCCTGAAATTAATTCGGCTGTGCAGGAGTGACCTCACAGGGAAAGAAAACCCGGGAACTGCATGGTCTGAGCTGCTTTGTTTGAACACATTAAGGACCAAATTCTAAAATCCCCACTTGAGGAAAACTCAATTAAGTCAGCAGAGGATTTGTGTAGGTAAAGAGTGGGATTTTGGTGCCAGGCATGTGGCAAAGGCCTGTTCAGGCAGCAGTGCACAGCACTGATCTCTTCTCTCGTGGCAGGTCCTTGTGCAGGCACATCCCATCCCCTCGTGCTGGGGCAAAGGCCCCTCAGGCTGAGGGGGTTTTACAGTGTGTTGTGGTAGATCACCAGTGTCACACCCTGGCCTTGCTCTGCTCTCACACTGGGGGAGTTTGCTGTCATTTGGTAAGTGATCTTAAACGCTGGAATGAAAATCTGCCAAATGTATCAGCCTGCACATTCCTTCCCATTAATATGGATTAACTCTCTGCTGAACGTGTGGCTAACTGGGGCACGTGGTGTGCAAGGGACTTGCTTTTGCTTGAAACTTCAGCCCATCTGCTGTGCACTCATTTCAGTGGTTCCTGGAGCAGGGTCTGTGTGTGAGAAGGGAGGTCGTTCCCTGTGTCAAAGAGGTGCTCTCCAGTGGAGTAGGATCCACTGGGAGCTGCCAAAGCGTTCCCTCAGCACTGCAGGACCAGTGTGTTGTTCCAGAGGAGGTGGCATTGCAGTGACAGCAGAGCTGGGAAGGCCAGTGGCTGGGGGTGAGCAGTGGGTCTTCTGGGCTGAATTTGATGCTCAGAGTGGAACAAGCAGAGTAAACACAGATGTTGAGTGGCCAGATTGGTTCCCAGACACAGTCTCCAAACAGTAGTGCCAGAGTGTCCCTCTGTGCTGTTTGCCTTTTAAATTAACCAGGGCACCTGTTCCTCCACAGCAACAATCCTCATTTTATCCAGCAGCACAGCTTGCTGCCAGGAGCTGACTGTTTGCTCACAAGTAACACACTCCACGAGTGACCCTCAGCAGTGTTCCTTTCTCTCCTGAGATGTTTCCAACAACTGGAGGACTAAACATGATCTGTGGGAAGCCCTGAGGTGCCGTTGGTTAACGCTGTGCTCTTGCATTTGGCAGGATGGAGGGGTCCACACGCTACCAGTTCCAGTGAGGAACCAGCAGGATGTGGAAATCTATGTTCCCATAGTTCTGTCACCGAGTATCCTGACGTTTCCTTGGCAGCCAAAAGCAGGAGTTTACCAGTACACCATCCAGGTATGCCAGAGAACCATCCAGCTGTAGGGAGTACTGCTCAGGCAGGCACACTGAGGCCTGAAACCACTTACAGAGGGGACTTTGGATATTCCAGGCACAGGGATGTCTGAAAACGGGAGGAATTAAATGTTAGGGATGTTAGGTACAGGAGTTAATGTGTAGTTTGAAGAAAGCACCAAGAAACCAACAAATATAAAACTCCCACGGACTTTCACCTCTTATCTTTCCTTCCCTTTCTCTCTCCCCTCGTGTATGCACCTCACAAATGTGCATGGGGTGGTTTGGAATTCCAGGAAACATCCTGGGTACAAAGATTCACAGCGATAATTAGAGGCTGTCGTTTGCTGGAAGGGGTTGGGAGTATGAACTGGAGTGGAAAGTCACTGCAAAAAGGGCATGACAAGATGAATTTTCACCACTCTGTCAACCTTGGACATCAGTATCCTTCACTCACCACACCCCTCATACTGCTAACAAAAGTTCTAGGGAGGCAAAGGCCTCGGTTCCATTTCCAGAAGGGACTTTTCCCCTGTGTTTCTTACGCGTGTCTTTGCTCCCAAGCTGTCAGTTGTTCCATAGGTTTCATGACCAAATGGCTTGGCTCCCAATATCCTGTATCTCCAGCCTAACTAAGGCAAAGGACACTGTGCTTTCCCAGTCCAGTGATGCCCAAGCCCTGCACTCAGGTGTTTGATGCACAGTTCGTGCCTCTCCCTTTTAGCAGGAAGTGGTGCTGACTTTTGGGTCTGTCCTCAAGTATCTAAAGAGCCTAAAGAGTATCCAGAAAGAGGCAGTGACACTCGTGGTGTTGGGCTCTTCTCCTGGGTAACCAGTGACAGGATGAGAGGAAATGGCCTCAAGTTGTGCCTGGAGAAGTTTAGATGGGATATGAGGGAAAACTTCATGGAAAGGGTTGTCAGGCATTGGCACAGCTGGCCAGGCACTGGTGGAGTCACCATCCCTGGAAGTGTTCAAAACATGTTTGGATTGGCAGTTGAGGACGTGGTTTAGTGGTGAACAGGGTGGTCTGGGTTGATGGTTGGACTTGATGATCTTAAAGGTCTTTTTCCAACCTTGATGGTTCTGTGACTCTAGGAAGAGAATCAATCTCAGAGGGATAAAGCTGCATTCTGCAGTGCAAATCCCAAGGTAACTCCATTGAGTTTAGTGCTTCATCTGCACTTTCATTTCCTGTGGCCTGAGTTTGGTTTAGTTCATGCTATTCCCAACCACATCAGCAGAGTGTGGTAAAAATTCTTAGTACAAATATGCATTTTCAGTGCTTCATCATAATTCTGGTGGAGTTTTCCCAGTAAGGGAAAGTAAATGTGCTTTTGTTTCCCACCTCGTTCACAGTTCTACTCTTATCTCACCTTACCTTGCATATGTAATGAAGCATCTCACCAGAGAACATTCCTGCCACTGTAGTCATTGTGTCAGTATTCTTACTTTACTGTGGTGGGGTTTTTTTCATTAAAAACGTGCAAACCTTTTTCTTCCAACGTTGCAGTGAGTTTATACTTGTAAAACTGAGCCCATTCCACAGTAGCAGTGGTTGTTGACAGGAGCACACACAGCTCCTCTGCTGTTCCTGCCTGCAGAGCAATGTTTGCCTCCTACCCCACGGTTTGTCAGGCTGTTTTAAACTGGTGAGTTTAAACTCTCCCCTTCTGGGAGCAAGTTGAAAGGGAGTTTTGGATCTAACCAGATTCTGTTTATAGCTGAAGGAACTCCCTCCAGATGGTATCAGAACGACTGGTAGGTTTTACTTTGTCTGCTGTCTGGTTTGTTGTGGTTGCTTTGTTCATATCTGTGCCGATGAGGTGGGCTCTGCTGCTTTTCCTTCAGTCCCTGCCAGCTTTGGGAAGGTCAGGATGGGGAGGTTGCTGTGTGCTGGGGAGGCATCGCTGTCCCAGGGAGCCCCTCAGGCTGGGGGGGAATGATTAGATTGTAATGAAAGCTGGTTTATCCTTTCTCTCCTCAGTGCTAGAGAGAAAAAAATCTAATGCTGTGCCAAAATGTTTGTTTGGCAAGAAGATGAGACTTCATACAATTAGTAAGAATTGGGTGTTTCTGTTTTATGTTTTCTGCTCATCTCTCTGTTTTAATAAAAATACCTTTACAAAATGAGCAGAACTCCTGCGTGTTTTCAGCCTTCCTCACCACATCTGTGCATCCCCTCCTGTCACACACATTGCCTGTGCATCCATTGGTCTGTGTCCAGTGCTCCTTCTGGAATCAGGGAAGGAAGAAAGGGAAATGAGGCTCCTTTTCATTTTCCTTTTATTCTCTTTTCCTGGTAAAAGTTATTAGTCAAGTTCCTGCAGAATTTAGAGTTGCTTATTTTCCGCACTGTCCTTTTTTATCATCTTGTTTGTTTTTACTTTAATTATGAAACAGGTTAAAGGAAATGCAGAGGAAGTTAAAGAAATTAAAACAATATACATTAAAAAATTACTCCAGCGTTCAGCCTTGTTCTACTCTGATGGAACTTTGACATTTATTTTGGAGTGTCAAAGCTATCTCTTTTTTTAACTTGATTTAAAAATTTTCTCATTATACCTTCCTGCATAGTATTTGTCTCAAGAGGTACTTCCTATAGCTCACAATACTGATGTTTAAAATCGACATGTTTTACAGCATTTAATGATTGTGGTTCTCCAGTAACTGGGATTGCACATCCTGGAGGTCAATACTCTGTGCTGGTAACTGTTTATACCCCTACAGTAGAACCCTGCAGCAGATCCTGCCCTGGCCTGGCTGCCAGGGGCTCCTGCAGAGCTGTGTCCTGTGTGCCTGTTGATGTGACCATTAGATCAAGGTTCTCACCCTGTAGGAGAATTCCACTCCCTCATGGAATGACTGACCTGTTGCTGCAGCAGCACTTCATCGAATGGCTGCAGGTGGATCTGCTGATTTTTCAGCATAGGAATAACGAAGTATTGCCAAGAAAAGAGTGACCTTTTTTCCCCTCCTTTTTTCTTTTTTCCCCTCATTACCTCCTTTCCTCCCTGTCTCCCACCTCCTTTCCTCTTCCCTTTAGATCCCTTCCCAGATCCCACTGGCAGAAGCTGGTGGGTGCAGAATGTCAGCTCAGCAGCTCTGAGACACCCCAGATGAGAGCAGAGGAGCAGTGGGAGTTGTGGGGAGCAGGATTATCCCCTCTGGTGTGCTGGTCTGTGCTGTGCTGTGAGCACAGCTGGGAGTTGGGAGATTCCCACCAGGCTTGAGCAGCTGCAGGAGGGAGGTTTGGGTTGGAGCACTGGTGAGCACACAGGGCATGTGCATGAAGAAAGCTGAAATTTGAGTGAGTGAAGGGTACTAATCTTCTCATCTCTCTCTTATTTGCTTATTTGGAAGTTCTGAGGTGTTACTTTGTTCGTATTTCCCCTTTCTCAGTGTGTTCCTGGTTTTCATGCAAAACATTCCAAGGTGTGACAGCAGAGAAATGGGAGAATCATATACTCTATAAAATCTTTGAAAGATTTTCCCTCTCTGTTCCAGGCTCGTGGTGGAAGTGGGAATTTCAGCTGGTCCTGCTCTAACCAGGCTGTTGCAACAGTGACAGTCAAAGGAATGATGACAACAGGCAGTGATACTGGGATCAGTGTTATTCAGGCAGTTGATGTTCAGAATCCCTTGCACTATGGAGAAATGAAGGTAAGACTTCTGTTTGTCCCTCATCGCTCTCGAATATGGGGTTTGGAAACAGTGAAGCAGCTGAGAATGCCATTGGCATTCCACTTCCAAAAGGTTCCCAGGAGGTTTCCCTGCCTGCCCTGTGCAAGTGAAGTGATGAGTTCCAATCTGTGCTCTGGGGGTTCAGACTCTGTCCACTGCTTGAACTTC
Source organism: Empidonax traillii (assembly GCF_003031625.1). Classification (NCBI taxonomy): domain Eukaryota; kingdom Metazoa; phylum Chordata; class Aves; order Passeriformes; family Tyrannidae; genus Empidonax; species Empidonax traillii. Next base: position 93,436 of record NW_020955549.1, read on the forward strand.
ACTCCCATTTTTGCCCCTTCCTGACTTCCTTGTTGGAAGTTCTGAGTGCAAGGAGGAAATGGTGATTTACTCCCGGTCTGGCCATCTAAGCAGACAAGACAAACTTAAAATGCATTCTGCAGGGTGAGAAGTGGGCATTTTGCCCTGATATAAAAGGGTGGCAGGATACCAGGATGTGCAAGGAAATTCCTGTCTGGAGAAGTGACTGAAGTGAGTACAGTACCACAGAATGAATCCTGATACCAAGGCTGGACAAGAAAAAGCAGTATTTTAGGGAAATTAGGACAAAATGGCAGTGAAAGACATGGCTCCCAAGAGGGATTTCATGGTCTTTCTGCAAGTCATCCCCTGTTCTTAGGATCTGGTCATGGTGTATGTGGAGTGAAGAAAATCCAGGAACAGCACCTGGAATGGCCCCACAGGAAGGGTGTGCAAAGGAAGGTGAAGAAGCTGCTCTGGTTAACACTGCAGATCCACAGTCTTCAATATTTTTGTGTGGAGTGTTGCTGATTTGGAGATAACTTCTTCTGTCCTTTGGACACAAATAAGTTTCCTTAATGAAACTCTTGGTAGGCTTTTAAGAGCAGCTGGATCTGTGATGTGATGGAATAGAAACTACAAGTGCTACTGTGGTGTGTTTGCTGCTCTGCTGCCTTCACAAATGGAGGATTTAAATCTGGGCTTGAACTCTGTGCCTTTTGCAAAGAGCTAAACACGGGAATGGAAATGTGAGGGAGCAGAGGAAGCTGCTCCTGGGCTCAGGGAAGCTGAGAGTGCTGGCTGTGAGCACTCCAGGGGCTCTGTGTGTGTGTGACTGCAGGGCCAGCGATGAAATGGGTTTGTTTGGAGGCTGCCACATAACCCCCACCTGCCTCAGGCTTCCCAAAGCTGATGGGCCTTGTTCCTGGGGAGTAGGATTTAGGAAGCCCTGGGGCAATGCACCTTCCTTCCAGGGCAGTGCCTGCCACTGAGCACCTGCTGGGGAGGGGCATCCCAGTTCATCAGCTATGCACAGCATCTCCCAGTTTGTAAACACTGCTGGAATTGTTGTCCTGCACTTCTGTTGAACCAAAGTCCCTTTGGGCAAAAGTGTTGAAAAATGTATTTGCTCCAGTCTGTCCCATAATGAAGAGGGAACTATGGAAACAAATATTTTTTCCTACATTTTTCCCCCCTTCTTTTTTTTTCCTTCAGTGTTTTTAGTTTACATGTTTTGGGAAAGATATTTCTAACTAAATTACATTTGGAGCAGCTTCATCTACTAATGCTGGGTTTTTGAGGGGTGAGTTAGCTTGGGGTTTTGCTCAGAGTATTTCTGTCAATTCTGCAAAATTAGTTTGAGAGGTACGAAACTTCATCCTTAAAGCAATGACTGAAATTCTTAAAATAGTGGCACGAATTAAAATCTGTTCAGAATTTAATTTACAGACTTGCTGTGAAATAATTCCCTGAACAACCCAGATGCTGCTTTTTAGCAGTGCAGCAGTTACAGCAAGAGATAAAGGGATGAAGATTTTTCGGCTCAAACTTATTCTCCTCAAACATAAGTCAAAGCCTGAGGACAGAAAGAACCCCTGTGTCCATGAGAGCTTTCAGAGCAGTGTATTGCACAATCCGAATAGGTTATTTTTGAATGCTTTTGTTCTTGTGTGTTAGGAACTGCAGAGTTCTGTTCACTGACCTGGGTGAGCAAGTTTAGTACTAGTACTTTTAGGAGTAGTTAATCCACACAGACTACAGCTTTAACTCTTGAGCATATGGCTTGGTGTCCTGAAGCCATTTGCAGAGGGTTAGGTAGTGAAGATACTGCAAATAAAAGCTTTGGTCATAGTGATTGTTATGAAATATGTGGTCAGTCTGTGGTGGATTCTTTAATGGAAAAACAAATCAGGAAAACAATGCAGTTAAGGCTTGTTCATCAGCATACCAACTATAGAACCAGAGAATCATGGAATGGTTTGGCTTGGAAGGGACCCTAAAGCCCATCCAGTCCCAGCCCCTGCCATGGGCAGGGACACCTTCCACTGTCCCAGGTTGCTCCAGCCTGACCTTGGACACTTCTGGGGATGGGGCAGCCACAACCTGTGCCAGGGCCTGCCAACCCTCTATAACAGCAGGGAAGAGTTATTTCTGCCAATCTTTTTCTGTATTTCACTGTTGACCAGTCCTCTGAAGAAGAACAAAGCTGAGTACAGAGTCAACAGGTGGAAATACAACCCAAGATTACTTGTTGAAGCAGAAGGTTGTTGAATTAGGCTGTAGATACATGTTCACTTATGTTAGATTTCTGCAAATTACTGTGTGGAAACCTTGAGCTCTGGACAGTTGTAAAAATGTTTTGCCAACAGAAATGCAAAGAAAGAAGATAGAAAAGGCATTGAGGAAATATTTGGGTCATTAGTTCCCTTAATGTCTCCATCCCTGCTGCTGGGAGGGAGGGAGGCTGGGCAGCCTTGCTCACTGTGCCAGGTATGAAGAAGTCAGAATGTGAAGGAGTTGGGTGTTCAGTCTGTCCCATTTGGTGATGGGACCTCCTGGAGATGCAACACAACCTGGCCCACACCTTAAACCAGCAAAGCTGCTGTGGGCAAAGAGCTGTGAAATCCCTGTGTGCTGTGTCTCTCCCCTGCAGGTGTATGTCACTGAACCCAGTGGGATGGAATTCACGTCCTGCCAGGTGGAAGCACGTGTTGGCCAAACCCTGGAGCTGCCCCTGCAGATCAACGGCCTCGCGACGGAGACGGGCACGTTGATCCCCCTGAGGGACTGCTCACACCTGGATCTGCAGGTGGAGGTGGAGAACCAGGGGGTGTTTAGCCCACTCGAAGGTGATTTGACCCCCTCCCTGTTGTGGAAGTTAAATGAAGATATTCCTGTCACACATCTTTCAGTCACTGTTCATTTTTCTGACTTCAGAGGGGGGGATCAGAGTGTGTTTATTTTGAGGATGCATTTACTTTTTTATGCAGAACTTCCCTCTGATATTTCTGATGTTTTGGGGGACTCTAAAAGCATTTGACAGTCATTTTATTGGATAATATGTGGTCTCCCATATGTCTTTCTATTGATTCAGTATTTTTAACCTGCTTCTGTAACAAAGTTGTGCCAGGGCCTCCCCACCCTCACAGCCAAGAATTTCTTATTAATCTCTAGTCTAAGCCTGCTTTCTGTCAGTTTGAAGCCATTCCCCCTTGTCCTGCCACTCCAGACCCTTGCCAAAACTCCAGCTCTCTTGTAGGCTCCCTTCAAACAACCACCTTGAACTTGATTAACATGCCTGGGCATTGCTCTCTAAACATGTTTTTATCTCTTTCTGATTTCTCTGACAGGAAGGCTGAAGCCAGGTGCTGGTTTCTGCAGTGGGGTGAGAGTGAGAGCCGAGGCTCAGGGATTCACCACCCTGGTGGTGAGCTACACCCACGGGCACATCCACCTCAGCGCCAGCATCGCCATCGCGGCCTTCCTGCCGCTCAGAGTGAGTGTTGGCTCTGCTCCTGAGGCAGCACTCAAAATGCCTTTCAATGACAGAGAGCAGGTTGATGTTATGCAATAAATATGTTCAAAACAGGAGGTGGGTGGGTTTATATTTCGCTGTTGGCCAGGAGCAGTAGATGGAAATACAGGACAGTGGTACCTCATCTTCACAGACCAGCACTGACTCTGCAGAGCTGAAGTCTAATGCATTTGGCCACAGCTGTTTTCCCCCAAATCTGGAAAAAATGTTAGTGCAAATGGTAGAAACTTTGTGACTATAATGATGATTTTATGATTTAAATATGCTTTTCTGTCAGATATCTTCAAATAATTATGCTCAGCTATTTAAGATGCTGAGATGTCCTAAGGAGAGTATGCACACTTTCTGTTCTGTTGTTGGCAGCAGTGAGAGAGAAGCACAGTCCCTCCAATTAGGGATTTTTCGTGTCTGTGGTATCGTTCACATTTATTAGCAAAGCCCCTTGAGGTGTTGTAAAGCTGCTTTTCATGTATAAAGTGAAATGATTCTGGGGTACCTGACAGAGCCAGGTCATGGTGACAAAGGGGGTGGGTTAAGTGCACTTTTTAAAAAAAAAAAGCTGTGCTCAGATGTCTCAGTGAAGAACTTCTCTTTCTTTGAAGTGTAGAACAGTGATTTCCACATTATTTTCCCTCCTTTCTGTAGAATGAAATATTTATGATGCCTAGAAAGAGAAGGCAGCATTTTTCTGTCAGACATCTATTAATAAATAAATTACAGCATTAAAAAGTGGGAGAAAGATAAACAGTCCAAGGGCAGGCAGACCCTTGAGACTAAATCTCATTGGTTTCTAATGGGATTTTAACTTAATATTACAAATACAATCAGGGAGTAAATGGGAGGAAAGAGGACCTCACCTTGTCTCTCTTCCTTTCAAAATGCACCTGTGGAAAGAACTGAATTTTGTTAGCTGCTCTTTCTTACTGAACTCCAAAGTAATATAATGTTGTGGAACACAAGCTACAAATGGTTTTTGTGTATTAAATGTCAGGTTAATTGCTGTGGTGATGAACAGCACAGGCTGCCCCAGGAATGCACATCAGTGCAGAGAGGTTTGAAGTAAAACTCGTGTAGGAGAATGATTACATACACAGAACTGTTCTGGAGAGAGCACTGTCAAGAGAAAGTACAATTTGACATTACTTCATTCATTTAAAGTACTGCCTATTTTAAAGTGTAGCAGAATACTCTGTGCTCAGAAAAGTATTTAAGGGTCTTCTGCTGTAATTTTTCATGAAAGAGATGTGATAACTTTCCTTTGGATCCGTGGGTTCACTGATTATAATCCAACTGGGCAGAATTCTTGTAGGTGATGGTAATTATTTTGGTGCAGCCCTGGTCTTGTGTAAATTGAATTATTAATTTGTAATTACTCACTGCAGGCTGTGGATCCACCGTCTGTCGCTTTAGTGACTCTGGGTTCCTCCAAAGACATGTTGTTTGAAGGAGGACCTGGCCCATGGGTCCAAGAGCCTTCCAAGTTCTTCAGGAACATCACTGCTGAGGATGCAGAAAGCCTTGTCCTGTCTTTACTTGGCCCTTCTACCTCTCAAAACCACAACCAGCACTGGGTGAGGGTGTCGTGCAAGAGCCTGGGAGAGCAGGTAAGTGCCAGAAGGTGTTTGTGTTACCTTCCATCAAACACTGAGCTCAGGCAGCTGAGAACAGGCTCCAGACAGATTTATGCTACCACACACTTGTTATATGGGAGGTTGTTTTTATAACAGGCCAGTAAAGAACTTGGATAAGTATATTGTTTATGCATTGTGATGCTGGTGCAGGTTGTGGAGTGAGCATTTCCCAACATTCTGTTATCAAGTGGTTTATGGTGGGTTTATTGCAGCATAAACCCAAGCCATGGAAACCTTATGTTGTGGGATGCCCTAAACATCCTGATGAGTGCAGCTTCAGCTTGCACAAGCAGCATCAGAGCAGAAGGTTACTGCAGCAAGCTGCCTCTTCTGTCTGCCCTGCTCCTCTTAACCGCATTACCTCCCAGGGTAATTCTGTTTATTCTGACAAATGACAGCTGTAGGAATTCACTGCTCTGCAATTTGTGCAGCTTTGTGAACGTGGCCGTAGTCATTTCCCACCTGGTCCTGTTCTCCCCACCGTGCAGAAGTGATTTATCCTGCTTTGTTCATCTTCCCCAGTCTGTAAAGCATTTAGCTTTGGTTTAATGTTTTCCTCCTGCAATTCTGCAAGGCCTAAGCATTTTGGTGGGGCTGCCAAATTCCACTGACTTCCTCAGTGAAGCCTCTGCAAAGCAGAGCTGTATCTGTGAGTGCAAACCCAGAAAGAACAGCCCTTGTTGCTGCTGTCTGGACTGTGTGTGCATTGGCATCTGCATGCTCTGCACCACTGCATCAGTGGATGAGGGAACCAGAGCTGCCTCAGCCTGCTGGGATACCCTTCTCTGGCTTTAGAGCCACTTTGTTTTGCTGGAGGCTAAACAAGGAATGTAAAATAAAAGATAAGATGTTTTTAAACACAGTGACGTGACTATAAATATTGTCTTTTGGCTGTTCTGTTCTCACTCTGCAAGAAGAACACCTGCTGTTTCCTTTTTAAGTTACCAGGAGATTTGTTGTGAATTAAGTTTGACAGTAATGAACAGGAATACCTAGGAAAAGTTCCCAGGAATAGTACTTTGATTGTGCTATAGAACCGTGCTTGAAAAATGCACCTCCTTTTACATCTCCCTGTGCTTTAATGGTGCTGTAAATCCCCAAGAGTCGTATTTTTACTTGTTCCTTCTGCCATCAGAGTTGAACTGAGGCCCCTGGAAACAGAACACGCCTGAACTCTCCTTCCTCATTTACCTCTTTTCCAGCTTCTTGCCTTGACAGTTGGGAACAGCCCCACGGTGACCAACCTGTTCCCAGCGGTGGAAGTGGCTGTGGTGAAGTTCATCTGCGCTGTCCCTTCCCGGCTCACCCTGATCCCTGTTTATGGCAGCCCCCAGCTCGACCTCTCCTGCCCTTTGCTGCAGCAGAACAAGCAAGTGGTAAGGGAAGGGTTCTTCTAACAGGAGGATCAGTGTTGGGACCTCCACGTGGGAAGTAAAGCAGCAGGACCTGCTCCAGGAGGGGCAGTGCTGGTGTCCCTGTCTGCTCCTGCACTGGGAGAGGTATGGGCAGCAGGGCCAGGGAGGGGATTGTGCCCCTCTCTTCTGCCCTGTAAGAGCCACCTGGAGCTCTCTGTCCAGCCCTGGGGCTCCCAGCACAGCACAGGGATGTGGAGCTGCTGGAGCAGGGCCAAAGGAGCCCATGGAGATGCTCCCAGGGCTGGATTCCTCTGCTCTGGAGCCAGGCTGGGAGAGCTGGGGGCATTCACCTGGGGAAGAGAAGGATCCAGGGAGACCTGGGAGCCCCTTCCAGGGCCTAAAGGGGCTCCAGGAGAGCTGGAGAAGGACTGGGGACAAGGGATGGAAGGACAGGACACAGGGAATGGCTTCCCACTGCCAGAGGGCAGGGAGAGATGGGATATTGGGAAGGAATTCTTCCCTGTGAGGGTGGGCAGGCCCTGGCACAAGTTGCCCAGAGAAGCTGTGGCTGCCTCTGGATCCCTGGAAGTGTCCAAGGCCAGGTGTGGAGCAACCTGGGCTAGTGGAAGGTGTCCCTGCCTGTGGCAGGGGCTGGGACTGGTTGAGCTTTTAAGTCCCTTCCCACCCAGATCATTCTTTGATTCTGTGATTCTGCAGTGATCATTCAAACAGGTTCATAAAGGGACCTACCAGAAAATAGGAATATACCTCAGAGCACTTGGGTTGTGGCTTCTCACTCAAGTGTCTCAGTGAGGAAACCCTTCTGACCTGTGAGATAAAATTATTTTTCATTTAAAAAAGGAGGGGGAAATATTTCCAGCAGCTGTTTCTGAGGAAAGTACTTGCTTTCTAAAGCACTTCATTGTAATCTAACTGTGCCACTGAGCATGCAGAGACATATTTTACCATGCATGTGTGTGTCTTACCAGTAAAGGCACGAATTTTGCTGATGAGAAGATCTCTGTGGAAGCACATCAGAGGTGTCCAGCTTTGCACCCCTGAGTCACAGTAAATGGACAGTGCATATCTGTAGATTATCAAGCTTGAAGAACTTTGCTATTTTATTTTTACTCTGTATTCTCTCTCCTGAGGAGTGTTGTCACGTTTTGGCTGCTCAGTAAACAGTGTTTTGTCATGTTAATATTCCCAGGCAAATATAAAAGTCACCCTCCTTTCCTAAAACTGCAATGCTTGTTGAGTTGATGAATCATTTCAAGTAGCTTCTGGGTAATAACAAGAGGAGAAGGGTTTTTTGTGTATTATCAGTCACTTGAGAGCTCACCTGCCTTTCTGGCTCCATCATGTGTCAGTTCAGCTTCCTTTGGCACACTGCATTTCACACCACCAGCTCTGAGCCTCTCACAAACAGCACTGTTCTTCATTACTTGTTTGAGTTCTGAGGGATGGAGTTGAGCTGCAGGTCGATTTTGTTGTTGTTGGTTTGTTTTTTTCTTTATTTGTTTGAAGGTAATTCACTGGCTAAAAAAACCACTCTATCCTTCCAAAAAAAGCAAACCCTTGCAGTTGAAGTGCAGCTTAATGACCTGCATTGATGGCTCATTTTAATGAACATGCCTCATGTAATGAGTGTTACAATAAATCTCATGGAACTCAGCATATGTTTTAATGACTAAGAAATGCTCTTGTATCTGTTCAGTTCCAAATATTCCTTCTTTTTCAGGTTCCTGTCTCGAATTATCGCAATCCAGTCCTGGATTTGGCTGCCTATGACCAGCAAGGCAGTAAATTTGATAACTTTAGCTCTCTTAGTGTTGTCTGGGAGTCAACAAAAACAGCCTTTGCTCATGTTGAGCCTGATATGCCAATGGAGCTGATTGTGAAGGAGGATGGGAGTGGTCAGAAGAAAATGCACGGTATGAGCTGGTTTAGATGAGCATTTCATTGTTTGAAGGAGGTCAGGATTAAATCTGTTTGTTAATCACTGAGCTTGATTAAAGAAATTACTGTAATCTCCAGTTATATATCATCTTACAACATACAATTTTAGGGTGTGCTATTTGGGGTGGGGGAAGCAGAAAAAAAGAGCCAGACTTCTTGTCTGTTGATAATGGTACTAGAAGAGCTCAGCAGTGTATTTTTAATCTCTGGTTGATTGTAGGCTTACAGACTGTTGTAGTTCATCGGGAGTTTGGGACAGCTGCCATCTCTGCAACTGCCACTGGGTACCAGCAATCCCACCTGAGGGCAGTGAGAGCACAGGTAACACAACTCTGGGTTTGGTGCCATTTTCCTGTGGTCCTGAGGGACAAGTAAAGCAGCTCCATAGCTACTCCTGGAGACAGGGTCATACAGCTGTTTTTATTCTTGTTCCTGGCTTTCCCTGCTTTCCTCTGCACTGGGTGCTGTTTTTCCTGTGGAATACATGCAAGTCCTCGGGAGCTTTTGAACCCTCTGGGCAAGGGGGTTACAAAGAAGTATTTCAGTTGGTTTTGTTTCTCTTCAGTTTTTTCTTTTTAATGAATTGGTGAATCTCTGCTGCTTGTCCTTCACTAAAGCAACCATGTGCTTCGTGCAGCTGTCACTGGGGACAGCAAATGGATTATTCCTCTGCAGAGCTGGGTGGGAGAGTTCTGCATGAGCAAAGCCGAAGCTGACTGATTCCTCATGTGGACCATATGTTAGTGTGGGCTCTGACTAATGCTCTTTTTTTTGTTTCCTGAGAGACTTCTCCTTCGTACAGTGCCAGCCATAAGCCCAGGCTCTCATTTTACAAGTCATTAGCCACTCTCTGAAATGCTTTAGTTTGTTCATACTCAGCACAGGGGGGAAAAATGGGAAAAGGCAGCGATGATGAACAAAGGGCAGGTGTAAACAGATGGCAGTTTTCTGTTTATGTCACTTTTTCAAACTGAATGTCAAGGCAGGTTTCAGCCTGTGGAATAAGCTGATGTGCACAGTGACTGACTTCACATACCCTGCTTCCTAAATTGAATTTCTACCTAATTTCGTTAAGCAGGATTTAAGTGGGTTTTGATGATATGCAGTTCTGAATCAGATACCTTGAGAGCAGAGTTGAGGCAAAGAATAAAATGCGCAGGTAGAGGTTACAGTATTTGACTCAAAGCAGGTGCCAGCTGGGCACTAGTAATGTGAAATATCCTGTGGGCCAGATTGCTGGCAGAGTGGCCCAGGTTTGGCATCTGGATGGTAAATTCTTTGGGAGGGGATCTGTTTTGCCATGTGGTTCTTGACTTTTCACTGAGGTTTCCAGTCTGCTCCTCTTGGGAAATGTGGTGTCAATGCATTTCCCCTGAAGAATTTGGCTACAACTTGGTCAGAATCACAATATTTGAGACACAGTTATTTTGCCACCAGAGATGTTTGAGACATTTGGTTCTGTTGCTTTGTTTTTGCTCTTAAAAAAATGAGTTGTGGTATGGACTCTTTGAGTTCTGCAATCATTTTGCAACTTTCAGTATCACGCTTTATTAGGCCAATATTCAATATTCTATCTTACTTTTAGGGATCATTAGAAAAGTGAGTGCTCCAAACTCTTCCTTGAATTCAGAGAAGTTTGTTGTGTTTCATAGTGGGAAAGGGCACTGGAGTTCTCTAAAGTCTCTGGGTTAAGGTGTGGGAGGAATCTTTTCCATAGTGGGAGAGCAGTTGCAGACAGCAGTTCTGCTACACTTTGTAGGCTCATGGGTTGTTTCTTTAAGAGGTAACTTGGCTACTTTTCTCAGGTGCATGGGCTGCTCTGTTCTGCTTTCAAACCCGCCCATACTCACACTCCTTTCTTGCAGCCAGAACCAAAGATCTGGTAGGTGGTATGTCAGAGATGTCGTGATTGCTGCTCCATGTCTGAGTGGAACACCCTATTACCTCATTAGGGAAAGATGACATCCTTTCTCCATCAAGGAAATAATCCTACTAATGAGGTGAAATGGGTACAGAACAGTAGCTTCCTCTAAAACCCTCTTTCCTTTTCTGAGCTAATGTTGTTACAGTGAGAGATGAGCCGTGCATCTGGTCCAGTGTTTGTGCAGTTACATGTAAGGAAGAATTTCTTTTAGAGGCTTCCTAAGAAGAATCTCAAAAAGATGAGTTAGAAGAAGAAAACTTTGTGTATTAACTTCTAGCATTCTGACTGAACTTAGGCCATGTTCCCAAGGTGTGTGCATGTCAGACTGGATTGACTGACCCTGCTACACCTTCAGGGTGGGGGCCTTTGCCCTCTGTCATGCCAGGGCTGCAGAACAGGAGGCCATGCCCTGGGTGTGACCTCACCTGCAGAGAGGGGGCAGCAGCTGAGCCAATCAGAAGATCCTGGATGGCATTCTCATAACCTGAACTTTTCCAGCCCTGGCTCTTTGTTCAGCTGCTTCAAACATCCTCCCTGCATTGGCAAGGCACTTGTGCTGTTTTCTGACTCTCTGCTGTGACTGCTGATTGTTTGTTCCAGTATGAAGCTCTGCCCCCAGTGTCTGCCACCACTGAGCTGATCCTCGTGGAGGATGTCCAAGTAAGCCCTACTGATGTCTCCATTTACAACCACCCTGACATTCAGGTGAGGAGTTACTCTGCTGATTTCCAGCTACGGGGGGGAAACTTCTCAAACTGCGTCATCTGCGTAAGGAAGCCAGTTTCAGCAGTGGACTAGAAAGATACAGTCTAATTTTGGACGCTTTTCTGGTTTTGCAGGCAGAACTTTTCATCAAAGAAGGTTCTGGATATTTTTTCATTAACACCAGTGTGCCCAATATTGTGAGAGTGACCCATGAGGAGGCTCGAGGCGTTGCTTTGGTGAGTGCAGCATTCTGTGATTTGATGCCTTTTTGGTGACCTGATTGTTGTCCTGCAGCCTCATCACTGCTGGGCATTTTCCAGTCCATGTGAAAGGAGAGGCAGTAGCTGATTTTGGGGGGTTTTGCCCCTCACAGTCAGGTTCAGGCAGTGTCAGGGATAGGAGTTAGTTTAATTACAGTTGTGGTGCACGTGTTTCCTCTGTAACATAAAAGCCAGTACCAAGTTCTTCACCCGTTCTAGTTTCACGGTAAAATGTTCCTGATTTCATGAACACACAGTGAAAAACAACGTGACAGAATTATTTGGAAGTGTCACACAAAAGATCCCTTGGTTTCCAGCACAATATTGGAGTATTTGCTGTAGGCCAGTACTTCTGAAACCTTCAAATTTCTTCTATTCTCTAGTGCTATTTCAGGGTATGTTTTATCCCTGTCTTTCATCCTGGTTGTGTGAATAAATATCTATGCAAGAGTTTATTTCTGATCTCCACATTAGGTTTGAAATGCACTTTTCCACTGGAAGATGCAACTAAACTACAGTTACTCTTGACTTCATGCAGGGCCAGGATATAAAATGCTTTCTATCATGAACAACAATAAAAGGGTATGTTTGCATTGCTGCTTTCATTAGACAAGGACTGGAAACTACACAAGTTGCTTTAAAGAGTAGCCTTTACGAATTTATAATTTACAGATTTGTCTTGTAAGAAATAATGTTGGTGAAGTTGTGAAATAATGATAATTAAGGTGGAAATTAGAAATTTGTGAAACAGTCTGATTGTCTCTAACTTTTGCAGGTGTGAAGTGGGAGTATTTTCCCAACTCAGCAAGGCACAGAGGTGGGGGGAAAGTAGATGAGCTTCTTTTTGTACACAGTGGAGTGTTTAAAGTCTTAATAGTTTAACCCTCGTGGGTTTAGCGGTGCTTTAGCTGATGTGCACAGGATAACTTCACTGCTCTCGTCTGAAATTAAGCAGTGGAACAGTGACAGCAAGATGGGCTTTGTGAAGTATAAAAAGAGATTTTATCTACCTGTCAGATTAAAGGAGAGACAACTCCACTTTTTAACACACTGAAAAAAAAATACCATCCCCCAGCATTTTACAAATTTGTTAGTCCTGTGTGCTGTGCTGGAGTTAAATCCCATGGATTTTTCCATGGAAGGCAACAGAATGGTCTGTCTGGGAACTCAGCAGGCTCCAGACTGGCGTGTCAGGCTGTGCCTGGCAGGTGCCAGAGCAGCCAAGCTGACAGAGGATGATTTGGCACTTCTGAGAAACTCAACTCCAGTTATCTGGAGCAGCGACTCCCAGGCTCTGCAGGGCTGCCAGGATCACTTCTGTTCCTCCCCTCTGGTTTGGGGGCAGCAGGAGGAGCAGTGTTCCCAGTGCCATCCCCCATGTGTGGGGAGCCAGTGGGCACCAGTGGGAGGGCAGAACAGAAAGGGCAGCTGGGATAGGAACAGTTTTTAAAAGTTGCCCCTCTGGCCCTCAGCTGGTTCCCCTTCCTTGCTCTCCCAGCCCAGCTGAGCCCCAGTTCTGAGGGCTGGAGTTCAGGAGCACAGGTCTCCTTCTTGTTAGTCTAAAGTGTACATTCTTTGTCTTAAAAACCCATGAAATAATAATTGTATTAAAGATGTACCTGATCTGTCAATCATCCTCTTCATTTGGAGGATCTACCACCCGATTTTGGCTGCTCATTCACATGAAGAGCACTGGGTAGAGTATGAATCCTGCCAGTGCTTTATAGGCATAATCTTTGTCCTTGGTTATTCTTTTCCTTATCGTTTTGGTTTTCATTTCACTAAGAAAAGCTTCAATTCTGTAAATGATTAGTTGTGGGGTTTTTCCCCTTCTGATGGCAAAAGAGTAACAGGATGCCAGAATGTTCTGGATGAAGATCCATTAATTCACTTGCTGCCCTGGGCTGTTTGCACTGGCTCCATAGCATAATACTTTTTACATACATTTTACAGCTTTGCCTTTACTTTGGTTGAAGAATTCCTTGTCTAAGGCTTGGAAATTTCTGCATCTAACTACTTCTGCCTGGGAAGTGATACAAATTCTATCCTATGAGCAACAAACAATGAAAAGCAGTGCTATAATGAAGTTTTCTTTTGGCATTGCAGGTGCAGCCTCTGCTTCCAGGATCGGTGACTGTAATGATTCATGACTTGTGCCTGGCTTTCCCTGCCCCAGCTAAAGCTGAGATCCATGTGTCTGATATCCAGGAGCTGTATGTCCGGGTTCTTGACAAGGTTGGTGGTTTAGAAGCAGCTGTAGTGGCTGATCCAGCCTGGCCTGATCCTGAGTGCTGATCATGGACAGAGTCACGAGCCACGGACAAGATGCTGCGACCCAGAAACACCAGGAGCTCCCCGTGCCTGTCTCTCCCTCCCAGATTTATCCCTTTAGGTCATAAGTGTCTCAGAGTATCAGGTGTCTCTTCCTCATGTTCTGTGTGGCAGCAATCTCAACTTCTGCATTCACACAGTGTGTTAATCCATAATTTATATGGACACGCTCATTTACATTGCCTCGTATTTCAAGTGCATGTGAGCAATTCTTTTAGGAGTAGCTTTTGCCCCAAGGTCATTTTCCATATGTCAGTTTTCAAAAATGAACAAAAAGAAAAACCCCAACTCATTTCTCTTGCCAGCTTGGGTGTGCCTCAAACGAAATAAGTGTTGATATTTCTGGGTGTTGTAATTATGCCCTTGCCAGCTGAAAGACCTGAATTCATTTATTTCATTTGACACTAACTCTGCTTGTCAGGGGTTAGTCTTTAAAATCAGTGCTAAGCTAACCTTGGGGCTCTATCCCTCCTCCCCTACTACAAGTGTAATACAAAATCAAATGAAAATGTTTATGCTATTAAATAAGAATAGTTTAAGTGAAAAATGACTGGATGTGTGTGTGTTCCAGGTGGAGATTGGGAAAACAGTGACCGCTTATGTCAGAGTTCTGGATGGCTCTAAGAAACCTTTTCTGGCAAAATACTTCACTGTCATGGATCTCAGTCTAAGAGCAGCATCTCAGATTGTCTCCCTTGTGTAAGTTAATGGATTTTTTTTATTAATATGCATAAGCAAAAAGTGAGTAAAGGCATTGGCTTGGAAGCCTGGTGGCATACAGTGACTGAGGGTTTATTTATTTTATTTTTGTGAAATCCAAATTACCTGTTAAATGGTAAAAAATGGTTTTTTGTCAGGAAAATTGTCTAAACAGTCTGAATTTCGGTGACTGAGGAATGAGACTGAATTCACAGAGTGTAATGTTTGATGGAGCTTTTGTGCATCTTGGAAGCAGGGACTTGGCAGATCGTGTCAGGTGAAGAGCTCTGTGTGAAGACACGTCTGATGATACCAGACTCACTCTGTTACTTGGTTTGTTTTCAGTTCAGGTATTTAGTTTGAAGCTGAAACACAGGCCACAAAGAGCCATTCTGTGCGGAAGTGTGATGGTTACCTCAGTTTTGCTTAAGCCACAGTCACTTAGCCTTGTGATAAAACTGCTGTGCACTAAGTCAGTCCTTTGCATGTGTTCCCAAGTGATTTCCTCCCTGATTTTCTCTGTTCCCTGTGGCTTTTTTGCTGCAGCCCCCTCAGGGAAACTCTGGATGACCACACTGCTGCTTTCCTCGTGCATGGCATGGCCATTGGGCAGACCAGTCTTACAGCAACTGTGACTGACAAGAAAGGACAGAGAATCAACTCTGCTTCACAACAGATTGAGGTAAATAGTTTCAGATAGATTTTGTTAGGGTGGAATATGAATACGTAAATTACAGTTGCAGTACAGTAATTAATTTGCTAGAAACAGGATCATTCTGTCCAGGTATTGCCAGTCTGTTTAGGATTTCAGTGGCATTTAACTGCAAGTGATGAGTTGAGTTATGCTGCAAGCTCAACTTACTGTAATTAAGCAAGTAAAACCTCAGTTTTACACTTGTACTGTTTTGTTACATAATTTATCTGATTGAAATACCCTGCACACAAGTATTTCTACTTCTGTTTATAGGTCTTTCCCCCCTTTAGGCTACTGCCAAGGAAGGTGACCCTAATTATCGGGGCCACGATTCAGGTGAGGCCTCTTCTGACATATTTTCTTTCTTTTGTAATTTCTGCTGTAAAATAAATATACATAACTTGTTTTTTCAGCAGTAGATAATCAACTTGACAAGTTAGCTGCATTCAGACTGAGTGGGCCAACAGGAGAGCTGGGGAGCAGCCTTGGACAGGGCACTGTAGGGACGGGAAACAGGGAATGGCTTCCCACTGCCAGAGGGCAGGGCTAGGTGGGATGTTGGGAAGGAATTCTTCCCTGTGAGGGTGGGCAGGCCCTGGCACAGGTTGCCCAGAGAAGCTGTGGCTGCCCCTGGATCCCTGGAAGTGTCCAAGGCCAGGTTGGACAGGGCTTGGAGCAACCTGGGCTGGTGGAAGGTGTCCCTGCCCATGGGCTTTAAGGTCCCTTCCAACCCAAAGCATTCTGACTCTACATTTCTGTGATGAACACTGCTCTGAACAAGAATAGTTTCACTCATGAGCCACCTTCCATTTTGGTGGATTGCTGGATCAAAGGGTTTGTATTTGTTGTTAAACCTGTCACCTGAGGCACTGTGGGGCAGTTGTACAAACTGCAGCACAGAGCAGAGCTCTGCCACGTGTGGTGAAGACACAGGCAGGTGAAGTTTTCTGAAGCTTCCTGAAGTGGAGGTGGCATCAGCCTGTGACACTCTCTGAAGCTCATGGTCCATGTGTGTGCTGAGCTCACAGATTTCCCAGGCTGACAGGACATCCTGCAGGGAGCAGAGTGCAGGGGAAACAAGCCCTGAGCTGCCCCGGGGAGGCTCAGTCAGCCTTCCAGTGGGGACACCGTGGTGCTGAGCGGGGAGGGGAGTGCCCTGAGGGGTTAACCAGGAGCAACAAGTACCTGCAGGGTTAACTGGAGCTGTTGTGCGTGCTGTTGATGACAGATCACTTCCGAAGGAGGCCCCCAGCCCCTGTCCAACATGATCTTCTCGGTGGACGACGAGCAGGTGGCGGGGGTGAGCAGCACGGGGCTGGTGCGGGGAGCGGCCGTCGGCAGCGCCACGGTCACAGCGGTGGTACAGGCTGTGGATGCAGAGACAGGAAGGCTTGTGGTGGCGTCCCAGGTAATGTTTGGGGCTGAGAGAGGCTCTCTGACTCCTGGCTTTGGCTCTAAAAGGGGGCAGATAATCTCCTTGCACTAGCAGTGTTACCTTGTGCACTCCCCTGGTTTGCTGAAGATGAAAACACTGTTTCTTACTCCCCGGCCTGTGGACTGACAGTGGGCTGGCACAGGGGTTTACTTGGAACAGGTGGGTGAATCTTGGAGTGCTTTAAACCAGAGTTTTACAGAGAACCCAGGGAGGCTTTATGCCCTGTGTGGTGCCTTTAAAATTAATCAGTGCATCTAGAAAAGCCCATCTAAAGAAGCTTTTCTAACCCAGCAGGAGGTTGTCGGTTGTCCTTGCCTGCATCCTCTTACAGCTTAGCATGCCCTAGGTCAGTAGGATCCAGAAGGCAACTGTAGCCCAAGAAACTTGTTGTTTGTTAAGCTACAGCAGTTTGCATCACAGCTCTCATGTGTGCTGTGCTCTAAACTTGTCTGGAGGTACCAGCAGTGAATCCCTGGTATTCCTTCAGAATCCGTGCCCTTCAAATTTCCTACAGCTGAGAATGAGGGAGCTGAGCAGGCCTGGGAGGGAGCACAAGTCCCTGGCACTTGCATAAGGCTCAGAGCGCCAGAACTTGGGCCCAATCTTATGACTTCTTCCTTTGAGGTCAAGGCAGCACAGCTGCTGTGAACCACAAAGCTCTGCTGCTTGAGAGATGTCAGCACAGGCCAAGAGGAGACAAAGTGACTTTTGAAAAAAGTGAAATATAAAGGAATCTGTGCTTTTTAATGTATGGGCAGCACTCTGGCCTGATGCTGTGGCAGGAGGCAAAGTGATCTTGAAAGCTGAATCTGCTGCCCAGTGAGGTTCCAGGTCTGACCTTTCCTTCCCAGTAGATAGCAGGAATAAAACCTATCAGGAATGTCAGGATATGTGAAGAGAAGACATCAGAGTGTCACACATATCATACTTTTGTTCTGGATTGTCCCCTTTGCTGCTCTGCAATCCTCATTGCCTTCTGATTCGCTCAGTGTCGTCCTTTACCTCCTTTATTCATCCCTGTTCTCCTGGGGACCCCTATGATCTTGTCCCTTGCTGGCTGTCACCTCTCAGCTCCATCAGTAATTCTGAGCAGAGCTTTTTTTATTCAATTTAGGGGGCATTTTGAACAAGTGTCTATCAGTGTAAAGTTGATACTGTTATAGTTTTTTACAGCCCTACTGAATTTGTCCATCTGTGTTTTTGCTGACAAGTCACACGCCAATCACATGACAGGAGTGATTGATAATGGCAAAACAGTGTCTAGACCTGAAGGTGAAGCCTAGTCCCATCTGTCAAGTGCTTACAATGCCTCTTCCTCCCTTGCAGGACAGGGTGGAAGTGGAAGTGGTACAGCTGACAGCTGTCAGGATTCAGGCACCCATTACCCGGATGAAAACTGGCACTCAGGTGATTGCTTTGGGATTTGCTTCTCTTGCCTTAACATGTTGAGCTGCTCATGGGGACCATTCCTGTCAGACCATCTGGCAATGGCACTGCAGCTCCCAGGGCTGCTGCAGGAGGGAATGTGCTGGCAGAGAGAAGCTGCACTGTGAGGGTGGGCAGGCCCTGGCACAGGTTGCCCAGAGAAGCTGTGGCTGCCCCTGAATCCCTGGAAGTGTCCAAGGCCAGGTTGGACGGGGCTTGGAGCAACCTGGGCTGGTGGAAGATGTCCCTGCCCATGGAAGGGGGTGGAACTAGATGAGCTTTGAAGTCCCTTCCACCCCAAACCTCGCTGTGATTCTGTGATACTAAAACAGAACTCAGAACAAGTTTCCCTCCTGCACCAGATTTTTAGGAATTCAGACCCTCCTTTAATCTGGAGAATGGTTCTCTCATCTACGTTCTGTTGCAGTGGAGACTTCCTTCCTTTGTGTGCTGACAATGTCCAGTGTGTCTCTTACATCCAGAACAACAGATATTGCTTAAATTATCTTCTGTAAGTCTATTTTTGAAGAGTCTCTATTCCTCTGTTAGTTACTCATCCCAAAATGGCAAGTGATTGCAGCTCATTGATCCCAAGTGAACGAATTGCTTTGAAGATTAAAAAGAAAAGCTTGAAAATCCCTGTTTTGTGTTGGTAGAGCATACCAAATGAGAAGGAATCAAAACTGACTTGTGACAGGTTGGTGGTTGAGTCCTCTGTGTGATACATCCTTGCAGCATCAACAGCAGCCAAACCATTTTCTTCACAGGAGACACCATCTCTTTATCAGTGAATTTTAATTCTCTCTGCTGTGTGCAGGGGATTTGTTCCCATGCTGGAATTGCCTAAGCAGGTTGGTTTCTCTGTTTGTAGATGCCAGTTTATGTCATGGGCATCACCAGCAGTCAGACCCCTTTCTCCTTTGGCAACGCTGTGCCGGGATTGACGTTCCACTGGTCTGTCACCAACAGGGACACTCTGGATGTCAGGACAAGGCACAGTGAGGTAAAATGTGTGTGTTTGTTCCTGCACGTGAGTGTATCTTGGGAAAAGGGAACTGCACATAAGGGGATTGGAGAAAATGTTGTTGCCTGCACTCTGAAAATCCTCGAGTGACTGTCAGCTCTGGGGGGGTATTTCCTCTGGAGCAGGGTCTGCTCTTCCCACGAGTCACAATTTAATCTCTTTCTCCTTTCCAAGGCTTCTTTTCAGCTTCCTGCAAAATACAACTTCGTAGTGGATGTTTATGGCAGAGTCAAGGGAAGAACAGGCCTCAAAGTGGTTGTGAAGGTCCTGGATCCTGCAGCCAACCAGTTCTACAACATGGCCCGAGAGCTGTCCGATGAGATCCAAATTCGGGTAAGATGCTTTTTTCCTCACAGTTAATGCTTAAATATCTGTTTCAGAACTAAATTCAAGTCCGTATTTGAAGTCAGGAATTTGAAATGCAAAGGAGTAGCTCCAGCTTTGGTTAATCTTTGAGCCCTTACTGTTGTTTGTGTAACGTGGCTCATCTGAGCATGGTGAATGTGGGGTCTCCAACACCCATTTCATTGGAGAAGTCTTCTGATTTCATGCTGCTGCTTAGTTTAGCCATAGCCCTGGAAGTAAATGCTCTTCAGAGTATTTTGGAGAAGCTACTGCCTATCCCATTCTCAAATATTCATGTTTAGTTGTCATTTTTCATCATAAGTATTATACAAGGGGGAAAAAAAAACCTGTTACAGTTCTATTTGTGTTTCTTTTGTTTTGAAGATTAAATAAACAGAAGTAAATTCCTGGCTGCACACAACAGCAAACTAAAATGCCTCTTATTTTCCAGGTGTTTGAAAAACTTCATCTGGTCACTCCAGGAGTGGAAGCAGAGCAGATCTTAATGTCACCAAATTCCTTCCTCAAACTTCAGACAAACAGGTCAGTGAGCAGTTTTTACACTGACTTGTGTCAACACTTCATCAGCACCCTAAGGTGGGTCTGCTGGAAGGAGCTGTCTCAGTCCTTTTAAAAGAGTATCACAGTACATCCATTTAATACACAGTTTATCTGGTGATTAATAGCATCTTATCTGTTCTCTTGGGCTTTGTCAAATCTTGTCTTAGATTGTGGCTAGAAAAGACCTTCAGCATTGGGAACTCTTGGATGCTTCTCTGAGAAGCTGCTGAGCCAGTGAAAGCAGCAGCCTGCTCCCAGCAGAGGTTTGGATGGGTGATTGAGGCTTTATGGAATATACCCCTCTGTATTTCTCACACAGAGGCTCTGGCTGGATTTTCAGATTAAAATGTCATTTCCAAATGAGAAATTCTTTTAACATAATCTGTTTTCAAAGACTGACATTTCAGACTCATCTCAGGCTTGAAATGTGATTTTTCCCAGCCTAAAACTGTGCAGATACAGACAGTGGGACACACACTGAGGGCTGAGCTTTAGGTGCATTTAATTTTTAAGGGGAGGGAACCCTTGGTTTCATAAAATCCTAGAGTGGTTTGGGTTGGAAGGGACCTTAAAGCTCATCCAGTCCCACCCCCTGCCAGGGCAGGAACACCTTCTACTCTTCCAGGTTGCTCCAAGCCCCATCCAAGCTGGCCTTTAGCTGGAGCTCCAGTGACCATGGTCATTCAGCATCTGCTCTTGAAGCAGTTACATGGGAGCACTGGCATCTGTAGTCACTGGTGGTGTTCTGCTCTCTGCTCTTAGGAGTTTTTCTGATTAATTAGTCACTAAGGTGATAGATATGAATTTGTACATGTCTTTGTCCCAGTATCTTCACTGTCCAGCTTTGGAGCCTTTATGTCTGAACTCCACCAGAACCAATTCCACTGTTGCCAAGAAAAGGGCAACTAAAATCCATCTTTAATGATTTTTTTTTTCCCTAGGATAGAGTATTTCCATCTATTTCCATATGGAGAAGCTTGAAAGGGAAAAAAAATACTGATCTGTTAGAAGATAAGTGATACTTCAAAGCAGTTAATATCTCAGAATGCCCACTAATTGCAGCTGATGTATTTGCTGACTGTATTAATATGCAAATACCATGGTGAGAGCTATTCCAAAAATTAACCTTGTCTACAAAACCACTTCCAGGGAACTGAGGAGATCCACTTAATCAAGGCCCTGATTTTCTCTCTGCTACCAGCATTGGCCCTGCCAGACTAACCTCCCTCTGAGTGCTGTTTGCAGAAAGGCTGGTTGGTGTGGCCTCAGATGGAATTCTCTGGGGTCACCTTTGCTTCAGTGGGTGGAAACTAGGTTTGAATACACGCCTAAACCCAGATAAGTTCTTCAAGTGAGCTTCAATCAGAACTTGAGCTTTGCTTTCTTAGACTAGAACACACATGTCCTTTTTTTTTTGTTGTTGTTGTTGCAGACACATGGAAAAACCCCATATAATGAAGAGCCTTTTAGATTTGCATAAAATACTGGTGTAAATGTGGTTTTACTCATTTAAAGGCTTCCTTGCTTTTTGTTTCTCTGGTTTGTTTCTTCAGGGACCGAGTGGCTTCCCTGACCTACCGTGTCCTGGAGGGAGCAGGTAGAGCTCCTGTGGTGAGAATTGATGAGAGAGGTTTCCTCAGGTCTGGGTCTTTGACTGGAACATCAGCACTGGAAGTGATTTCCCAAGAGTCCTTTGGGACCAACCAGACCATCGTGGCTGCTGTTAAGGTACAATCAGCTCTCTTGGCAGTTTCCTTGAGTACAACTTCACCTCTGCACCAGGGACTGTGGCTGCACATCCTGAGCTTCACTTCTGCCAAATGGGCATTAATAGTCAGCTCTGAGCTTTGAAAAGTGTTTTCTGTACTAAACATAGATGGGCAAACATTAAATCCCAGCTAATTCTTACATTTGATACATTTTGCAAAAAAAACCTGCGTGTGCATGTGGTTTAAAATCTTCTTTTTAAGGAAAGTTTGTCCTAAAAATCTCTTAGAAGACGGATAATTACAGAAGTTCAAAATAATAAAAAAAAAAGATAATGTCATAAACATGCATTTTACAGTGTGTGGAAAGGTAAATATCATCTGGAGTCACAGCATCTGCTGTGAGGTACCCAAACAATACCTAGATTTTCATGATATGAGAGGTGCAAGTGTACAGTGCCCCCAGAATTACTTTTTTCTGCTGTTTCCCAGCAGTTCAGCCTTTGCAGGGAATGAGAATCTGTATGAGAGCCTGTCTGAGCAGAGGCAGTGATTTATATGCCGTTGCCTGTGTGTGGTGAACTGGCAAGGAGGGTGTCCAGGGCTGCCCTGGGAGCCTGAACCACACTGAAATGGGGGTGCTTTGGGGCAGGACAAATCTGGCACAAAACCCAGCTTCTGAAACGCTTTTCTCCCCCAGAACTTCATCTGTTGGTGGAATGCTGCCGTGGGGAGTGGGGTGTATCTCACTGGCTGGGCACTTGTGGCACAGGGGAACGTCTGTCCATCAGCTCTGCTCAGAAATCCTTGTGCCCAGAACTTTGTGCATCTGGCAACACGAGCCTTGAGATCCCCCTGCTCCACTGCCTCCTGTCCCTTTTACTGTCCTTGGCATCTCCCCTGTGCCCCAGCTAAAGGAGAAGGGCATACAGTGGAGTGCTGACTTCAAATTATTTGGGAGTTGAACTCCTGTAGTCTCTGTGAAGTGGCTCAGTGGGTTTTTTATTTGAATCCTGTTTTTTTCCATCGTGTCCAGCTTTTCCAGTAGGACAGTGTGTAGGTGTGTCCTCCTGGGTGGGGAGTGAATCAAGGAGCGGGACTCAGTGTCTCTAATGCCTCTCCTGCTGGGAGCTGGTGGCAGGGAATTTCTCCAGCTCTGTGACAGGTGACCTTGTTCCTTCCCTTCGCTGCTGGATCCAGGCAGTGAGAGACACCTAATGAGTTTGGGGTTGGCTCCAGTGCCATTTGATCAGCACACAGTGGGACTGAGTCTGTTGTGTGCCCAGGATGTCCCAGAGCTGTGCAGTGTGTGCTGATACAGGGCACGGGAGCTCTTTGAAGTAGGACCCACCTCAGATCAGCATCTCTGTTTGCCTGCACTTGGTCCAACTCTGCTGCTTTTATGGAAATGATCTTCTTAACCTCCCAGTGCCTTTGTGAGGTAACCCAGAGCTGCTGGTTCATTTTATGGCTGAGGAACAGAGGGAGCTGGAGTTGTTCTGCCAAAGGTCTTGTCAGAAAACTTGTGACAGAGGCGGGGATGAGCTGGAATCTGTTGTGTCATTGCAAGGCAAAGCTCTCTCCTTCACACCATCCTTCTCTCCTAAGGGCAGGTGTTGTCTCTTTACAACTGCACACAATTAAGGAGCAAACTGCTGCAGCAGCATCACTTAACACTTAGACCTTCAACTTTGCTCAGGAAAAAGCCTCTTACATAAGGCAGGAGAAGCAGGGAGTGACTGTGCTCGGTGTGGAAGCAGCAAAGCACTTGCCTGGCCCAGCTGTACTCAGGATTTTTATTTAATAAAAAAAAAACTTCACCAACTGAGATGCTCTAACAGTAAAATAGCTGTTTTCATCAATATTAAATTTAGCAGTTGTCCCTTGTGGGACAGTTGCTGAGATTTTAAAGTAAAGCAAGCTTGAAAATCTGTCAGGGAAATGGGGTTTTTGTTGGCTTGTTCCCTCAGCTGGTTGGGCACAGGTCTGTGCACTGAGACTTTAACTGATGATACCAGCCTGGAGCACACAGTTGTATATACTGATATTTTAGCCATTTTTTTCAGATTCACCAAAGATGTATTTTGCTTGAGGCCAAATTTGTCCTTTCCTTTTTAAGTTCTGACATGTACATTTTCAGATTGCAGAGTTTTACATTTTAGCTGAGCCTCTTAGGTCAGAAAAAAAGGGATTTTCCTGCAAGATAAGCTTGAGGGCTTCTTTTAAAATAGTTTTCTCAATATATTTGAGGGTTTTTGCTTTCTCTGTCCTTCCATTATTTATTTTCCAACAGCTGTAAGAGAACAGATACAGTTATTTTTGTTGGGTAATTTTGCTAGTTAACTTAGGGAAGTTAATGAAGAATAGTGATGTGCTATTTAAAAGCCAAAACAATAGACTGTGAGCTCTGTGTCTTCAGAAAAACTTCCCTCAGTGG
>NW_020955549.1:117873-121184 GCF_003031625.1 Empidonax traillii
AATATATTTGAGGGTTTTTGCTTTCTCTGTCCTTCCATTATTTATTTTCCAACAGCTGTAAGAGAACAGATACAGTTATTTTTGTTGGGTAATTTTGCTAGTTAACTTAGGGAAGTTAATGAAGAATAGTGATGTGCTATTTAAAAGCCAAAACAATAGACTGTGAGCTCTGTGTCTTCAGAAAAACTTTCCTCAGTGGAGTGTTACTGCAAAAATGGGGGGGTGCACATATGGATGATGTAGCAGACTCTTGTAAGGAGTTTGCAGCAGTTCCTGACCTGTGTCTGGGCTGAGGAGAACACTGAGGGAACAAACCCCAGCCTGCTGATCCCTTAGCTCTGACTGGAACACCCTGGCTTTCTCACCTGCTACAAGGGAGCTGGAAACAGGGACCATTCCATCCCTGGGAACTGGGAACTGGGACCATTCCATCCCTGGGAACTGGGACCATTCCATCCCTGGGAACTGGGACCATTCCATCCCTGGGAACTGGGACCATTCCATCCCTGGGAACTGGGACCATTCCATCCCTGGGAACTGGGAACAGGGACCATTCCATCCCTGGGAACTGGGAACAGGGACCATTCCATCCCTGGGAACTGGGAACAGGGACCATTTCATCCTTGGGAACTGGGAACAGGGACCATTGCAGTACCTTACTCCCACCTACATTAGGAGTTACTCCTCTTGTAACTGGGGAATGAATTAATTGCACCTTTTATTTCAGGAATTACTGGGAGAGAGGTTTAGGGGCCACTGGCTCTCTTGCATATCCAGGGAACCTTAACAGTTAGAATTTATAGGATATAGTAATGTCTGTGTGTGATGGGTGTTTCTGCATGATTATTGCTTCAGTTCGCAGTGGTATTAGGAAAAAAAAAAAAAAAAAAGGCTAAGAAGTATGTGCTGTGAGGGTGTAAAGCAGACAGAGCCAGGCTTTTTGGAACTGTGCTCAAGGCCAGGGCACGGGGAACACCCAAGAAGGGAACCCAGGGCATCCTGACTGATCACAGGACAGCACTTCTTGCTGGGGTGGCTGTTGAGCACAGATCCCCAGGGAGGCTGTGGATCCATCCCAGGAGATGCCCAAGACCTGCCTGCACAGGCTCTGGGTAACCCAGCTGGGGGGCTGGACCAAACAGCTTCCAGAGGCCCCTTTCAACCTGTGGAATCTAAATCCCGATCAAACAGGGTTGTATATTTGCATAGTAAGATTTTAGATTACTTTTACAGAGGCATCAGAAAAAGCAATTTAACATTCCTTCTCACTGCTGATGCTTTTCCAGGTGCGTCCCATCTCATACCTGAGGATCTCCATGAGTCCCACTCCGCTCACACACAACAAGGAGGCCTTGCTGGCTCTGCCCCTGGGGGTGACGCTGACCTTCACTGTCCATTTCCATGATAACTCTGGAGATACTTTCCATTCACACAATGCTGTGCTCAACTTGGCAACTAACAGGTGGGTGTCTGTCAGGGGTGCTAATTACAGAGAGCACACACAGAGCAAAGATTGTTCTGAAGATACCAAGTGAGGGTACAGCTTGGGCTGGGATGAGCAAAGAAAGGGTTTTGTCTCTAAAGTCTTCAGAGGCAGGAGAGTTGCAGTTAGTAATCGATACTCCCTGGCCATGGAAGGCTGCCCAGATAAGCCTGGTCCCGGTGGGACTGCTGGAGCTGTGCCCTGCTCTGAGTGACTGAATCACCCCCTGCACACAGCCCTGCCCTACAGAAACAATCATTAGCGTTTGCTCAGCTGCCTCTTTCCCAGAGCTTTGCTCCACTGGCTCACTGAGGGATTATGTAAGGTGGGAAACGTTCTGGATCAGGGGCTGTCTCTTCAGATCTGCTGGTACAGCCTCTGCCCAGCACAGCCAGGCCTCAAAGGGCCTTTTGGCCTCTGCCTCAAAGAGTAAATGTTATAAACCACTTTCTGTGCTCATTAGTAGGTACCACTAATTCTCTTACTCAACATGGCTTGTTGTCTGCAGAGCACTTTGTGCTTACAACACACTGACCGTGGTGAAAAAGGAGAAAAAGGGATTGAATCCAAGATTTTCTCTTCTCTGTGTCAATGCAGGAATTTCTGTAGCATGCAGACACCCCTGAGTTAACCCTGCAGAGCTGCCCCAGAAGGGCCCTGCTGGTTAGTGCAGCACTGTGGGGACCCTGCTCTGCTGCTGCCAGGACCTGCAGGGGCTCTGTGGTGCTGCCAGGGTGCCAGCTGGGCAGAGCCCTCCCTGTGGCACTATGTTTGGGATGCTGAATTTGGGGAAACCCCGCAACTCGCAATGCAGTGGGATTTGGCTTGGTAAAGTTATGGCTGAGAAGCTGCATATTGGTGGTGAAAGTTCTTCACTTTCTTTCTCCCCTGAGAAAAGGAAAAAGAGGTAGATTATGTCACTCTAAAGCTCTACAGTTCTTAAAATTAAGAAGTAGTTCTCAAGTATAATTACAACCTCAGTATTTCCTCAGCATAGTGATGTGAGAACTGAAATTTACCTCAGTAGCACCTAAATAATGTTTATCATTTCCTTGCCTTGTCAGACTCCATTAGAAGATGGCTGTTGCTGAAAACCAGCAGTCAGCCATCTGAAAAGATTCATTACCTACTATAAGCAAACCTTCCTTGCTACAGAAGCATTTCCTTTTCTCTGTAGAGATGACTTTGTGCAGGTGGGGAAAGGAGCCACCAACAACACGTTTGTGGTGCGGACCGTGAACGTGGGGCTGACCCTGCTGCGAGTGTGGGATGCAGAGCACAGTGGCATTGCAGACTATGTGCCCCTGCCTGTCCAGCATGCCATCTTCCCTGAGCTGCCAGACGTGGTGCTGGGGGATGTCCTGTGCCTCAGCTCCTCACTCACTTCCCAGGAAGGTAAGTGGCCTCGCTGAGCAGCTGCTTCATGTGACGTCAGCGTGACTCGTGCTCGTTCTCAGGGAAATGAATGCATAATTTATGATGTTTGTTCAGAATCAAATGTCACTGTTCTTGTTAGTGATAAAAATAGGTTTGATCAACTTCTCTGATTTTAATTGTACCGTGCAGCATATCTCTTGTGTTGGATTCTTCGGTATCAGAATTCAGTCATTCCTACTCCACGAGCTGGAAGGACTCGTTTTTGTGGGAATCCTGTAGAGTCAGGAGTGTCTTTGCTCACCATACTTGATTGTTGGTGTTGATGGGTTTGTGTGAGCAGCTGCAGGGCAGTGTGGTGTTGGGCTCCAGCTGTGCAGCAGCAGCCCTGGCATATGGTGTGTGAGCAGTGGGCAGGGTGAGTGAGCAGCTCAGGCAGAGCAGTGTGTGAGCA
>NW_020955549.1:121839-126096 GCF_003031625.1 Empidonax traillii
GTGTGTGAGCAGTGAGCAGTGTGTGAGCAGTGTGTGAACAGTGAGCAGTGTGTGAGCAGTGTCCACACTGTGTGTTCCAGGCCTGCCTGGGGTGTGGAGCTCTTCCTCAACTTCTGTTCTCCTGATTGACTCCAAAACGGGCGTGGCCCTGGCCAGGGACTCTGGGCTGGCCACTGTCTACTACGAGATCCCCGGGGTGCTGAAAACATACCGAGAGGTGAGGCCTTGTCACTTCTGCTGAGCTTGCTTTGCTTTGGGGGCACCCTCAACAAACTGTAGTCTGTGGGGGGTTTGTTATAAAAATTTAAAAACGCTCTTTTATGCTTGGAAAATATTTGGTACGTGTCCAAACACATCACACTTTGTAATCATCTGTGCTAAGGAGGGAAATTCAGCATAATAATTTTGATTTTTCACCTATACTGTTCTTCTGTTGTGCATTTTGATACCTTGTTGGCTGAGTTGCTCCCAGATGCTAAACAATTTTGATTATGGCTGCTTTTATGAATGAAGCTTCACTGCAGGAGGAGATGCCAGCAAGAACTTTCTCAAGTGCTGTGCTGTGCATCACTGATCAGAAGGACTCCATTAAATTATTTTGTTTAGCTGCAGTGCAATCCTGCTGTTGACACAATTGACTGCATCAGCCAACATAAGCACTAGACATTCTTTTTAAATTAAATTTAGACATAGAGCTTTATGCATATTAACTTCTCGGGGTTGGGTAGAAAGGCAGAATGTTTTTACTAGCTTAAATTGCCTTGAAAAGCAGCTTCTAATATAAGAGAAATGTTGGATTTCAAAGACAAACATGACCTCTTGGAGTATGACACCACCAAGTCAGTCTGGTTTTGCCTTCATTTTTATTTGTTTAAACAGTTTTTGGTGACAATGTGGTTCATCCTTCTTTCAGTTCCTGATTACTGCTCCCCAGAGGACCACAGTGATGCATGTCAGTGGGCTGCACACGAGCTCACAGGGAGCTGCAGCCTCCAAAGTCATAGTTTCAATTGGGGGAAAAAATAAAAATTTGAAAGGTAAGGTGAGAAAAATCCCTCTGTTTCTTGTGTGTTTGTTGTTTAAGGGGCTGTGAAACTGGGATAACAAGATCCCTGGGAATCTCTAGTGCCTCTCCAGAATCCCAGGAGCTCCAGAACAGCCTCAGGGCTGTGTGACAGAACTTGGAAGGGGTTCTGGGACACTATTAATATTGCCCAACTAATAGAATCAGTAGATAATAGAAGTAACACTTTTGATCATATGAAAAAAAAAAAAAAACAGTTAATGGCCCATCAGCTGATTGTTTGCTTATATGTTTCATTCCAATTGCCTTCTTGGAGTTACATTTTCTTACTGAACACGTTTAAAGTATTTACCACTGTTAACCAATTAGAGTCAATACAAAGATTAAGCATTAGATTGTGTCCTCTATTCAATAAGCTATATTTTGTTTGATTGCAGATCCTTTTAATTTTAGCTCAACACTCAGTGTTCCAGTAGTATTTTATTGTGCCATATGGAAATTATTAGCCTACCAAGAAAACATGTTGCCAGATACTAAAATATAAATCAAGACTCCCAAGTTCGTACAAGTTATTCAAGAGACATCTGAGCTGAAAATTGTCTCTAGTTCGTTCTTTCCTGTAAATAAATTATTCCTGTCAAAAAAAACCCCACAACATATATAAAATTTTCATTGCTGTCTCTTTGGGATTAGACCTGAGCTAGGACAGCTGTCTGCAATTTTCAACTCCTTTAAGATCACCATAACCTTCTGAAACTCTTTTAGAAGGTGGCAGAAAAACCTGATGTTACAAACCACGGTTAGTTAATTATAGTTTTATTTTGTAATGAATTTTCCCCTTCCCCTAGGGGAGTGCCTGCCCGCTCAGATTGAAGCCATTGCTGAGTTACAACCACAGTCCATCCTCAGCTGCCATCTGGATTTTAGCAGTGATGTGTTTGACTTCCCAGCACAGGATGTTTTCACGGCAGAACCCGGCTTTGATGCAGTTTTAGGTAAGATGTGACAGGAGGCCACACTGCACACAAACACTCCTGAGTTCTGCTGGGCTTTGGACCAAAAGCTCTTTGACCCAGCACATTCCACAGGATGGTTTGGGTTGGAAGGGCATTAAAGCTCATCCAGTCCCACCCTCTGCCATCCCAGGGACACCTTCCACTAGCCCAGGTTGCTCCAAGCCACGTCCAACCTGGCCTTGGACACTTCCATGTTTTTCAGAGTTTTTGTATTAAGTCAGAGAAACAAAGGAGCCTTCAGGTGACAAATGTTCCCAAATTGGAATGTATCCCAAAACATCATGAACTGGGACTTAAAAGGAGGGGAAATTGCCAGATACTGTGGAGAAGGAAATGAAACTGTATCTACAACACGTGTTGTGTTTTGGAAGTGTAACGTGCTTTAAAGCAGAACCAAAAGACCATGGAGTGTATGGGAAGAATGTTAATAATCTGTTGGATTCATCCCTGCACCCATTGTGTAAAACACTGTTTTACCCTGCATATCCCCTGTTACTTTGTTAGGGGAAGAAAATAGAGGGAAAACATGAACCTGGCAAGTTCTGCTTGTTACTTATGCTTTTCATCTTCCATACTGGGGGAAATTTTCACTACCTTTATTGCTAATAAGAGAAAAATTGATCTCCTATGAGACTGGGAACATGGTGAATATCTAACCTTTAAAGAAGCTTGTATAAATAAAACACATCTTCACAGACTTGGTGATGCTAACTGGCTAAAATTTTAACATTAGTTGAAAAGAATATCAAGTATTAAATTTTGTTTTGAGTGAACAAAATTCAACATTCCTATCAACATTAGCATAAATGTTCTGTTCAGAGCAGACTGCCATGTTAAAATGTGACTGGAAGCTGCCAGGTGTGGTTCTTTACATGATGTTTGACCCAGCAGACACACAGTCCCGTTCACCTGCGCACTCCTAATCTTGCACCTCCTTGAGTTTTGCCGCCTTTTTTTAGCTTTTCTCTAAAGCAGTCCCAGAAATCTCACTGTGCATGGACAAAAAAACCTGCTTGTTCCTGCAGGATACTACACGTGCTCCATCTCCATGCACAGCCTGTCTGACAAGCAGCTGAAGCACCTGAGCAGGAGCAAAGCCACGCTGTGGGTGACGGCGGCGGTGCGGGACAGCCCCTCCCCAGGGCAGCGCAGCGTCACCGAGGTGCCCTTCACCCGCTGGTTCTACGCTGACCACACGGAGATGCTCCTCAGCAACCAGTACATGAGCTCAGAACTGAGGATATTTGGGGCCACGGACATCCTGGACACCCTGGAGGTGAGTGAATTGCTGGGAAGTGTCACAGCACAGCCGACAGCAGTTCGAGCTGTCACGGGCAGCTCTCTCTAACCAAAGGCGCTCCCTGCCACCGTTGCCATGTCGAGATTGTCCTGAGGTGATTTGGAAATACTCATCTTGGACTGTATTCTTCCCCAGTTGTCACTTTTGTTTTCACAGAATCACAGCATGGTTTGGGTTGGAAGGGACCTGAAGCTCATCCCTGCTGTGGGCAGGGTTGTTCAGGGCTCCATCCCGTCCGGCCCTGGGGTTTTGGGGTGGTACAGCTGTGCCAGGCTGGCACGTGTGAACCAGCTGCTGGTTGGGAGCAGAACCCTGCCTGACCCTTGGGGCACAGGGAGGTTATTCCCACATACCTGTGTGACTGCCCCTGGTTCACACAGCCCCAGGAGGGTCCCTTGTGTGGGGTTAGCCCAGCCCTGTGGAAACACCAGGTAAGAGGGCAGTGACCAGGAGGGCAGTGCTGCAGGTGACACTGCAAAGCTACAGCCTCATCTGACTCCTCTTCAGGGGTGACTTGCTCTGTGTTTCTGTGCAGTAACAGATCTGTGATATCTCTCCTGGCAGATGGATATTCCCAAGCAGTCTGTTTCAGGTTGGTTTCTCCCTCTGCAGGTGAAATGTGGGTCCCCAGCAGTGAAGGTGCTGGAGAAGGAGAAGTCCTACGAGCTGCCCAGTTACGTGGTGTACACTGTCAGCCTGGCTGATCCCAGAGTTCCCAGCCAGGGCTCCTTGTCCACTACCCTGACTGTCTCCAGCCCCATGACTGACCAGTCCATCACCATCCCAGTGACAGTGATTTACCTGACCGACAGAACCACTGCACCAGTGCGATGTAAGTGGATCTCTGGACTTCACACTCTGGAATAAACCTTTAACTTTCACTAATGGCCAGGAGGTTTTAAAGTTTGGTGTGTTAA
>NW_020955549.1:126915-153350 GCF_003031625.1 Empidonax traillii
GTAGATGGATTGCCTTACAGGGCTAACGAGCTCCATCTGCCCGGGGAGTGTCCTAACCGGGAATCGAACCCAGATCTCAGCATTGACAACGCTGTGGTTTAGCCACTGCACCACCAGGGACACTCTCAATGACATTAAATATAGAATCATGGAATCACAGAAAGTTTGGGTTTTAAGGGACCTCAAAGCCCATCCAGTGCCACCCCCTGCCATGGGCAGGGACACCTCCCACTAGCCCAGGTTGCTCCAGCATCCAACCTGGCCTTGGACACTCCTAGGGCTGGGGCAGCTACAACCTCAGTCAGTGTCTTAAGCTGTTCCTGGCAGATTTTGAGGACTGCACTGGAAATAGTCACGAGATTCAAAGCTGTATTATCTAAGTTGATGACACTTATTTGCCGTCAATGAAAAGCTGCTTTTGGCTGTTTCAGTTTAAGGGCTGTTAAAGCAGATTGGAGAAGATGCTCTTTTAACTGAAGGTTGTCTCCTCTTTAATCTACCCTGCAGATGAAGCCAGTCTCTTCCAGCACTTTGTTGAGTCTTACCAGGTGATGATCTTCACGCTTTTTGCCCTGTTAGCAGGGACAGCTGTTATGATCATAGGTAAGAGAAGGGAAGACTGCACAAGTATTTTTTTCTATAACTTCTTACAATGCATTAACCGTAAGATATAAAGGAATAATTTCCATGTGAAATGATTTGGGGGGTTTTTACCTGTCTTGCAGCCTATCATGCCTTTTTCTCACCGAATGGACAGCCCAGTCACCCCGTGCTCACCCCAAGGACAAGTCCTCAGCACCCCCTTAACAGTAAGCACCTAGCACCCAACTAGGAGGGAATTAATTGATTGGTCTGGCTCTTGCATTGCAGTGGAATGTTGGGAGGTCTGTAATCAACACTGGCTGTTACAACAATTCCCATTAGTGCAGGTGTGTTGTAGCCAGGGTGAGCTGCAGGCCTGTTTGTAAACACACGTGCCTGATGCTTTAGATAAAATCAGGCAAATTCAAATGAATGTCACTTGCTGAGGTGTGAGATGTGTTGTGCCCCCCTTAGACTCAAAAAAATCCTGCAGAGGAAGACCTATGAAATTGTGATATCTTTTCTGTAGGAATGAAGCTGGAGGGGTTGTTTTACTCTGAATGGACCATTAGTCTCACTCCCTGTGTCCAGCGGATGATCATGAGCAGTTACTTGCTCCTTCCTTCTCCCACCACTCCCAAGTGTGATTGTTCCTTCCGTCCCCTGTGTTTCAGGTCTCAGTGTGCCCCCTGCTCTATCCTTCAGTCCTCAGGGCTCCAGCAGGAAGACGAGCCCATCAACCACGCTCTGGAGCACAGGCTACGCCTCTCGGTAGAGGCCCCAGGACTCACCTCCGTGCCCTGGGGCTGCGAAAGAAAACAAATCAGTGCCTTGGCAAATTTGAGAACTTCAGCAGTTGGGATGTAATTCAAGTCTTCTCTTGAATGTAACTAGTCCCTTAATTTATTTTTTTTTATATATATATATTTAGGGTTCTTTGAATTTATTTTTTTACGCCAGTGCTTCAGTTCTTAAAAAACTTGTTTTATCTGTTGTTTGATGCTCAGTGGCAGTGCTGCCTAGACAAAAAGCAGTATTCATATTAAGCTGGCTTTCTTGCACTCTTCAAGCAGCTAGAAGTTATGTCTAAGTTATAGTGCTAACAATTTTTTATTTACTTTTTTTGTAAATCAGATTTATTTTTAATGAACATTTTTAAAAAAGGGAACTAGAAAAACAGATGAAATATGAGCCAAAAATTTGAAGGATTGTATATTTCAGAGAACTAGTTTTTATTTTATTTTATTCCAAAGACTCAGGAATGTACTGCACTGATAAGTGTTCTTATGTTTAGCCTTACAATGGGATTCATCAGCAAAATATGCTGATTCAGCATGAGGAATGCTGGAACAACTGTGAATAATTTGGTGGTTTTTTACAACAACAGTAATATAAAAAGAAACCCAAAACGTAGTATGGCTTCCTTTGGGTACAACTGCAGTATTCCTTGGTACTGTAAGCACTTTTTTGGGCTGGGACTATGTTATTTGATTCTCTATTTTTTAGTAAAGCTTTGTAAGATTCCTTTGTCTTGATGAATTTTCTTGTGGTTTGGCTGTTCAGAACTTAGCACAGGGCTGTGTTATTTGTACTTCACCCCCTGCAGCCCCATGATGTTTGACATCATGGCTTCTTCAGTCGTAATGTTGCCTCTTGTTGACAGTGCAATGTTTTTAAAGATTTTGACAAATTTTCAGCTACTCTTTGTTGTCAGGGACTTCCCCACGTTTTCACTAAGTGTCTTCAATTCTTGCTGCAGTCAGTGGTGGCTGTAGAAGCAGCTCTTAATTTTCCAGGTTTGTCCAAACTTCATAAACTAGTTGAGTTGGGTTTTTAAGGCAAGATATGATCTTTCTCAACTTCCATTCTACAAGAAATGAAAGAGCAATGAATATCTCAGTGTGCTACTGTAATAAACACTGGAAAAATGAAAGGTTTTACTCTCCTGTTCCTTCTCTCTCCCATTCAGCAGTCTGGCACTGAATGTTCTGAAAAGTAAACTGCTCCAAGTGGTGGGAGTATTTTGGCAAAATGCTTGCTGTTTATTTCATTTCTTTAGGCAAGTAGTTGCAGTCTGCTGGCTTGAAAAGTAAAAACTGTGAGATGGGAGCTGGTACAGTTGATGAACCAACCTGCTGCAAGCAGTAAGCAGGCTTTTTGCCTTGAGATCAAGTGGTCTGTAGGGTGATAGCTGGGGCTTATAAGTCTTTCTGAGCAGATTGCTGCAAATATAAAGGCCAATATTTTTTTATTATTATTATTTTATTTTTTTAAATTGACTAAAATGAGACTTGGGGTTTTTTGCATTTCATACTGAGTTTTTCCCCTGTTCACTTAGTGCTTGTTTGCTCCCCTGAGTGGGAGAAGGGCTGCTAGCAGTGTGTGTGTGTTACACGTCTTATGTGAGTTGAAATGAATTTTTAAGTTTATCAGGCAGCAAAACAGTCAGTGCCCCCTCAGACCCCAAACTTGGTCCCCTCCCATTGAGCAGCGGGTTTGGCTCCTCGGCAGGAGCAGGATTTGGTGCGTCCCAGCAACAGCAGGTTCATCACATCGTGCTGGTTTGTGGACCAAAAGTTTTTTCTTTTTAAAACAGAAAAAAAGCAAACCCAATCTGGTCTGTGAGTGGGGAAATCCTTGAGCAGGGGCCTTGGGCTGTCCTTGCAGCCTTGGGGTTGCTGTCCCTGAGCACCAGCAGATCCCGTGTTCCTGGTGCCTGTGTTAGACTGACACTGCAGGGGCTGCTCAGGGAACAGGCTTCCCCTTCACAGTTGCAGTGCTTGAGTAGAGAACACAATTCCAAGAAATTTTTCCCTCAGAAAAAGCAAGCAAAGTGCAAATGAGGTGTTGGCAGCCAAGGGTAGGGAGCCCTGTGGGCTCAGGGGTGGGAGCTGAGCTCTGCTCCCAGAACTGCTCTGCTTTGCTCTGGTTTATCAATAATCACCCCTGCAGTCTATAACAAAGGTCACAATTGTATTTAATGTGCTTTTCTACCACTGTGTTTCCTCTAATATAACAGGTTTGGGTTTTTTTAATGCCCTAGTAGAGGATGGGGGGAAGTCTTACCATGTACTTTCACTGGGGTTTTTTTATCCATCAGACTTGGGGTGTGGCAAATGTGAGTGAGGAGTCATTTAAAAGGTTCAGCTGTGGTCAGCAGTTAGTGTCGTGAGGGTTAAGAATGCATGGGAAACTTTATCTTTAAAAGAAAATATTTGAAATTGTGGGGAAGTTGTGTTATCTGTGTGGAGGGAGGGGCAGGGCCTGGCTGTCAGTCAGCTGCTGGGGAGGAGGGGAGCAATGACGAAACATTTAATAACAACAACATTATTATACTCAATCCTACTAAATAACTATATTGTCATACTGAAATCTATCAGGAAAAAAACCCACAAGAGTACTCATTAGAGTTTGGGAGTGCTGTTGCCATTTCTGAAATGCCTCTCTCTGCTCATTAAAGTCAGCTCCAGCTCTGCTGTGTCTGTGAGGCAGAACTGTGGCATGAAAACCTATGCCCACCTCATGCTTTTCAGTAAAGTGGCTCAGATTGTTCTCCTGGTTCCCATTCCCTGATCCCAGTTAACAGGAGGACTCTTACCTGGGGCAGTAGAGAGTCCTGAGGAAAATGGGATCAGCTGGAACTGCATATTCCCTCATGTTTTCCTGGAAGCTGATGGAGGGGGCAAGGGGGAAAGTGGTGTCTCCCATGAGCACACAAAGGGGTTTTGTTGCCAGAGGCTCCAGGAGCAGGGGGGGCTCCTTCTGTACTCCACAAACAGCAGCCCCACAAGGCATGGACGGTCCCTGGGCTGGGAGAGGGGCACACAGCCCATCTGCTGTTCTGGGGTGGCTTCCTGCCACCTTCCCCCGCCTGTCAGCAGCTGATCAACAGCCCTGCTGCAAGGAATTATTGAATTAGATTAGCCAGGTTAGGGTAATATTAGTCTTCAATCCAATCTGCTCCCTCATATAACATCCCCAACACAGGCTAATTATTATCCCCCCATCTAACCCCTTAAAAAAGCAGGGCAGATGATGGATGAAACCTTGAGCACACCTTATCAGTGAAGAGCTGTTTCGGATGAGCAGCCAGGGTTATTGTGTGGTGCTTCAGGGGAAGGCTTTCCTAGCAGCATGTTAGCTGACTTTTGTACTTTATAGGAAGGTTTATATGCAGGTTTTACAGGTGTCAATCTTTCCTCTTCGTTAATGCCTGCGTTGACTGGTAGATAAAGGCAGCATTACCTTCCCTGTTTGGTTGTTGATTGTGGCATTCATGACATGCCATTCCTTCATGAACATCCTGGGCTGTTTTTTTTAGTACAGGGAAAGGGTCTTGAGGAAAAATAATGTTAAAAAAGTAACTCCTAAAGGTACAGTCTTTCTTTGCAGTGTTTTGAGGAAGCAGTAACAGGACAGGAGCACAGAGTGCCTTCCACTATACCAGAGCAACAAGCAGGTATTTGTCGCTACTCACAGGTACTTACAGCCCCTAGAGGCTTGATTCTTACTGTGACAGAGAGTGAGGTGGTGGCATAAATAACCATTCAGGTGGTGTGTGGAGAATTACATCTTTGAGTGAGTTATTGGTAATATACTTGTTTGTAAACCACTGCCCCCTGGGTCAGGGCTGCTAGCTGAGACCTGTGACACTGGTAAACAGGTACATCAGTGTGACAATGGGGCACAGTGTCACAAACTAGAGAGTTTGTTCATGCATTTAGCTTTATGACTCTGTGTTAGTCTGTTTGGTATTTGGGGATTTGATTAAAACCATTCCTTTTCAGCTCTTTCTTCCTCCTATCAATTCAAGTTTAAGGTTACAGCTGCCCCTAAACTCCAACCTGTCTCCTCCACAGCACAGCCCCTCTACTTTCTTCTTATAGGAAACGCATCAGCTTTTAAGCTGGGGAAAAAAAGGATTTAGTAAATCATGGTTGTCTGACTCCACGTCTTCAGGTGACATTAGATCTTCCATTTGTTATTTGTTTTACTGGCAAAATTCAAAAACCTTTGCTTTGCTTTTGGTTTGAAATTCACTTTTCAGCTGTTAACTTCAGTGAGAGAACTTGTCTGTGTAAATTTGGGGACAGTTTCTCAGGTTCTTCTCCTGAAGCGTGAAAAGTTAAAACAAGAATGGGAAACAAATGTTTTCTTGAATCATATTTCTCCCCACGGCACTGTGAACACACCAGCAGTAAGCCATTTCCCATATTTTCCCTTATTCTACTTGTCCTTTCTCTCTCCAGAGCTGTTTTTATCCCAGGTGCTGTGTTTCCCACTGCGGGTGGCCTGCCCCAGAGTTGGGTATTAATAAACTATTTCCTGCCATTTATAAACCCTCAGCCTCGAGCACAGCCCCTCATGGTCCTCTGCTGCAGTGCTGGGCTCTGCTTTGCCATAATTACTAAACAGATTGGGAGCCGCAGTTGCTGTTTTCCATGGAGCAGATGTTGTGTACATGTTTATAATTCACCCCAGTCATTCACTTCTTCCCAGTTCTCTCCTCTTACTTGCCACGTTACATTTTCAAGTACTGTTTCCTTTCTCAGTTCAGAGGTTCATCTTAGGCCTTATTTTTTGCATGTGGTATAAATAAGTTTACTTCAAGCTGTTGTGTCAGGGTCTCTGTTGGGACCTTTTATCCATTTTTAATTCCATTTTCCATAAGGGAGTGGTTTCTTCCAGAGCAAAAGGGAGGCAGTGTGAAGCTGCAGTCACAAACATTTTGTGTTACAAGTCTGTCACTTCTAGGAATTATTCTCATTGCTGAAAACCATCTTTCAGTGCAGACAGTGAGAAAATCCTTAAGATGTTGATGTGGCACAGGTTTATTTCTAAACACAGGCTGCACCAATCCAGATGTTCCAGTGGGTGCAGCACCTGCATGGTACCTGCACATGTATCTCTGCATTCAGGACACTTTAATGGCAAAAATTAATATCAAGTGAGAGGCTGGTTTAGTTCTGCTGGTTGTCTTTTCCTGTCAAGCCTTCAATAAGTGGCTGCTTATATGCACCAAACACCTTGTTATCATCCCAAAGAAGGGCTTGGGAGCTCTGAGTTATTTCTATATCCATCAAGGCTGAATTTTGACCTAAAAAGAGGAGAAAAAGAAGCTAATAACATTACAAGACATTAAAGGGAAGTGTAATGAACAATCAAATGAAGGAATTGACTCTGTGAACACAAGAATAGATCACAGGAAATAAGTTTGATGGAATTAAAGGAGAAAAGGCTTTAAAGCAGAGATTATGATGGGTCTGGCAGGAAGAAAAATGCTCTGGATGCTGCTTTTGGCAGAGAATCCATGTGAGAAAAGGCAGCACGTGGCCTGGACCTGGAGCTCAGCGATCCCTCCCAGAACTGCTGCTGTTTCACAGGAATATCCCAACGTGGAAGGTGTTGGAGCCAAGGAGCAGTTCCTTGGCTTTCTGAAGCCCCTGAGCAGTGCCTGGGTGGCTGTGCCTGGAACACACAGGGCAAGGGGTCCTGCTTAGATCCATCTTCACCCAGGAAAGATCAGGAGCTTCCATCTGCACTTCTGAAGATTGAGGAATAAAGATGGTGCTGGCTGGTGTTTGTTCCTCCCCCAGAGGAAATATTTCTCCCCCAGGGAACCACAGTTGTTCATCTGTAAGATACATGGACAGAGGCACAATCTTGGAAACAATCAGCTGAGTTGCAAACACTCTTCCCTAGTGTGAGGGATGTGTGTGGGCATCCTGTGGATCACATCATCATGGATGTTCTCACAGACAAGGATACTCAGGAAAGAGCCTCCAGAGAGGCTTTCTTTTGCAGCTCTGACCACTCCTAACAGCAGGTGCTGGTTGAGGATTTCCTCCAGAGCGATCCCCACAGGAGGCAGAACAGGTAGGGGGAAATAGCATTTAATAGAAGGGTGCTCCAGGGATGATGTCCACACTGAAGGTAAATGGGCACAAGCCAGACAATACTGGGATAGTCACTGGAGGAAATCATCAGGATGCAATAGCTTCCTCATGTGGCAGTGAGTCAGCTGGGCTTTCAGGATTCCTGCCATCACTGCCGTGACAAAATGGTGAGACACTCCAGAATGGACGGTAGTAAAGGAGTTCTTTACATAGTGTGCCATGGGGAAGGTTCTGCTCTAATCTTGTTAAAAAATGAGGGCCAGAGTTGGGGAGATGGGGTGTGGAAAGAAGGTGTGCAGAGAGACTGTCTAAGCTCTCAGGGAACAAGGAGCTTCACAATGTTCCCTGATTTAGAACACCCTCCATTCCCAGCTGTGCAAGGAAATTCCCACCCAGGGACATCCCTTCACACTTTGTAGATGAAAGCACCCCTTACTCTCACTGCAGAAATCCCTGCAGTGGACACTCCAGCCTTTGCCTGTGCCAACAGTGTCCCATGGAATTAATTTCAGGCCAACATGTGCTAATAGCTCACAGTGACCATCTGTAAATAAAACAGAGCAGCAGATCTGTCTACATGAAACCTGATGACTGAAACACAGTTCACTGATAAACAAGCTCTGACGTTCTGGAACTCATTTTAAATAATTGTTCTGTTTCCAATGTGTTCAATCTGTGAGAGAGACAAGAGGTGGGAGATGCTTTTGTCTTTTGTGGCATTCTGAGAATCTGTTAAGTAGTAAGAAGCTGCCCTTAGTAACAAAATAGTGAAAATTGTCATATTTTACCCAAAAGGAAGGGGAAAAAATAATTTTCCAAAGTAATAGCTTGTAATTTGACAGCATGAGTCACTTGTGTTATTATGAGTGAGTCATAAATAGAAGAGGCACTAAAAGAGTTATTTTCCAGAGTGTATTAAGATAACAAAGAAACTTGGTCTCACAAAATGTTGATAATAAGGCACCAAGCCATGGGACAGTTTGAGCTTATTTGAAATATTCACTCATTAAAAGGGCTATTTTTATTATAATTTTTTTTTTGTGAAGTTAAAGGAAAAGGCCGTTTTCTGTTATTTTTTTTGTCTGTAAAAGCCAATTAGCCTGCCCTTGATGGAAGCTGGATCAAAGCTCTAATTAGAACAATATTCAGGAGCCTGGTGTCACAGTCCAGCCTCTACCAGCAGCGATCCACTCGAGCTCCTCTGCCAAGTGAGTTCAGACAACCCAGGCTATCCAACCCCTAACTAAGTGGACAAGAGTTCTGCAAAGCTGAACCCCTGTGTAAAGCAAACCTCATGGTTGTGAGTGTTGTGTGAGCTCAGTGTTAGCTTCTACAAAGACTCAGGCACTCACAAATGCCCCATTTGGGTGGAATTTCAGGGAGAATTTGCAGCCCTCCATAAGGATCAGACCTGTAGGGCAGCAGGCACCAACAGGGTACTCTTCACCCCAAGGAGAAAAGGTGGGGGTTGATTATAGTGTAGTTTGTGAGCAGAAAAAGGCTGGACTAATGTGGCAATACCCAGTGCAAAGCCACCATGCAGCACGTAAAGAGCTGGAAAACTGGAGAGTTAATGAGACAAAGTGTTGTGAAGGGTACAAGTTAAAATACCAAAGTCAGTAATTCACACCTGACAGTTGTTCTGCCTCACAAAATGGATTTCACTGTTCCTCAGTGTTTACTCATAAGTAACAATAAACCCTGAAACGAGAGCAGGCACAAACCCAGTGTCAAATGGCAAAGAGTGAACCTGAGCAAAAGCAGTAGAACAAAAAGGAACAGAGGAAATTGAAAGCAAGTTTGAACTGGAGGAAAATAGAACAATTCTTTGTGGAAGCAAACATGATGTTACCCGGGAAAAAAGCATTTGGGTTGGTCTTCTGCTAAGCAGTGTCTAACACAGGATGGCACTTACCCTGCAGTGCTGAGCTGGGGAGCTTTTATCTCCATGGACTTTTCTATATTCTCACATTTACTAAATGAAAACTCCTTGCCCACACCCCAAGGCCTGCTGTGTGAGGTGGTTCAGCTCTGGGAACTTGGTTTTGTTGCTCTACACTCTGCAGGGTGACCTTAATGTGTCTGATCTGCCTGCTGTGGGACTGAAGGTGTGTTCTGAAGGGCTTTAGGTCACAGATCCAGGGAATGGTTTGGGTTGGAATGGCCATTAAAGCTCATCCAGTGCCACCCCCTGCCATGGGCAGGGACACCTTCCACCAGCCCAGGTTGCTCCAAGCCCCGTCCAACCTGGCCTGGGACACTTCCAGGGATCCAGGGGCAGCCACAGCTTCTCTGGGCAACCTGTGCCAGGGCCTGCCCACCCTCCCAGGAGAGCATTCCTTCCCAATATCCCATATAACCCTACTCACTCTCAGTTTGAAGCCATTCCCCCTTGTCCTGTCACTCCACACCCTTGTATTTTCAGCTGTTTAGGCCAAACCAGGGCAGTTATCACAGGCAAAGTGGGGGGTTTATATTCTTTGCATTCTGCAGGACAGCAGAAAAATGTGGGAACTGCCATCAGCTCCCCTAAACTAAGGAGTGAGGGTGTGAATCCAACCACAGTGAGGTACAATCAGCAGTCTGAGATGTGGCTGACCAGATGAAAATCCTGACTATTGCAATTGGGGGGGGGGGAGAAGGTGCAAACCTCCTCACCTTTCAGCCCCAGCAGAGGCTGCAGCCTCTGTGCAGCACTGGAATCCAAAATGTGGGAGACTGAACATATCTTATTCCCATTTCATTATTCAGAGTCGTTCCACATAATTTTCTCTGCGCAGCTCTCTTTCCTCATGACCCATCTTTGGATCTGATGCTCGTGGCCATGTCCTGGTGGTAATTTGCGGGTTTGCTCCTTTGCTGGTTTAATATTTGATTTTGTGCTGGGTTAATGCAGGCCAATAGAAATAAACAGCCTTTGATTCAAGCACAATTAAGTATCTCTTGTGAAGAAAAAAGAACTCTGTTGTCCCGAGCATCTGACCCCAGCTGGTGCATTCTCAGTGCCAGCTGGTTCTTGCATGGGAGGAAAATTAATAAAACTGCCAAACAAAGGAATATTTTCAGCAAGTACCCAAATATTTAAGGCTAAACATCCTCCTTGGAATGCCAGGAGTAGATTCCAAATAAGCAGCTGAAGGATTATTTTGATAGTGTTGTAGAAATATTGGTCCACTGGAGATGTTTAAAGGTCAACTGGAGTGTTTCATGGGGGTTTTGTTGGTGTTGCCGGGGGTTTTTTTTTGGTGGCTGACTACATGTCTGGACATGCTGCTTTCCAGGAGCTTCTGTTTGTTTATTTGCTCTCTGTTTCTGGACAACTCAATGTGGAGGGAATCCTCTCCATATCAAATTAATACCAAACCTGGAGGAGTCAGTTTTCTGTTCCACGTGTTTAGTAAAGAAATACAACCAAAACCTTAATGGAAGTAAAGCTGAAATATTACTGAAACTTCAATTTTAAGAGTTCAAATTTGTTGTTGTTTTTGTTTTTTCTTTTTTTTTTTTAAAGCAACAGTGCTAATAATCTGAAATCCTCCTATGCCATCAACACCGTGGCAAATGTGTTAAGCTTAGGTAAAAAAAAATATATATCTTAGGCTTGACCTGGGATCTGAGAGTCAAACCCTGCTCTTCTCATCTGGTGGGTTCTTTATCCCAGTTTTAATGAGTGACTGTATTTTCCATGTGCTTATTTCATAGACTCTGTTTTTAGAGGAACTGTGGTTACCTGATGCTTAAAAACCATGTTAAAGTATTGTTTAAGTGTAGGTAACAACTCTGTGAATGATGTGGGAAGTGGTATCTAACAGCACTTGCTTTGCTGCCTCTGTGTGGGCTCCAGAAGAGAGTGATGGTAGTAACAATAATATTAGGGATTAAATTACATTTTTATATTAAAATGATCAGAAATGCCAGTTTAGTATGAAAATTATTGACTTTTTTTTTAATAGTCATGAAACGTATCTTATCTCCTTGAAATTGTGCGTTTTCATTATTTTTTTTTTTAAATCCAGAAGTTTTGTAACTTTGGGTAAATTTTCTCCATCTTAAGGGGTTTTTTTTCCAATGTTGAGTGCCTGAAATTCTTTTTGGGAATTTTTTTTCCAGGATTCTTTTCAGCACTCGATTTTTTTGGGGTTGAACATATGGTTGCAAGTAACATTTGTGTGAAAAGCACAGAGCGCTTTCAGTCCTCCTGAAAACAACATATTTTGCACCCAGGAGGAAGTTTTAATTTAATTTCGTTTAATTTCTTAGGCCTGCTGAGGTGATTAAGGTTTGCCTTTTCCTCTTGCCGTGGCACAGTCTGCTGTCCTTCTCGTGACAGCAATGGGCAGTGAGCTCTGATCCTGGGGTTTGGGGTTTTGATATCAATTTATGTGTTATTAGTAATAGTGGTTTGATCCCTCAGTTTTAAAGTTGGGCACTGTGTAAAGGAAAGCTGCTTTTCCCCACCACCACCTTTCTTAATGTTTTTTAGAACACTTAGTAGTTCTAAACATTCTGAGGCTCGTGGCTCAGATGGAACTAAACCTTGTATGAGCCATAATTAATCACCTAATTGATGAGGTGAGTTTATAGCACATCATTTGATGTGCAACATTTTCCTTAATTTCTTAGATTTTATTAACAGCACTGACAAAATAACAATGCTAGACAATGAGGTGACTTCCATGCTCTGTGTCCTGCAATCCTATTTCGTGCATCAGGCAGGAGAAGACCCTCCCAATAACACTCACACACTTAATTTTACCTTGTCAGAACATGATCTCAGTCTGTCAGAACCACGAGGGGATCATCACTGGGCAGTGAAGTCTGGGACAGTGTTTCTGTCCTGGGTTCCAGGGGGAAGAGCATGTGCCAGGAAGGAATTTATGCTCCTTGAACAGGGTCAGATGAGATTAAACAAGCTACTTCCTGTTATTTACAGTAAGTTTACACCTTGATTTTGAACTCAGTTCAAGTGTGTGTGTGTGTTGTGTTTCACATAATCCAACAATGGAACAGAACACCCTGAGCTGGGAGGGAGGATCCCTGAGTCCAACTCCTGGCCCTGCCCAGGGCACCCCAAAAATCCCACCATGTGCCACTTGTACCTCTTGG
The DNA here is from genome assembly GCF_003031625.1 of Empidonax traillii. Taxonomy (NCBI): domain Eukaryota; kingdom Metazoa; phylum Chordata; class Aves; order Passeriformes; family Tyrannidae; genus Empidonax; species Empidonax traillii. Next base: position 139,500 of record NW_020955549.1, read on the forward strand.
CTATTACAAAGTTCTTATCGAAAATATCATTTTGGGCTTGTTTTCTCTTTTTTTTTTTTTTTTTTTTATCTCTCCATGATCTGACTCAGCAAATTTCAGATTCCTGTTCTTGGTAGTGATGGCACAAATCCCTCTCTCTGTTGATGAGGTTCTCCCCTCTTAGCCTGACTCAGGTGCTGGTTAGGAAGGGTCTGAGCTGACCTTTTCCTTGCCCTGGTGACATGAAGTGTAAACAGCCCTTCAGTGCAGTGACTGACCAAACAGTAGGATCCACAGAAGAGAAGCTGTTGTTCCTTGAAACACATCTAAAAGTAGAGTGGATTTACATCAGATGTTTCCCAGCTGGTGTTTCCCAGGAGGAATCCCCAGTTCCAGCAGGGAATCCCAGAAGTGGGTGTGTGTGGAAAGCACTGGGCAGGGAAGTTTTCCTACCTAAATGAGGTGGGGAGGCAGGAAAGTCAGTGTGTTTGTGTATTTGGAAAATACACTAAGCCATGGTCTGGAGTTTAACTTGGGAATATCAGATATTTGGAATCTGGGAGCTTTAGATACATGACTGATAAAAATTGTGTTAATAGAATCACAGAATACCCTGAGCTGGATCGGATCCACAAGGATCATCCAGTCCAGCTCCTGGCACAGGACACCCCAACACTAAGGGACAGGGGGGGTCCCTCAGAGTGTTGTCCAAACCCTCCTGCAGCTCTGGCAGCCTTGGGGCTGTGCCCACTGCCCTGGGGAGCCTGTTCAGTGCCCAACCACCCTCTGGGGGAAGAACCTTTCCCTGAGATCCACCCTGAGCCTGCCCTGACACAGCTCCAGCCATTCCCTGGGGGCTGTCCCTGCAGGAGCAGAGGTTGGAGCTGCCCCAGTTGTTGGTTCAGGACACCTTTAGGGTGAGCTCTTCCTTCAGAACCAGGCAGGGGTTTTGTGTCTGTGCCACCTCTGTGTGGCCTCCTGCCTGAACTCACCCTCTCTGTGCACAAATCCACATCCTCCTGAGCGCTGCTCTCAGCACTTCCCTCTGCCTGGCAGGTGAGCTGATGGAATGGTGCCCAGACCCCGGTGCCCAGCCCTGGAAATTGAGGGCTGTCTGGCAAACAGCATTTAATTTGCGTAATAATACACTTACAGCCCAAGAATGATGGTCTCACCGCCTTCAGGTTTATTCAAATAGCTCTGCAACCTTGTTCAACGACTACACCTCGTCATTCAGACCCCAATAAATGAGCTGAACATTTGGCCAAAGGGAGCTCTCTCTGTTGCCTTTCTGCTGATTCACCAGGAGGTGTGAGTGCTGCTATTTTGATAGGGTTGGACTGTGTGCTGGGATGTACACATATTTTCCTGAAATCTGTCAAATGTCATTTTAAAAGTCATCGAGTGTGCTCTGCAACAAAGCAGGCAGAATTACAGAGCAGAAAGCCTTTTGAGAGCACCATTGTAAATGTGTCACAGCTCATTCTGGCTTTTGCATGTGGGCTTATCTTCAAATAGCATCCTGCTGTTATGATTAGTGATTGCTATCGAGAGTAAAATCTCTTTGGTTTCAGCAATAAAATAAACCACTTTATATATAGAACCCACTGTTGAATGGAACCTTAAATATTTATTTTCCCACTCTTCTTGCCAAATAATCTTCAAGGTGAAGCCTTTCTTCTCAGGAAACAATGCCAGCGGTCTTGGGGCAGTCGTGGTTTCAGAAATGGGATTCAGCAGCAGAAAGACAGCAGTTGATGTTACCAGTTAAATAAAACACTGTTGGAATTCTGTGAGCTTGGAATTATGCAGTTGTGTCTTACTGGGACGAGCTTTGTGGTGATCCCAGTGACCACCAGCACCAACCACTGCTCCAGGCAACTGGGAACCCCCCAGTACGTGACTTGACTCCACCTGTCACCAAGGTGTCACCTGCTGTGTTGTCACAGGAGCTTCAGTCCTGCCATTTTTTAAAATTAAAAGTCTCAACTTTGAGATTTTGAGCCGGGAGAGCACTCACAAAAACCAGTTTCTTTGCAGGATCTGGTAAACCAGTTATAATCTCAACATTCTGTATTGCACGACCTTTAAGGGTCCCTTCCAGCCCAAACCATTCTCTGGTTCTGATTCTATAAACAGGAGTGTCTGGTTGGACAGTTCACATTCTTCCAAATTAAATTAAATTCATCACAAGAAAGCAAAGCTTTTTGCTCTTAGAGCTCACCAGATGAAGACTTTTAGGCTTCTGGAGCGTTGGAATAGTTCCAGTTAAAGACTAACAAGCCAACATTTAAAATAGTCGTAATTAATTTTTGATGAGGGAGGGAGGAAAGAAAGATTCTCTTAAAGAGGGTTCTTAAAGAATTCTGTTTAGGTAAAAGTATATAAGAAGGGAAAAACCTTTGAAAGTAAAATAAATTTATGTCTTAGAAGGAGCCTCTGAATCACAGCAGTGAGGGTGTTGGGCAGTGCATGAAAATGAGATGGTAGAGAGAATTAGAAGACAACTTTCATTTCATAAGTAGGTTTGCATAACATAGAGAGGCTGGCAAAGGAAATAACGTTCACAGTCTGCATCTCCCAGTTTTATGAGAGCCTGGATGTGTGGAATAAAGCTCTGAGGAGACAGCAAGGAGGGGGAGGAAGGTTTCTTCTAAGTAGTCCAACTTAAAAAATTGAAAGTTGCCTTAAATTCTGTGTCATTTTCCTTTTGGGTTACGATTGGGTATCTTTGTGGGAGCCAATTTGTTTTGCTGCTGGAATCTGCCCAGAAAGTTCTGTGCCACTGAGTCTCACGTCCTGTGCTCTGCAGTTGTGCTTCAGGAGTTCTCTTATCAGAAATGTCTCTCATTCCATCTGCATGAACAGATAGGACTGTGCTAAGTCTGCTATTAATTTTTTAGGTTGTTTCGTTCCCGATAAATAAAATATTTAAAGTGAATATTTTCCCCAGCACCTGCAGCTGCTCAGGAACACCGCGCATGATGCAGCTGAATTCAGGCAGTAAAAACTGACTTAAAATAGTTCCAAGAGGACAAGGTTGCTGCTGGCCTCGTGGTGCCTGAGCTGCTGCAGCTGAGGGATTTCCACGTGCCTTGGGTCCTGGTCCTTGGGAAAAATGCAGGAGCATTTATTCCAAGTTCCTAAATAGCTTCTGATCTTCCACTGGAGCACGACATTTGAACATGAAACCATGAGAACTCATTGAACTCTCTTTGGACAAGAGCCTTGTCTAACGTATTAAAGGAGGTTTTGTTTGCTTGGTATCCCTTAACTTACCAAGGTTATAAAATAGTTTATGCTGCAGCACTGCCTTTGGGTTTGCAGAAACATATCCCTATGAAGAACCAGCTTTAACTCGTGATCCCCCATGGAATTGGGTCTTTCTCCTTCCTTTTTCACTGTTTGACTTTACAGACCATCATCTCACAGCTGTTTTACACTGTTATTTGCCCTCCCCGTAGTGTAAACTTTAACGTTTTCATAGTCTGTAAATTGCATTGTATGAAATGGTAAAACCTGGAAAACTTCTCAACTGAGAACTATTTGTTTGGATTTTAGGGTGGAGCAAAAAGCAGAAGAAAGGAGAGAAAGAAGGGGTTGTGTGTGGAACCCACAGCTCTGTTTCAGTGCTTGATATGGAACCAGCAAGTATTTTGAACTCTGTTGTTGAGAATGCACGTGTGATATAAATCAGAATTCTTATCCTTATCACTGGGAGGTTGAAGAACACAGAGGGATGATTTGTCCAAGACCCCCGTGAGGGCAGGGCAGGGCAGAGCTGAAAACAGAGGCTGTGTTTGAGCAGAGCTCAGCGTCTGTGATGTGAGATGCAGATGGGGCATGCTGACAGGGTGGGGGACACAGCTCCCGGCACTCCCTGAGGGAACTGCTGGCTTTCCAAGGGAAAGAGCATTTTAAAAGACTAAGGATGAGGAAACTGTTTGCAAGTTACTGATCACTAAACCAGTTTTAAACTTTAAAATAATAACGATATCACTGCTTCCTGGCACGTGTGAACATCTGAGTGCTCTGCCAGGAATCACAAATCTCCCTTTGCTGATGGTTGGCAGTGCAGGGGAAGAGCAATGCAGGGTCCAGAAGGAGAATAAACCTGCAGGGTTTGACGGTGTGTGAGCACAGCACTGCTGAGGATCCACCACACCGAGGGGGATTTTGTTCCCCACAGCTTGGCAGGGCAGTGCCAGAACTGCAGGGTGGTGTTCCTGAGGCTCTTGGGTGCAAGTTGGTGTTTTATACCAGGAGTGCTGCATTTACAAGTGTTTCACTGTTAATACAGTACAGTTCATTACCCACACAAATGGCACTCTGATTCCACTGGGTGCACTGCATCAGCTGCATCATGTATTTCAAGTGAAAATATGTTTCTTCATCTGATGTTTGACAGCCTTTCTGTCTTTTTTTTCACGATGATATTTAAGTATTGAGCCATTTAAGCATCAATACTTGTTTTCTGGGAAAAAACTGGTATATGTGTTTACTTTCTGCTGTCTTCTTCCCCATTTATTTAGATTTAGAAACCAAAATTGTTGTGCCTGATTCATCCAAGAACTTAAATATGTATCTAAAATTATGCCTAGTTAATTAGTTCCATTTAAAGTTGTTCTGCTCAAATGCATAAACTTCTCAGCCTAGTGCTGTTATACAGTAGATCAGGGCTTTGGGAGGAGAAGGAGATCCATATGGAAAATATTTAACTGCATAAAATTTAGAGTGCAATTCAAAAGCCTCCTGCTATGTTCAAAGACCAAACAACAAAGCTTTTTTTCCTAATAATTAGTTGGTGTGTACGTATTCCTGAAGGATATTGAGATGTTTAATCCAGCAGAAAATTGCTATCTGGTGCAGTACAGGGGAAAAATAGCAGGACAAAATTTTGCTATTCTTATATTTAAAAATGCAGGCAATTATAACTGTAGACAAGAATAAAGCCATACAGTTAAGTAATGAGAGGAGTGGAGCTGCTCAAAGCGTAGCGTGCAGCCAGGGCTGAAGTCATTACTGCAAGCAGAGCTGGCAGTGAAATCATTTACTGAAACGGCAGGTTTTACCCCTTTATTCTGGCTGTAAACAGGCAGTGAGTGGCATGGCTTGGTTCTGGGATGGTGGGCACTCCTTCGAGCTGCCCCCGATGGGCACAGGGGGGCTGGGGAAGGTGTCCCGGCCCGGGGAGGGGGTGGAAGGAGCAGAGCTTTTAAGGTTTGTTCCAGCCCAGCGCGGTCTGGGGTTCTGTGAGCTGAGCAGAGCCTGTTCCCTCCCCGTGGAATGTTCCGTGGGCTCCGTGCGTGGCGCTGCCCGGGGGCAGCAGGCAGGCAGGAGTCCCTGCAGATGGAGAGCACAGCGAGCAGCGCTTACATAAGAGCCGTGCCCTGCCATCCCTCCCTGCTGCAGTGACGTGCAAAGGAGCGGGGATGGAGCTGCTCTTTGGCTCCGTTCGGATGGAAGGACAACACCAGAGCAGTGAAAACCCGGAGATAAATCCCAGAAGGGGTAACAGCCTAGAGATTTCAGCAGCGCTGTCTGCACAGTGATGGGTCTGCCCAGAGGGGAGAGGAGGAATTAAAAAGGATCCCCGGCGTCTGGTGGGATTCACGGGTTAATGTTAGTTATAAAACTAGGCAGGGTGTAATTGGAGGGTTATCCCCAATTTAAGTTTATTTTAAAAGGGAAATATGGGTAAACTCTTTACTGCTATTTAAAGTCAGGATGAGTCTATGTACAGCCTGTCCAGGCTGATGCTGGAAGTGCCCAGCTTTCCCCTCACTAGGAGGATGACAGTGGGAAGGAGGAGGAGGGAGGGTTGTACAAGTTTGGCTCTGAATTAACTACTGAGAAAGACGTTGTTTACTGTCAGATAACAAACCCACATCAGCTGCTCTTCCCCAGAATTCTTGGGGAGCTTAATCTGACTGGAAATGCAGGAGCAAAACTGAGCTCCCAGGCGTGACTCTCCCCTGCAGACACAGTTCCAGCCTGGGTTGTTATTGTTATATTGGTGAGTTTTTATCTCTGTTAACCTTGGAAATAATTCCAGCAGTGGGGAGGGCTTGCTGAAAGGGACCCTGACAGAAATTATGTGCTTCCCACATGGATGTTGTAAATGCACATGCACAGATAAAGTAACCTTACATGAAGGGTAAAAGTCTGGCTCATTGTAAGGCAGTGATAAAACCACCAGGTTGGAATCTCACAAAATAAGCTTTAGGGCATTGCAAAGAAATGATAATATGAAGAGAAGCGGAAAAAAAAATAAAAATTCCGGGGCAGCTGATGGAAAGTGTTGCAAAATAAATGCTGTGACCTTGAGACATGAAATAGTTAAATATCCCATTCCCACAAATCCTCTCAGGAGTAACTCTCAAACTAGAGGGGTACAGGCCATGTCCTGTGCTCCAGGAGGCATGGCATGGTTGTGTGTGCAGACTGGGAGGGGGAAGATCCCACCACAGCCACTCAGGAGCTGAACCCAGGTGGGTGTGGGTGTTGCCACCCAGCCTCAGGCAGTGATGCAGAGCAAGCTGATGAGCCTGTCCTGTTCCCCCTGTGGAGAGGGGGGAGCTGGAGTCCTGGACAGAGGGAAGATCTCGTATTATCCAGCTTTGTTCACAGGATCATCACTGCCTGTGCCAGTAGAACCTGGGGTTGTGTTAGTCAGCCTGGAATATGACATGGAAAGTATCCCCTGCCTCTTCCTGCTGCATGCTCAGAGCTGCTCTGTGAGCAGGCAAGGAACAAACCAGCCTAATTACCAGGTGTTTAGAAAGCTGGATTGGTATTTGTTGTTCTTTGAACTTCAGAGTGATTCAGATAATCAGTGTATTGAATCTTTTTTAAGGTTGGAGAAAGTTCAGACTGTACAGATGCATCTGGAGTGCCAATCCCCAGCCCACGGAATGCCAGCACCTTCAGTGAGACTTGCTGTACTCTCCTGACTGCTTTCAAACCTGGGGAACAGCCCTGTGAAAGGACCAGGTGGTGTTTATGGCACGAGGGCTCTATTTATATGGTAGCTTTTCATTACATATGAGAAGGATTTGTGTTCCCTTCAAAGCCAAAGGAGGTGTCAGCAGTCTCTGAGCTCCATTGGTGCTGCTGCATCAAGTTCTTATTTGAATGGCCTTTTCTCTACCTATTGAGGATTAATGGAATATAACCTTCCCTCTTTTTCCTGCTTGATTTGCATTTGCCTTCCTGTTAATCACCCCTGAATTATATAGGCTATATCTGCACCTGGCAGTGCTGGGCTGATGGTTGGACCTGATGATCTGAGAGGGCTTCTGGGACCTTTGTGATTCCATAAAAACCAGGACACCAGAGGCCAAGAATGATCATTTAGTCCTCCTTCCGTGCAAGTGAGGATAAGGTGAAGCCATACCTCTCCTGGGAGATGCTTTATTTACACTCACTCCTCAGATCTGCAGGGCAGGAGTGTGTGCAGTGCCCTGGGGGTGCCCACGTGCCGGAGCACCCTGAGGGCAGCCCAGCACCTTTGGGTGCTGCTGTTCCCAACACCTGCAGTCACAGCCTGGGTTTGAAGGGTGGTTTGAAGCATGCCTGGCTCTGCTTAGCTCATGGTTAGAAGTGGGCATGGCTTGCCTAACGTTCAGCTTGTGTTTTCTTGAACAACTTCAAGCTGTCATGTGGAACCCCCAATCCCGTATTTACTGCGATGCTTGGAAACCTGCCTGGTGTGTTCTTCCCTCCTCCAGCACAACCCACCCCCTTTCCTTTGGTTCAGATTCCCAGCAGTGCATGTTTCCTGCCACATTTATCACCCCCTCTCTAATCTGCCCTTCCAAAGCTTGCAGCCAAACACGAGATACAGCACTCCCAGTGATGCCTCACCTCCACAGACTAAACATGGAATAATTGCCTCCTCTTTCTCGTGCACAGAGCTTCTCTTAACACATTCTGCCATCACATGCTTTCCTCTGAGCTGCCAGAAACTCCAGATCTGTTTTTCCCCGCAGTATTCTGAGAACAACCTGGTATTTCCCACTTGCCACATTTTATTTTTTTTTTTTTTTTTTTTTTGTGGAGAGTTTTATTTTAGTAACATTAAAACATCTATAATGCATGGAATAAAATGTAGTTTTCTCATTAGTAGCTCAGTAAAGGGCTGGAAGGGGAAGTGAGGAGGGTAGCTGACTAGAAATCAAGGTTTTCCTCCGACAGGAAGAGCAGGTTTATTTTGAACACCAGCGAGGGAATTCCTCAGCAATGTGGAACAGCCAAGCCAAGGATTTGTTCCTCTGCTCCTGTCCTGTGAGCTGAGCCTGGGAAGAGCTGGTTTAAACTCTCTGTGTAGCAGCTTCATTCACAGAATCCCAGAAAAGTTTGGGTTGGAAGGGACCTTAAATCCCATCCCATCCCACCCCCTGCCATGGGCAGGGACACCTTCCACCAGCCCAGGGTGCTCCAACCTGACCTTGGACACTTCCAGGGATCCAGGGGCAGCCACAGCTTCTCTGGGCAACCTGTGCCAGGGCCTGCCCACCCTCCCAGGGAAGGATTTCTCCCCAGTATCCATCTCTCCCTGCCCTCTGGCAGTGGGAAGCCATTCCCTGTGTCCTGTCCCTCCAGGCCCTTGTCCAGAGTCCCTCTCCATCCTGTTCCCCAGCAATTCTCTGCTCTACACTTGTTGATGAAATGGCAGCACATTTCCAACCCAAACCATTCTGGGATTCTGGGAACCAAATGAAACCTCAGCAGCTCACGGGAAGGGCTGAAGGCCTCCTTGGAAAAGCTGCAGGGAGATGGGGGACAGAGGGGAGGACAGCTGCAAACCCGGCCCAAAACTGGGAGACATCAGTTTTCCATGTCTGTTTTGCACTATTAATAGACAGTATATTTGTGATAGACAATATATTTGTAGTATCTGAGTGTATATATATGAATATTGATAAACATGTATGGATTTATCCCATCTTTTGTGATCCAGACTGCACCAACAACACTTCATGGAATTCCTGTGCAGGATGTAAGGACTGTAAGAAAAGAACTGGTAATTGTCATAACAAATATGTATTATTCCAATAACTTAGTTATAAAATACTAGGTAGGCTTGGACTATTTCTTTATATCAAGGCAATCAGAAGTCATAAATATCAGCAATAATTCTTACTCCGTGTATGTACATATGTTTCTTCCTTTAAATTTCTCTAATAATGTAAGCCAAGGAATCGTAGCGAATCTAGAAACAAGTATTAATCCTAAGGGATAATGCTGGGGATAGAAAAACCCTAGAAGATAATTCAGGGCTACAGATACTGTCTTTTATATATATATAAATAGCACAGTGACATTGCTTAGGTGCTTAAAGCCATCAGCAGGTTATTGGATGACTCTTGCTCCCACAGGCTTAAACAACATGATTTAGAGTCTATAATCCTCTAAGTTATTTGAGGAGGAGAAATTTAGGGGGGCATCCAGAAGAAGAGATGTTTACATACTAAACATGGAGCTGGGAGTTAAATCCTGGTCCTGCTCCTCTTTTCCATGGACTTCAGAACACCACTCTGGAAAATGGACTTCTACCACTATTTAAAGAGGAATTAACTCTTCTGTACCCTTTTTTTTTTTCTTTCTCTCTCTTTTCTTTCCCTCTTGTAAAAGGAGGCTTTTGGACAGTAAGAAAACCACGGAGAGCTGGGTCCTGATTGTTTCTTTTAGTGTCCTGTTATTGGTGGTGGTGCCTTCTCAGAATTTCCACTGTGTTGGGTTTTCCTGTGGATCCCTCCTGGTTTTGGTGGCCACTGGAGCATTTTTAACTTCCATCCCTCAGAAAACTCCCTTCACATAATGATTTTATTGTAGTTATCAGCACGTCCCTGACATTTCCTTGACAGCAGTGTCTGGACTTGGCACATAAAACCCCGGGGAGAAACTCCTGGGTGCCTCCTTCCTCCAGGTACAACGAACATAAACACTGGGCGTGCCCTGAAACATTTCATATCAATTATTCACCTTTCATGGCTCTTACCTTGCTGTTTTCAGAGCACAGTGAGCTTGGGAACCAAGGGATTGGAATAGGGTTTTACAGTTGAGATTTGGAAAATGAAAGAGCCACACTTCCTTGCCCACTGTGAAGAAGTGAACAGAATAGGAGAGAATAAAAGAGTTTTTTCTGAGCTGGAAGCGGGTTTTGTGTTGTGATCTGCACCCTGATTTGATTATGTAATTGTATATAATAATCTATATTTCATAGAATAATATATTTGTAATACATGATTCTGCATGGGTCAGCACACAACATGAACCACTTGGCTGAGTGAACTGCAGTCCTGTCCAAAGCTGCTGGAATTCTAATTAATTTCCCGCTGAAATCAATGGAAATGTTTCCATTGATTCAGATTAAATTATTTTCAATGAAAGCAGGATCCTGTCCATACTCATTTGCAGATGTTTACCCAGACATTTCCTTAACGTAGTTTTGTGGGGTCTTATATTTCCTATGTTTTGATTTTGGGTGTAAATGTTGTGTTCCTTGGTTTTGATTAATTTTTTTTTTTTTTTTATGTGTCAGAATTGTGGAATTTTCTTCCTAACCTCCAATGATAAACACTGGAAGGAGATCAAACCAGCCCTGTATCTTTAGAAATGTGTGGCTTGCCTTGATAGCAGCGTATCAGGGAATGTCAAGAACATAAAAAATTACAGCCCTGCTCTTCTGCCCCTCTGACAGCTCTGCTGTGAACAAACAGCCCAGAGGAACTGAAATACAAGCCCTGGGTGCAGCAGCAGCAGCACACTCAGAGTGCTGGGAGGGAGGGAGGGAAATCCATTCCCACCCGGAGAATCCTCCTTAATGAGAACTGCTGATTCACGTGCGGTGAGGAGACAGCTGGGAGATCTGAGACATGAAATCCCCAGCTGTTAATCCCTGCCCAGCTGGCTCTCCCTGCCTGTGGAAGAGCTGGAGCTGACAGAGTGTGTGCCTGGGCTGCAGGGCACTCTGTGCTGGGTCAGGAACTGGCTGGACGGCCCAGACAGTGGTGGGGAAGGAGCTGCATCCAGCTGGGATCCAGTCACCAGTGGTGTCCCCAGGGATCAGTGCTGGGCCCAGTCCTGTTTAACATCTTTATGGATGATTTAGATGAGGGGATGGAGTCCACCATTAGCAAATGTGCAGACAACACCAAGCTGGGGGGGTGTGTTGATCTGCTGGAAGGCAGGAGGGCTCTGCAGAGGGACCTGGACAGGCTGGATCCATGGGCTGGCTATTTAATTTATTTTGGGCTTAAAATTCAACACAAATGCTCCACGGAGGCTTTTACTTACTGCTTTTTTATTTGATTCCATAATTCTTAATTTGCTTTAGGAGCAGAAGTAGGCAGATAGGGCAACCCCCCAAAAAGAGGGTCAGTTTGGAATGAGAGTCAAGCAAAGGGGTTGTAACAAAGGAGGGTGCCCAGAGGTGGCTGTGGGACAGGGAAAGGGGGCACACAGCCTTCTGACCTGCTCTGCAGCCCTGCCAACATCAGAAGGGCCAAGGACATTTGGAAAGGATGCTGTAAGCTATAAATATTCCTTTCACCTGCTTCCCTGAGTCTCCTCAAACTACAGTTCTTGTCTTGGGCTGCTCCTTTGCTTCAGGAAAAATAGGAGTCAGTAGCGAACACCAGGCACTTGCCAAAAAGCACCTTGACTGGGGCAGGAGCAAATGAGAAGAAAGCAGAGTCCCACACTTTAACAACTGTTTGTCTCTGTTTCTGTGTGTCTGGGACTGTGACACTCGATTTGCAGTTTGGGAACTTTGCTGTGGTGACAAAAGTCTGCCCATAATGAGGAGGAGCTGGGAGTGTTTCATCACTCAGTGTTTATTGTCTGCTGGCAGCTGAGCCAAGACACAGCTGAAACGGTGCCAGTTCTGGGGTTTGGGGTGGGTTTTGTTTTTTTTTTCCCCCCTGCAAGTACTGTGCTAAGCTGATTTTAAGCTATCTTTTATATTATATTGAAAATATTGGAGTTATGGAGATTATTCCAAACAGCATCAATCTGAGTGCCAGATATCAGTAGCGGTGCTCTATGTAGAAAAGATCCAAAGCATTTTACAAACTGGGAATTTGTTCCTTCAAATCCTCAATCCTATGAGCATTCAATGTGGAACCTTCTCCGTTCCCTGAGCCCCTCAGCTGGGCTGAGGCTTCTCTTTTGGTAGATGTTTTAATATAACAGGTTTACCACACTTCAGTTCTTCTTTAGGCAGGGAGTGTTCGGGAGCGAATTGAATGAGAACAAACACATGTTCTTGTGGATGTGCCTGTGCCCCTGTGCCAAAATGAATTTGTACTGAAAATGCACCCCCTTTATGCTCCTTGGCTCCCCTCAAAGCCAGGGAATGACTCAGTACCTCCCAATTATTGTGGACCAAGCAGAAATCTCTCAGTTTTGGAGGGTTTGCCCCTGGTTTCTTATGCTGCTGCTCTGAAAACCACAGTGCTTTGCTTTCAGAGAACTGATGCAGAGGTGATGGTGCAGAACAGTGAGGGCACCTCAGCAGTGCTTATAAACATCCAAAGGGGGTGTCAGAGGATGGCCCAGGCTCTGCTTGGGGTGCCCAGCGGTGGAGCAAGAGGGAATGGGCAGGAACTGATGCCCAGGAAGTTCCACCTGAACATGAGGAAGAGTTTCTTCCTTGTTCAGTGACTGAGCACTGAACAGATTGTTCAGAGGGGGTGTGGAGTCTCCTCACTGGGGATATTCCAGACCCCTCTGGACACAATGCTGTGCCACGTGCTCTGGGATGGCCCTGCTGGAGCACAGGGTGGGACCAGATGAGCCACTGTGGTCCCTCCCAACCTGACCCATCCTGGGATTTGAGGTAAATATTGAAGTGCCATGGAGAAAAATATACATTTTACAGATATCTTGGCCCTTTGTGGAAGTTATGACAAGGCAGACAGAGACTTGGGATGTTGAGAGTCAAATTGCAGAAACAGTTCTTCAGAGCTTTGCTGATCATCCAATCGCAGACTGGTTTGGGTTGGGAGGGACCTTCACGATCCCTCAGGAGCTACACCTGGAGCTACACCTGTGCTGCCTTAGGAGCTACACCTGGAGCTACAAAGGGATCCAGGCACTGTCAGGTTCCTCCTTGGCTCCACAATCCAAAAGGTGAGCAGGTCTGCTCCTGGTATGGGGCACCAGCGCCTCAGTCAGTGGCAGGGCAGTGGGAGAGCTCTCAGGTAAAACAGCAGGACATGGCAGTGTCCAGCCAGGGCTCTCAGACCCTTCCCTCAAGCAGCAGGAGGCCTGGTTGTAGCACAGAGAGGCAGATGGGAAATGGAGAGGGAAATTGCAGCTGAAAGGGCCTCAGCAGAATGATCAAGACAGAGACAGCACAACCTTCCTGCAACAGCTCACCCAGCCCAGGGCTGTCCTCGTGGGCACAAAGCTCTCTCTGGTGCCCAGGCTCAGCTCTCTTGTTCAGCTGGTGCCTCTCACCTTCCCACCTGGTGCAGCTGGGAATTCTGACTAAAGTTAACTAAAAAATGGTCAATTAAAACAGAATTTTAAAAAGGCACTCGTTTCACAGGGGATTGTTTCTTGTGAACCATCATGTGAGTAACAGGGGCACAAAGATCACACTTGGGACTTGACTTGAGACAGTCTAAGAGGCAGGAAGGTCTGCTCTGAGAAAAACTGAGGTTTCTGCTTTCTCACCTGTTCCTAGAAATGCTGCTCTCCCAACAAGGCTCTTGAGGGCAGCGTGCTGAGGAGGAGGTGATGAATCACAGGGACCAGCACTCACTGGGCTCTGGTCCTTGATCCAAGGACTGCTTGACCAGCTGCTGAATAGAATGCCATGCTCAGGTTCTGGGAGTGAACAGACATTAAACTTGCACAGCA
>NW_020955549.1:153470-238649 GCF_003031625.1 Empidonax traillii
TTTTTTTTTTTTTTTTTTTTTTTTTTTTTTTTTTTTTTTTTTTTTTTTCCCTTTTGGTCTAGCCCAAAGCCTTTTTGGTCTAGGACCAGAGTTACTTCTGGAAACTGTCATCCCTTGGAGTCTTCCCAGGGATGGGAAAAAGCAGAACCTTGGCAAGAAATGCCAGTGAGGCACCTGGAGCTGCAGGAGCTGTGTCACTGCACTGAGGCAGGTGGAGCCTGTGCAAGGGGAGCTGCATAAAGAGAATTACAGGCAGAAACCCTTTGTCTTGGGTTTTGACTCATTATGGGGAAAGAAAGGTGGCAGGGTGGACATGAGAGGCTAAATAAACCCTTATTCCAATAAGATTATAGGAATCAGTTTGTGTTCAGGATGTATAAGCATAAAATTCATTTAAGTCAGTGATTGTATAGGAAATGGAGGAATGCTTAACTATTTTAAAATTCAGGATGTTGTTAAGCAGAGGAAAAGGAAAGGTCCCTCCTCTCTTTGGAGTTTTTATTTTACGAGGTGGGAGGACAACAGAGTAAACACAGATTTGATCTGAGACAGGCTGTGGTCATGTTAAACTGAACTGAATTTAGTAACTTCAGGTATATAAGGGCATAGAAAAATTGAAATGAAAATTTAACTTAACAGGCTTTTGCCCCCAGAGGCCATAAAAAGTGCAAAGGTTAATGGCATGAGAAACAAAGGGCTGCACACCCTGATTAAACCAAGGGCTGTCCCACTCTGTTTCCTGCTCTCCGTGGGGCACCATCCCTAGGCTGGGACCTGCCAAGGTTACACGCTTTGTTCTTTATTACCCTTTGTGATAAAAATATCCCATTATTCTCCTGGATGCCAGGCTCTGGGAAAGGCTCTGGGACTGTTTGGCACTCAGGGAATGGAGAAGGAATGTTTTGGTCCTAAAAGCTGCAGATGGTGCCACGGGCATTCTCAGCAGGGCAATCGGCTGCTGTGCTGCTCTTACCTTTGGGCTGGACTGGGCATTCCAATGGCACAATCCATGATAAAAATCCTCCCACAGCTGATAATCCACTTCTGCTCTTGCTTGTGTTGAAGTCCTAATTTAGTTGTTCACTGTATTCTGTTAGAGAGGAATTAAAATACAAACTACCTGAAGCAGACCATGGTGGACTCACAGCACACCACAGGTGGTCAGGATTCCTAAATAAAAAAATAATACAATTGCTAACAATAAAATAAGCTCACTGGGCAGTTCAAACTTTGGTTTTTAAATCAGCTTCCACTTGACTGCCAAAGCAGGGAGATTAACTTATGTGGCACAAGAAGGGTTCGGTTGACTATAGAATTTCCTTGGCATTTTTACAGGTATAACATAAGTAACTGGTGGTAAAAATATATTCTGAGCCAGCCTCTTTTTGCTTTTCTTCTGTAATTCATTAAATAGTTCGTAAATCAATGTAAAAAATCTGAAGGCGTCTGCTTTGTGTTTAAGGAATGAGAAGTTTCCAAACTCTGTTGAGTGGTGGGAACTGAGGGTACTTGTATGAAGGAATATTTAGCTTTTGTCGAGCACTTTCTGTCAAAGAATTTCCAGTTTCCCAGAGAAATGGAGTGAAGGAAATGAAGTGAGTCAGATGTCTCAATCACTGAGTGACAAAACCAAAGCCTCTATTACATGTAATACCTGGGGGTGGGGCTGCAGGTGATTAGAAATGTATTGGCAAGTTGATAAAATCATCTTTTAACTGTTACACTTGCCTATCCAAGCGGGTTTTATTCTTTCTATATAAAGCAGTAATTAAATGGTTCCTTCTTTACTACTTCTCCAAGGCATTCCAGTTCTTTAAAGTCTCGTGGGATTTCTGAAGGGCCTGTTGATAATCCTTTCACCTGTCTAACAGAATGTTGGTAAATTTGGGAGATAACTCCAAAAAAGGGGGGGTGATGGGCCACTGAAAGCCTTTGCAGCTGAGTTGATGTTGCAGTGATCAGTGAACAAACACACTCTCGACGTTTCTCTGCATCAAAAAACCCACCTGTCAGTTTTTCATGATCTTCTGTGTGAAGCACAGAGGGACAGGTACAAAACACAACAATCTGAGGGACAGGGAGAGTAGGAGAAAGAGGATTATTTATTGGCACAAAGCACCCTCAGTGTCTGCAGCTACTTGACCCCCCCAAAAAAGGATTTGGGATTACTTTCCTCTCCCTTCCCCTCCAAGGTTTGCATACTCTTTAACCGTGGGGTTTTTTGATGTTCCAGCAATGTTTTCTGCCAGGTTTACTTTCTGGAGGCCACCACTCTGTCCCTTCACCTCTCTTTGAGTTCATTGCAGTTGGGCAGGACACAAAGTCTTCCTTCTGTACTGTCTGCACAGTGTGTGGCACCATGGGCTGCAGGGAGGATTCCTAGGACATGGAGAGGGAAAAATAACTGGGAGTGAAGCTGTCTGAGCTGAAAATAAAGATGCAGCCACTGTCCAGATAAGATAAGGATAAGGATAAGAGCTGTGGGCTCGTGCTCAGCGCCCAGGGGATGCAGGGCAGCACCACTCCTCCAAGGCAGGAGGGTTAGGAAGGCTATAAAACACTGCTCCTAACTGCAAACACACCCTTGAAAGGTTATCTCCAGGCTTCCAGAAGAGAAAGGAGATGTGCTGGGGTGGCAGGTGGGACAGAGGCTGTTGCAGGTACCAGCTGGGGCAGCACTCATCATGTGTAAGGAAGCCCCACCAGCATCAATCATTTCCCAACCCGAGTTCTGCCTCCCTTCACCTTCCTTGCACTGCCCCGTGCCTTCCCACAAAACTGCTGCTGCTGCTGAGGCACAGCAAGGCACAGAACAGAGAGGACAGATTTGTCCTCCCAGCTTTGTCACCTGGACAAATGTGCATTTTCTTTGCTGACAAATGACACGTGGAGCAACAGGGAACCTGCCGAGGGTGGCACAGTCACCACCAGGGCACTTCAGCAGTGCCAAGTTGGGAAGAGAAGGAAACACAACCACTGTTGGCCCCACTGCAGTGACCTCAAACCTGAGAGACACCCAGAACCCACCTCGTTTGTGAAGATGGAAAGCAACTGAAACCAGCAACAATAAAATAAAAGTGATTAATTCCAGGCTTACTCTAATGCAGGGCACTGGAGAGCTTGAACCAGAAGGGACCAGCTGCAAACAACTCGAGGGTATCAATGCTGAGGTTTGGAGAAATACCCCCAGTGTTTGTCAACACAGCACTTCATGCCATCAGAGCATTCTGTTTGCACAGAATGAGGAGTAATGGACAGCAGATTAAAGTGTTTGTGGGAAGGAAGCTTATAAAATGGAAGAGCAAAAGACATTTTTATTAAGAATTCAATTCCTAAAGAGCATCCCAAGCTCAGGGGATGGGGGTGGCTAAATGTAGGGAAGCAGCTCTGCTCATAGTGCACTGTGTGGACAAAACCCTTGACTTCTTGGGCAGAGGGGATTTCTCATCAATCATCAAGAGCAAAGAAGCAGAGGTGCCTCTGATCCCTGGCTGCAGAAGAAGGAGCCTCTGACACGAAGGAAAATGCTGAGTGTGCTGGGATGAAGAGCTGCAGCAGCACCACTTTCTGGGCCTTTGGTCAGGAGGGTCAGGTAAAGTCTCAGGAAGAAACATCTTAAACCTCAAGTCCAGCACTGGCAAAGGTACCACAGGGAATTTCCTGACTGTGCCCTGCAGGCAGGACAAGAACTGACTGATTATTGGGGTTTAAATCAGCACTGATATCAGAATGGAGTTGCTGCCTTGGACCCACTCAGAGAGAGTCACTAGACAGTTCTTTAAGTTGGAAAGAACTTGAAATTCCTAATTACTTTGGCTTTATCCAGAAGTGTGGTGGATTTAATTCTTTCCCAGTGCCAGAGCAGGCAGTCAGTAATTGCACTAATGGTGCTATCTCCCTTCTTAAAAAAATGTCTTATCTAACTAATAGCATTAATTTATATGCATCTGGTATAATTGGAACTTTCAGGCCTTTTTATGATCATATATATGGTTTTGTTTTCCTTTGATTCTTCCTGAATAGTGTCTTTCTTGGTAGACAAAATCCTATTTTTATCTCTAGGCTTAAACTCTTCCCCTGTTGTTTTTTTTTTTTAGCAACAAGGGTAAGTTATAATTCTAACCAAAAATGTGTGACCCAACAGTTCTGCCCCTCCCCTGGGCTCTGCTGGGAGGAGTGAGACTGCTCGAGGTGTAAAATATTGGATGCTCCTGATATTCCACTTCAGGCACGTGAACAAGCAGTGTTTTCATACAAGCTGTTCCAAATTTACTTGAATTTTCACAGTTTCAAGGTTTTTTTTTTAAAAGAAAGGAGCTGTTATGACACCTTGTGCTAAGCTATCTACAAAAATCTATTTCTCTTTCCCTTGAGTTTTCATGGATTATTTTGTCATGCCAATTTATGACACATTTTGGATTTAATGATACTTACCATGAACTTGTCACCTTTTATCCAAAGGTTTTCCCTCTGCAGCTATCCAGGCTTTTTGACTGCATTTGCTCAACTGTGAGATTGAAATTCAAATTACTTCTATGCCTCTTGTAACCCCTGGAAGTGTTAATTATGTTTCTTAATCATCTTTTTCAGTACTTAGACATTTCAGAGCTTGGGAAATAGATATTTCAATAGGAATGTCTTGTTTATCTCATACAGCTTCTTGAGAGGGGGAAAAGTTTCTTCATAGGAATTTAATTTTTATTGAAGCCACTAAACCCATTAATTTTGGATTGAAAAAGCTACACCTGGCCATTTCAGTTCTGAAATGCAACCTGGGAATTACAGATCACACCCACAGGGGCTGACCCCCCCTTTGGGGACCAGGAGACACTGGGACTAATCCCAAACCCCTTCCTTTTGAGCTGATTGCTGTAAACAGTGATTGTCTCCATTGAAGATTCCTCCTATTCCAACCTGTCTCTGTCCATGAGAAACTGTGTAGGGAAGGAGAAGTTTAGGAGAGCCTGTTTGACCAACCTGATCTCCTTTTATGATCAGGTGACCCCCCTGGTGGATGAGGGAAAGACTGGGGATGTGTCTGTCTGGACTCCAGCAAATCCTTTGACACTGTCTCCCATAATCTACTCCTGGAAAAGCTGCAGCCCAGGGCTTGGACAGGGCACTCTGTGCTGGGTCAGGAACTGGCTGGAGGGCCCAGAGAGTGCTGGTGAACGGGGCTGCATCCAGCTGGGATCCAGTCACCAGTGGTGTCCCCCAGGGATCAGTGCTGGGCCCAGTCCTGTTTAACATCTTTGTGGATGATTTGGATGAGGGGATTGAGTCCATCATCAGCAAATTTGCAGACAACACCAAGCTGGGAGGGTGTGTTGATCTGCTGGAAGGCAGGAGGGCTCTGCAGAGGGACCTGGACAAGCTGGATCCATGGGCTGATTCCAACAGGATGAGGTTCAACCAGGCCAAGTGCAGGACCTGCACTTTGGCCACAACAACCCCCTGCAGCCCCCGGGCTGGGGACAGAGTGGCTGGAGAGCAGCCAGGCAGGAAGGGAGCTGGGAGTGTGGAGGGACAGGAGCTGAATATGAGCCAGAGTGTGCCCAGCCCAGAAAAACCCAGCCCAGCAACCAGAGACCAGGCCCGGGGTGTTCTAATCACATCTTGTAATGAAAGTTGTAATGAAAGTTGTAATGAAAGTTGTAATGAAAGTTGTAATGATAGTTGTAATGAAAGCTCCCATGTGGAGCCCCCAGGGACAGCTCTCCAGGAACCTCATCCTTGTGCAGCAGGAGCAGGACACAGGCCTGGCATTCCATGGAGACATCGCGGAGACCTGACCCTACCTGATGATCCCTGTAACTTCCCAGTGCCCCCTTCCAGAAGGGAAATAACAGTTTTATTCATTGACTCATCACTCAGGAAGCTGTGGGGATTTGACCCCAGGCACCCTGAGACTCAGCACATCCTTCCTCTCCAGATACCGCAGTTCAAATGTGGTGCCAGAGACAGGGAAGAAAGCAAAATTCCATCTTCTTCTTGAAAAAAACAGGAAAAGTGGGCTTCCCTGTCGCATGCCATGTGTTTCTTGTCTTGCTGGGGAGGGAATTAGCTTTTCTGTGTCAGTTTTTCACTATTACAACTGGAAATCCTGGAAAGGCAGCCCTAAAACTGTAGAGAAAGGACTAAGAAAAATGTGAGTTGACTTTTAACAGCCAGAGGTGGTTTCACTCTTTCGTGGGATGCTGACAACGTAGGCTTGGACAGTGTGGATGTGATTTATCTTCGTATGAAACCTGGCAGGAATTTCCCAAACACTCTGAGTTTATGATAACACATCTTTGATTTCACTTCCTCCCATTGTTCTACAGAAAACATCACCTGATGAGTGCCTGCAAAACGCAGCATTAAAAGTTCTCCAGCCTGACTTTTACTCTGCACAAGTGAAAACAAAGGAGTTTTATGAGTTGCCCTGTGTTGGAAATACTCATTTTACACGTGGTCATCAAAGAAAGGGCAGTGAAGCCCCAACCTTCAGCCATGGAATGTGCATTTATTAGTGCTCTTTAGGATCAGCAATCACCAGGTGTGTGACAGCTGAAAGGTTTTAAGCAAGAGAATAATAAAAGCTGAAGAATGAATTAATTTGGTTTCAATCAGTTCAGAGAGCACTACTATATTTAAAACCCCCCAAAACAACCAAGTATCTGAATTCTCAGCATGGGATGATTATGGTGACCCAGCAGCTTTGAACTTTTGGGGACAGAGCAGTAGGGTATTCTTAAAAGCCAGTTTCCATCTCTGTGGTGGTGGTTGCTATAAACATCACAAAAAAGTCCTCAAACAGCAACACCAAACCAAAGAGCAGAAATGAATGTGGGGTTTTTTCAGAAATTCAGCAAAACCTCCCCACGTTTTTGGGTGTAACAAAACTTCTCTACGTTTGCAGAGCTCAAAACTTTGTTTTATCTCTCTTACTCGTGTTCAGCCAAGGATAAAAGTTGGGGTGACACGAGAAAATAAAGTGTACAAGCAAGCTGGAAGGCAGGCAGGCATTCCCTCAACTCCCAGTGTGGGGATTGGGACTGGAAGGGGCTGCAGAACCAGGGGGTGTCTCTATCTTAGCAAAGGAGGTGGGGTTTGGCAGCAGCTTTTTGACTCTGAGCTCAAAATTGCCTCATTTCTGTTAAAAGGAAGGTTGGAGAAATATTCCTGTTACATTTTCAGTGGCCATCTCTGGAGAGAGGGAAGAAAACTGGCTTTACAATTTATGGATAAAGGAGCTGAGGACAAACAGCAGCTCCAGCACCCGCCTGGGATCAGTAACAGAAATGTGAAGTCCAGTCCCTGAGTCTCAAGCAAAACTCCTCCTGCAGCCACAGGCACTGGATTTGGTAAAAATGGATCATTTTAAAGCCAGGTCTAATAGTGCTTGTTATATTATCTACTGCATTAAATCCCTGACATATTTAATGGGATTAAATCTGTCTTCTGCTCTCGATTTATACAGCACTGCCAGGGCATAAACTTTATTAAAGCTCCATGGAACAGATATTTGAGCCCTAACTAGGAAATCTCATTTTAAAACATCACATCAGTTTCCCAGTCTCAATTTTATCCCTATTCAATCCCCACTTCCCATTAATTTATATTTTTATTCACTTCCCTCAGCTCCAGCTGCTTCTCAGGTGCCTATTGAGGCAGCTCTGCTCTCACATGCCAATCCCAAGCTTTCTCCAGACTGGTCCAGGAATCATTCTGTGCCTGGCAAGGAGCTGTATTTCCTCAGTGACTGTTCAAATCAATGAGACTTGACATATTCAGTGCAAAAGGGGACTGTTTTACAGGACTATATTCATAGAGCACAGAATTCTCTCTGGGTATGAGTTCACGGGGAAGTTTTTCCTGTAAAAATCAGAAATAAGAAGGGCAACTTATCTCCGTTATTTTCTGCTTTACTCAGCAAAACCCGGTATTAATTTATGAAGAGCCACATCTTTCCCTTCTCTTCATTTTGTTCTGCTAAATGAATACATGCACTATTATGATTCCTGTCTAATTGCAGGCAGGCAAAGCATCTCCTCTCCCTTGGGCCAGGCTGGAACCCAGTGTTCTCTCTGCAGGTACACCGGGATTGTGTGGCCTCTTGCAAACAGCTGTTCCCGTCCCTGCCTCTGGCCAAAAAGGAACCAGGCAGTTTGTATTCAGGAGCTGGGTGTAAATATTCAACAGCTGCTCCAGGACTCGGGGGCCAAACTCACAGTTGTGACTATGGGAGCAAACGTGCCTGGGAAAATCAATGTATAATTAATTGATTTGCTCACTCAAACCTTCAGTGCTGATTGGAACAGCCCCCAGTTAGGGAGAATTTTTTTTTTTTTTTGCCACCAGCTGTGGCTGTAAATGAAATTAGTTTGGCCCATATGAATGTATGTTATTTACAGTCAGGTCAGGTGCTGTGTATTCCTCCCCTGTAAAGCATTAACAATCAGAATCCCAGAATGGTTTGGGTTGGAAGGGGCTTTATTTGCCCCTTCCAAGGGAACACCTTCCCTTAGAGTGCTGCAGGAATTCCCTTGGCACTGTTCTCCTGGGTGGACAAAAGGAGGTGGGTTCTCCTTCTTTCACCCAGCCCTCTCTCAGCTCCTTTTATCTTCCAGTTCCATCCTTGCCTGTAGGGAAATCCTTTCTGGTGCTCCTGCAGAGGCTGGAACTTCCACCTCACCTGTGGATGTAAAAGCAGAGTAGAAACATCAGTAATGCCTCTGAAATATGGCCACGTAGGAGCCCACTCTATAACTACTCTATAACTGCTCTAACTACATATATCAGGAGATGAATGTGACATTCCCATCATTTTCCCTGGTTCACAGCATCTCTTTTTTTTTTTTTTTATTTCATTTAAATGCAGAGCATAAGCTTCAAATGCACCAGGCTTCACAACATTTGTACTAATGCTGCCAAGCCACCCTCTAAAATATTTTATGAACCATGAGAACATTTTAATCTGTTGGCATTTCCTTAATTAAGACAGTTTTACTGCTGCCTGAAACAGAGGTGTTACATTAGCTGACTATCTCTGTGCCGTGTAAATTACGGCATCTGTCTTCTAAATAGAAGCTTGCATTATGCATCGAGGAATGAACTGGTGTGCATTTAATTTAAATGGATGATCAGAGGTTTTTTGAGAATTATTATCTACCTTTCTGGGAGATTTCCATTCTGTTGAATTGGGTTTTAAAAAGCACATTACATGAGCGATGTTGGTGCCTCTGGATTCATAACATTAGCATTTCCTGTCCCAGTGCAGCCCCTGAAAACATCAACTGGAAAAACACGGATTGTTCAAGATTTACTGCTTTGTGGTAATTCTGAGAAAGGCTGCTTGGGTGAAAATATTTGTTACCTTGCTGTGTCCAACTGCACAATACAACAAATTCCTCTGCTGGGATTGTATGTGCCAGTGGTGAGTTAGATTAAATTATTCATGCATTTCATGCACAGAAAATTTAGTGACTTTCAGGATCTTAAATATCACATATTCCCACCCTAAAACACTTCCTACTTGCAGCAGGTAGAGCAATTATTCTGCAGAAAGCCAAGGTTTCGTGCTTTTAAAAAGAGGTGTCAGAATTAAGAGCTGATTTGCACAGGCCTTGCAATCGCTCTGGACGCAGCAGTTCATCCACACAGCACGTGCTGGGGTGGAGGTCAGGTCAGCTTTTAAACTATTTATAGCAGAACTGAGGAGTTACACTTTGGTCTCTTGGTTGAAAGGCAGCTTATAAAGCCTGATAGTTTATATATTAACACTGAGAGAAATGTGTATATATATATATATATATATATATATATATATATATAAATATATGTTTGGAAAGAGCTCCTGCCTGCCAAGATCCCCGACCCTTTTTGGGATCAGCAGCTCCGGGGGCTGAAGTGACACGAGCGCAACGTGGGGTTAAAAACAAGCAGTTTCCTCCCAGAAAAGGTCAGGGCTGCTCTGGGAGGCTTGGAGATTGTCAGATCCCGAAGACAAGCAGGGGCAGCAGGAGGGGAAGTCCCTCAGATCCCAGCCTTTAATCAGTGTTAATGGTGCTCTGAGGTCCCAACAGCTGGGGCTGTTTAAACTCGTCATCAACAGCGCTCCAAGTGCTCCCAGGGAGCCACTTCAGGGTAAGTGATGTGCTGTCCTCCTGATCGTGGAGGAGAGCTGCAAAAAATGGCACATGTGGGCTCTTCACCCAGCTGCTGGAAGGAGAGGCTCTGCCTTCCCTGCTCTCGGGCACCAGGAATGGGAAATGAAGGTGTTGCAGCCAGAGGATTGTCTGTCCAGAGGGAGAGGTTCGTGTCTCAGTGATCTCATAGGATTTCAGATCTGATCTTACCCAGGGAAATCTTGCAAAACTTTCAAGTTTCTGGAGGAAACCTCAATGGACTGAGCTGGAATTTCCTTGTGCTGGCCTAATCCTTAGATCTTATTGTTTTTTTCTGGTGTGGGGATTTCACCCCTTCCTACTCTAACTCTCAATATTATTGCTGGTGCTCAGGAATTTTCATCAGCCCAGTGCAAATCCTGTTTCCTGCAGCATTTTGACTTTCTCAGCTGCAATGCCTGGCAAATGAGCACAAGACTGCACAGAACCCTGGCTTTACTCATGACTGGGATGGCCCAAACCCATGACGTGCTTGGACTCAGTGATCCCTGTGGGCCCCTTCCAGCCCCAGGGTCTGCTGTGAGTTCTGGGGTTACTACTAAACTAGAAAAACAAAATGTTGGAGAAATGGGAGAACTGGAAGAATTAACTGTTCTTTATAATGTTTTTATTTTATTTTTTTTTTAATATTTAATTTCCTACTCCAAACTTGGGTTCATTTTGTAAAGCATTTTCCTAAATGTTCCTGATAGAGTTTTATTTTGATGATATCCTCTGTGGAAAACATGTTTGTTTCTCTGCCATATTTGCAGCTATGCCATGAAAAGCTCTGTCAGCTTCCTGTTCCACGATATTATTTTCCTCTCACAGACTTTTCTGCTCAGGCCCATATCACAGAAACAGGCAGTGAATGGAGTCATTGTGGATGTTCCCTCATCAGATACCACAGTAGGATGCGTGTTGGTGCTTTTCCACCTTTTTAATGCTTTCTCTTCCAAATCCTCACCACTTCTCTATGGAATCATTTAATTCAGTGGCCAATCTGGAAAGGCTCCTGTGTCTCTGCTGGCTCCAAGATCCCAGCTTCACAAACAGTTCTGTCATACCCAAACCTGCTCCCAGGCCTTTCTCCTCAGCCTCTCCTGCACACAGGAAAGCTCGTGGCTCTAGAAATGATGGTATCAGGTTGGATATTTGGAAAAACTCTTCACTGAAAGAATGATAAAGCATTGGAACGGGAAGCCTGGGGAAGTGATGAGGTCCCTGTCCCTGGAAGTGCTCAGAAAACGATTAGATGTGGCACTTCATGGTTTGGTTTAGTGGATGTGGTGCTGTTTGGTCAAAGGTTGGTCTTGACAACCTCAAGTTGTGCCAGGGCCAGGGGAGGTTCGAGTTGGACATCAAGTAGAATTTCTTTCTGGAAAGGGTGGTCAGGCACTGGTAGGGGCTGCCCAGGGAGCCCTATGGAGTGTCCCCCCTTCCCTGGGAGTTGCCCAAGGAAGGCCTGGATGTGGCACTCCAGCACTGGATGTGCTCTGGGCTGGGGGACAAGGTGGGGATGGGGCACAGGGGGGACTCCATGGGCTGGGAGAGCTTTTCCACCTCAAGCATTCTGTGATTCTGAGATGGGGATGTGAGTGGGGGAGGTGTACCCAGGCACCCAGATTGTCCCAGCACTCAGAGTGGGATGTGCTCCAGTGCCACCTGTCCCCTCCTCTCTCCCTCCCTGCCCCAGCCTGTGTGTTCAGCAGGTCGATGGTGGCCTGGGAGCAGACTGTGCCAGCCTGGCTGCCCTCCCACATTTGCCCCCCTGGGCCAAGCCAGCTGTGCCCAGGGATGGGGGATCGAGCTGAGAAGGCTCAACGACATTTCCTGCCCCAGAAATCCCAAACGAGACCCCCCTCAACCCCAGCACTGTCGGGTGGTTGACTCATGTTCTGCTCACTTGACAGTGAGCATTCTCCTCCCTCTCGCCCATCCCTGCGCTGAAATGGGACATTGTGCCCATGGAAATTACAGGTTCTGTGAGGAGCTGCTCTGGGGGTGATTCACAGAACAGCACAACAGGCACTCCTCGAGGCCCCGAGGGATGACTTCATCCCCTGCTGTTGTTTCAGCAGCAGAAAGAAGCTTTGTTTAGGATGACCCTTCACAGAGATGTATTTTTTTATCCTTTACATCATACTTGTCCATCATCCTCCTGTTCTGGTTTTCAATTCAAAACGAGGTTATATTTTTAATGGGACGTCAATTAGCGACCTGCAGGTACGTGCTTTGCAGGAGTGATTTGTTGGGGTGTTTATGGAAAAACTGAGCTTTCCATAGGCACTCACACAGCTCCTCTGGAGAACTGTAACCCAACACCAAACACTCCTCCTTAGTCAGCAGCTCTGCCTCAAAAACTGACATCCAGAGGCAAGGAGAGAAAGCAAATCCACCTGATTATTCCGCTCTCTCCTCCCAGAAGGATTTCATAACAGATGAAACGCTGCCACACAGCACTGGCTGCTCCAGCCTGAGCACATCCCTGTGCAAGGAGGTACAAAACACAACAACCTGGGTCTGGGATCCAGCTGGGTGACACTGCCCAAAATACACAGCCCTGGGGGAAACTGTATTGCCAGATATGCAGAGACAGAGGCCAAGATACCCCAGGAAAGAAAAAAAATGTCCTAAATTTACCTTGAGAGGCCAAATCTCAAATAGGTCTCCCAAAGGATTTTTCACCTTTTTATAAATGTCATAGTAATAATAGTTCAAGTATGAAATCTGTTCAAACCTGAAGGTTTGGGGTATGTGTAATAAGCCATGATTACCAAAAGAACCCATACACAGCACTGAGCAGTGCTGGGTGTTTTCCCTTTAGGGAGGAAAAAATGTTTCTCCCTGCAAGAAATCATTTTGAGCAAAAATTCCTGAATGGGAACAGCTTAGGGACAGGGACAGTAAGGGAAACAAGTTTGATTTTTAATAGGAAATTGAGAATTATTCCATTCTAATATCTGTGCTGACATCTACCTTGGTCTGACGGTCAGTCATGGCACGAGTTACGTTTTCCCATCCAAGCTGCCCTGTCTTTGCGGGAATTTTTCCAACCTCGGGTGATTCCCCCGTGTTGTAACTCACATTTAAGGGAACTGCCCGGTTAAATCCCTTCGCGTTCTGGCTGGAAATTCAACCCTTAATGCCGAACTGCAGGTTTTGTGCAGCCTCAATGTGCTGCTGCCACCAGATGGCACCGGGGGTGGGATCGGGAGCTCTCCGAGGCAAAGCCTTCCCATCGATTTAAAGGCAGAACGGTGTTTACAAACAAGGATTTTGCATAACAAGGGCCCGCTTTCTTTGCCGGTTGGATCGTGTAGGAGCTGAGAGGCAGCACGTTTGCTGTCGTCATTCGAGGGGGAATGCTGTGTCTGCCCTGAATTCCTCCTCATTTTTTGGAGGAAGAGGAAGAGCAGAGTGTCTGAGTTAACAGCTTTGCTGACCTTGAGTTCACAAGGTGCTGTAACTGCTCTGGAGGGGAACCTGGTTGATGAATAATATCAGCAGCACCTTTCTGCTGCAGAGTAAAAATAAAAATTAAAATTAAAAAAAAAAAAAAAAAAAGGAAAGAAGAAAGGGAAGGAGAAGGGAAAGGAGGAAGAGGGGAAAAGGAAGGAAAATGAGGAAAAAAAGGGAGAAAAAAAGTCCCTTGTCAGGTTCCAGCTGTGGTTGCAGCAAGCAGAACACGGGCTTTGCTTGCTGCACTATCCAGGGTGACTATGATGGAAATACAGCCCTTTTTGACAGGTGCTCTCTGAAACGGGAATCAACACCAAGGCAGAGGCCTCGTGATTTCCCGAGCTCTGCTTTTGCTTTGCAGGGTGTCTCTGTCATCAGGGAAATTCTCCCCACAGGTATGGCACACGCAGTGCCAGAAATCTGGGGAGTTTAAAGGGGGGAAAAACCAACAGACGACAAGAGAAAC
Source organism: Empidonax traillii (assembly GCF_003031625.1). Taxonomy (NCBI): domain Eukaryota; kingdom Metazoa; phylum Chordata; class Aves; order Passeriformes; family Tyrannidae; genus Empidonax; species Empidonax traillii. Next base: position 167,547 of record NW_020955549.1, read on the forward strand.
CAAAAAGGAAGGTGCTGAAACCTGCTCGCTGTTGTAGCTCCAGCTTTTTGAAGGCCCTTTTTTGTTCCCTGGGACTGAATTTGTTTCATTCTACATCAGAAATTCCTGGAGATCTATTTCAAATGTCACCTTGTAGTGAGCATCAAACACAGACATGGCACAACCACGACTTTTTGACAAGCGGTTTTTGAAGAAACGTAGCTGGAAAGTGAATTTTTCTGCGATATGAAAGAGTCTTCCCAGGCCACACATTAAAATAATGGAATAACTATGCTCCTCAATAGATCTGAGCAATACAAACACAATTATGAGCCCTTTTCTTTACACTGCTTTTTGAAAAATACCCTCTTCAGGTGAAAGACAGACCCAAACATTAATAATGCATCTTTTTCCTGTAGTAATTCAGCAAGTAAATGCAGCAAGGGACTTTGTAAATGCTGGATCACCCACAGGCAAAGCAAGGTTCACAGTTCACAGGACCCTGTCATGGGATTCCTCAAAGACAGGTTTCAAGATCACTCACCCCAAAGTATTTGATTAGTGCCACTTGTGTGCCTCAGTGAAGAGCTACTCACGTGAATTAATTCAAGATGCGGAGGACATTTCTTGATTTACGTGGGGCTGTGCAATGCAAAGCTCCCTACAACAAAAGGCTTTAAACAGAGACCAGGATTAGCTTTTCCAGGGGGGAAATGGGACAGGTTTATCCCACAATTTAAACTGCACCTTCTCCCCTCAGGAGGCAGCACTGCCACAGGCAGAAATGCACTCAGCTGTCAATACAGAGAACAGAAAATGTCCTGAGCAGGTTGAGGACCAAAACTCCTACGAAGAAAACTCAATCCACTCCTGTGCTCGTTCCAAAAGAGTGGGGGAGAGGTTTAAAAAGCAAACACACAGTTCTGCAGTCCAAGGTTGAACCCTGAAGTGTCATGGGCAGTGAGGGCCCCACACGTGGAGGGAGGAACCAACCACAGATCCTACAGATCTTGCTGGGCTTTGGACCTGGCTACAAACACAGATTGATATTATTTCCTTCTCTCCTGATAGCTGGGGCCTTGTAAACCATTGCTGCCTTGGATTTTTGTAAACAGACATTTCTCATGGCTTTTGTCTGACCTGGATCAAGGACAGTTTCAAGGAGCCTCAATAACAACCGGTGCATTTCTGGGCACTCCCCTCACCGTGTGGGATCTCAGGAATCCTGTCCAAGGCTGAGGAAGAAGCACAAGCCTCCCAGAACCCAGGAGGAGCCTGGGCACAGCAGTTTGTCTTCTTGTAGGATCGTTCTTCTTTAGGAAGTCTCATGCAGCAAGTTATCTGCAAGAGCTGGAGCTCAGAAGAACCCACAGCAGTTGGTCACAAGCTCCCAATTAGCCCATTCCACATTTTTAAGAAGTCTAAGATCTCAATTCCTGTGGAGGGACTGGGAATAAACTAAATTTGCCATCTGCACTAAGGATGTGTTTGGATATGGTGTTTCTCCTTGTGTTCTGAGAGCCAAGCCAAGGGGAAAGCTCTAAACAGCTGATTAACCCTTTGCTGGAGATCTCTCAGAGCTGGTTCAGATCATTATTCTCCTCTGGATAAATGACCTGGTTTAACTTTGACAAAGAAACACGCACAAAGAGACTTATGAAAAATGTAGCCACTTCTTTTTGTGCTGCATTTCCAGAATTTACAGCTCCATCTCTTCATTGTAGCAGCAGCACTTTCCCTTTGTACTTTTCCTTTCCAGTAGAATTCCAATTCATCTTTAGAGTGAACCTTTTTGCCTCCAGCTGCTCACTTGACAGGGTGAGTTCTGGAAGTTCCTTTATTTTAGAGAAACTGTTCCCTCTGAAGAACCTGTTTTCAGAGCATGACAGATCCTCCCCTCGAGAGAACCCCAAAGCTTCCAAAATCAAGCACATCCCTTCTGTCGGTTCTTTTCCTTTTCCTTCACATTTCAGCTGGGAAAGCTTCCAAAAGTCACTGCCTTTCTCTCAGATCTCCAAAGAGAGAGGGGGATCAGTGCTTTTTTGGGGGTTCTGCTCCCAGTGCAAGCAGGATGCAAAGAGCCCTGTTGGTGAGGCCAAGAGGCTGCACCGTGTTCGGGAGGGGCATCTGAATTGGGAGTTTTTAATGTGCAACAAAAGCCACCTACTCCATAAGGACACTGTACCCTTGAGATTGGATTCCCCCTGTACTCCCAGGGTTCTGCAGCCCTTGCTTATGCAACACTAGGGAAAAAAAAAGGGCAATATTTGGCAATTACGAGGCAGTAAATTCACTTTTTTCACGTCAGCTTGGACAGGAATAACTCTCTTATCTTGAAACCTTCCCCGAGTTCAATGGAGCTGAACTCCATCACTCCAGGGCAACTGCAGCACAAACTGCTCCTCAAAGGTGGGGGGAGGCTGAGGAGTCACCCCCAGTTATTTGCTTGGTGTTATTTGAGCTTGCAGATCAAGGGATAAAGGACTCGCTGAGGCTCCCGGGCTGAAATTGTAAATAACAGACAGTTCCTGACGATGCAGCCCCGCAGCAAATACATCTCAGCCCCTCAACGGGCTTCCCAACAGCATGAAAGGGAAGGGAGGAGAAAAGGGAGAAGGAAAGGTTGAGCCTGCCTGACCTCAGCGTTTTCTTGTTCAGCTTTTCATTTCCTGAGTTGGAATCTTTACCAAGACACCTTGAGGTTTTAGTGCTGTTTCTCTGGACAAGAAGCAATTGGAATTGATTTGTCCATTTTGTAAGCTACTTTTCTTTCTTTCTTTCTTTCTTTTTTCCTGTGGAAAAGGATAGAAGGGTTTCCAGTCAGAATGTGCAAATCTATTTTTATAAAGTATTGCTGCGAATAAAATGAAAGAACTGAAATTTCCCTCAGCTGTTGTTGGTGATAGAGCTGGGGGGTGATTTTTTTCCCTCCCTTTTTTAAAAAATCAAAGGTTATTTCTCCTTCTCTTCACACACATACACAAATATATTTATATACATATATACACACACATACACACACTGATATATTACTATTTACTCTCTGGAAATCAAGTCTATGGAACAGCAACCTGAACAACTGCAGACCAATAAGAGTGAAAATATGGTGAGTCAGAGCAAACATGGACTAATTGCACTGGTTCAAATATATCTTTATGACCACAGGATCAAAAATCTCCCCATTTTCTCAGAGCATGATTTGATTTGCTCATGACCTGTTTCAGTTAATGACTGCCTGAATTAACATTGCCCTTTCCTACCTGCTGCTGTGCATTAAAGAGAGAAATGGGGTATTTTTGTGTGTTGATCTTGTCAGCAGATAGTGCAGCTGGCCTGGGGATGCTGCACAATTCCAAAAAGCAGGTGAAATGCTCCCTGTCATTATTAAAAGCAGTCAGATACACACAGGGATATATCCATTAAAAGGTGGTCTGAATGCAGGAGAGGTGGGGATCCCAAGCCCTCAGGATTTAGATGTTGTTGCAGCTTCCACGAAATGAGAAAACAGGGCTTTTCCTCTGGGTTTTGTTGATGACAAGGACATTTACAGCCTGATATGTCCTGCTCTCAAATGATTTGTGATTTTATCCATTGGATTCAGACAGAATTCACAGGACACATCCTGCACACACAGTTAGGTAGGGATTTTTCGGGATGTTTCCCCACTTTTATTTTTTTTTCCCTTCTGAATTTAAACTTCTCTTTGAAGCCAGAACTATTTTCCCAATGTAAAAAAAAAAAAAAAAAAAAAAAAAAACACTCCCATCCCATCTGAGTGAGTTTCTGTTCGTGGCATCCTTGGAAGCAACCTGCCAGTTACAGAACAAGGAATTAATAATAAAAATCCAATTTAAAATGCCTGTGGAAAGAGCATTTGGACAGGGTGGGATTATTGGGGTGTCCTGTGCAGGTCCAGGAGCTGGACTTGATGATCTTTGTGGGTCCTTCCAGCTCAGGAGATTCCATGAAAAAAAAAAAAACCACATATTTCTGAGGACTTCATATTTTATCACATTGCTTATTCTGACCTTGCTCTAATTTCTGTCACCAAGGAAGTTTAAAGAAGAACAGAATATTATCTGACTTTCATGTTTCCTCATAATCTCGTTCTGGAAAGCAGCCTTTGCTAGTTCAGCCTCAAGGATATGGCAAAGATGGAAAACCCAACCAACTGGAGCTGAGAAAAGCATTAGAATGGAGATGTATGGAATCAAAATGGAATAAAACATCTTACAATGGAAAATATGTTTAAAAAACCCACAAACAATAAACCCAAGAAAACACAAACAAAACCCTCCAACAGTTTTCTATGAGCAAGTTTGCTTACTTACACGTTTTTATCCAGAAGAGACTTCAAGAAAACTTAGGTTTGGGCTTTTATTTCATATGGCAGTGCTGGTATTTGATATTGTATATAATATTTGGGTGCTTTACAAGCCCCCAAAAGCAGCAGCATTGCAGTGGAATCAGGCAATCACAAGAAATGGTGACGAAACATTGAAAGGGCTATTTTGGCCTTTGCTTCCTCTTTGTTTTCAGGGAACGCCTGAAGCTGCAATTTTGGGAGAGGTTGGTTTGTTTATTTTCCCCTTTCGGTATTCAGGGTGTTCTGTCCCTGCCCACGAGCCTGTGCTGTCCATCTTTATCTAATGGGGAGCCTTTTCATCTGGCACTTTTTCTTTTTTTGCAGCTTGTGTTTCCCTCCTTCAGTCCCAGTTTTCCCCACGACTTGAAATATTGAGTGCTAATGAAAGGTGTCCTTCACTGCAGCTCAGATTTGGCTTCAGTCTCAGCTTAAGCACCAAGAAATTATTTTCTGCACCATTTATGAAATAACTTCTTTAATTAATGAAGGAACAATTACAGCCACACTCCCAGTTTCATTATATTTATTGCTAAATTAGAGTTCTAAGTTCAATTTAGTCCACTTTTTAGAATTAATTACCACTTTCACAGCAAAATTCTTTCTGGTCTTTCACTCTGAGAGTCCCACACACGTCCCAGCTTTGGTGCCACTGCCACCTTCCCACATCCCACTCCCCAAGGAAAACTGGGAACCATCTCTTTGAACATCTCATTCATTCCTTTATAAACCCACAACTCAAGTGTCCTCTTTCCCCAAAGAAGCAAAGCCTTCCCTGCTAATTTTTCCCTTTTATATTAGGGATATATTTATATTGTCATTATTTATCCCTGTTATATTGTCACTTTTATATTGAGTTGTTTGATATCTTACATGAGCAGCGCTTTTTATTTACAGGACACAGAGACACAGTACTTTCCCAAGGACCCTGCACAGGAGGACACATTTTTTTTTGCCCATTAACATTCCCTGGTATCACTTACCCAAATGAGATATACTGGGAGAATTCACAGAAACCAAGAGAAACACAAAGGAAATGCTTTTATGAAAGGCTCATTAGAATGAAAGACTTGGTTAAAGTTGGGTGCTTAGATGGATTAGCTGTGGCCCACACTGCAGGCAAACTTCCAGAGTCAGCTACAGAACCTGGAAGAGCCAATTTATCATTCCTTTCATAAATCAAAAGGCAATTCCTACAAACAGTAATGATCAGTCCACTCAGGATCAGCACTCATAAAATTAAAATTGAACTTTCTACTGCCTCGTGCAGCTGCCTTAAAATATGGGCTGTGGTTTTCTCGTGCTGAGCTTGGGACATTTCAAACACTTTAGGAGCTGCTCAGGGTAAAGAACAGCCCAATCGTCCAAAAGTGCCATCAGAGCCACACGTGGGGTGGTGCCACCCAGAAAGCTCCAGGGTTGACCTGAGAGCTGGTCAGGTATTCCCCTTATTTGGAAGAAGGGCTGTGGTCCATTGATCAGTCCAAATAAATTCCATTTAACTAAAAAAAAAAACCAGGCTAAATGGTAATATGATCATGTTTTACAAGAGATTATCATGAAAAAGGTTTGTGGTTGGAAAGGGCATAAGGAAGTTTCGTGCTTGTAAGTAGAAATCAAATGAACTGAAAAGAGAAGTGATAAGATGACGGGTCCTGAAATCAGGTGTAACCAGGAGAGGGAAAAGAACAAGCCAGAAACATCACAGTTCCTAAAAGATTTCAGGTCTTTAAGGCTGTGCTTTCTCTTTTTTTTTTTTTTTTTTTTTTTTTTTTTTTTTTTTTTTTTTTTTTTTTTTTTTTTTTTTTTTTTTTTTTTTTTTTTTTTTTTTTTTTTTTTTTTTTTTTTTTTTTTTTTTTTTTTTTTTTTTTTTTTTTTTTTTTTTTTGTCCAGGTGTGCTCCCTCTTCCATGGTGTGAAAGAGCTTTGTACCTCAAACCAGGCAGGTTTAGAGGAGCAGATTTAGATGAGATGTGAGGAGGAAATCCTTCCCTGGGAGGGTGGGCAGGCCCTGGCACAGGTTGCCCAGGGAAGTTGTGGCTCCTCTGGATCCCTGGGAGTGTCCAAGGCCAGGTTGGACGGGGCTTGGAGCAGCCTGGGACAGTGGAAGGTGTCCCTGCCCATGGCAGGGGGAGGGATGAGATGATTTTTAAGGCCCTTTCCCACCCAAACCATTCTGGGGGTTTATGACCTACACATAAACTCTGACAACAGGATAAACTCGATTAGCAGGATGAAATTCCTTAATGTCTCAACACAACAAAGCAGAACCAAGAAGTGAGGGAGAGAATTGAAGGGCTGAAGGGAGAGACTAAGAGAGAAATGCAAGCAAGAAAGAAGTGGCTTCGAAGAGAATTTTTAAAGAGAGAGGTGGAGGGCAGAGTTAAGATTGAGCACAAATCACTGCATGACTTCTGAGTCCTTGTTTTTTTATTTTACACTGACCTAATTATTTTACATAGAAAAATATGTATCAGAGGCTTTTTCCTGGTCTTATCTTACTTTGAAAAAATTATTTCAGCAGTTTGCTGACCCGTGGCAGTGTTAGCCACCCCAAACCGCTTTTGAAACTGTGACATTTTCTGCTTTTAGTTTTTATGCAGCACCATAAACTCAACTCTGACAATCCAATTTCAGAACTGAACAGGCAAACACAGACTCACAGAGTGCCCTGAGCTGGAAAGGACCCACAGGGATCATGGAGTCCCCCCGTCCTGCTCTGGACACCCCAACCATCCCACCCTGTGCCCGAGAGTGTTGGCCAAACACTCCTTGAGCTCTGGCAGAAAATACCAAGGCTTGAGAGAGTCTAAAGTTAAGAAGGCCTTCCTGGTGGGATATCTGAGCAGGGAGGTTGGACTTGATGACCTCCAGAGGTGCCTTCCAATCCCAACCACCCTGTGATTTATGTCTTGCCAGTAATGTATCAGTGAGAAATCCCACTTTCTGAATGAGCACCGCTTCCTTTCATATTTAAATCTTCCTTGGCACTTTCCCAGGCAAGGATTAACCATGTGCTGCTTGGCCTCCAGAAATGGAGGGTCTGAGCTATGATGTCAGCACGTAATAAAAGCGCTATTTTGGTGATTCTCATATTTAAAAAGGTTAGGCTTGATGTCACTTAATTTTCTAACTGAGCAAATCTGAACAAGCTGGATCTGCTTTTACAATCTGTGTCTTCACAGATAGAGATTGAATATATTATTGATTCCATGAATATGCTTATCTTCCAGGTTTACCTCTTCTTGTTAGTTTATGGAGTGTGACGGAGCAGAGGGGCTTGGTGAGGCACAGACACAACCCCTCAGACATGGAACTCTCCTTCCCCTTTCAGTGCTGAGCAGCAGAACACATCAGGAACACGGTGCAGGAAGCCAGGGTGCCAACCCCAGGGCATTTCTGAGGGCTTAATGTGGTTTTCAGACTAATTTATAGTTTCCTGGGGAGCGTGTTCCCCTTGGGTTTGATTTTCTCCATGTCCTCTACAGAAAGCACAAGCTGCTGAGTGGGAGGTCAGGTTCATGATCTGGTTCCTGGGACCCTCTCAGAAAACCCTCCCAAACCAGGCAGACAGAGCCAAGCAGCCAATCCCTCCTCCTCAGGCAACTCCTCATCAAGGCTGGGAGCTGAACAAGATACAACTTTCCATTTGGGAATGGAGGCATTTTCCTGCAATCTGGGAAAGAAAGCAGGAAATTCATCACACTTAACCTGGCATGTGCCTCCCATGAACTCGGGCATTTCTGCCTAAAAAGGGGTGTCTCAAACTGATCCTCACTGTAAAATGATTAATAAGCTGCAGATACTTTAATGAGTTTTGAGTGTCTTACTTGGCATTTTATTTTGCATATAAGAAACAACTTCACCAGCTTTATTTGTTAATTTAACCCCTGACAAATATTCTGGCTGCCTACAACTATGCAGGTTGCCTCAGTGAGATATTGTGATAAGCATTTCTTTCCACACAGAGCAAACTGTTCTTCAGCAAATGTATTCTGGAAAAACAGTACTCTGAAAAAAAAAATAGATTTTTAACTGTTCTAATGAAAAATACCGATCAAGTTACTGGGACAGAAGCTCGGCCTCTTCAAAAACCAGCTAAAAACCTGTGAATTCACGATTCCCACTTTCCCATGCCCCTTTTCCCCGCGCTGACAGCCCGAGGCAGAGGGGCAGGAGCTGGGACATCCACCCTCTGCTTGGGAGCTCCGGTCCAAACCCTTCAGCCCCTCAGGCCGCGGACAGATGGGGACGACACAGAGCCTGCAGCCTCTCCAGCAGCGGGTCCCGCACCCCCTTGCTCTGCTGCATCAGCCGCCCTCCTGAAGCGGTACAGCCTGGCCAAAGGTGAGAAAGAGCCGACTCCACCAGGAAGGGTTTGGGAAGCAGCGACAGCAAAACAACTGCTCCAAGAAAACGTTATTAAACGAAAACTTGAGAAGTTGAAAGGTGGAGAGAAGAGGGAGAAAAATGAGAAAAAAAAATTAGGGAGACATGAAGAGGAAGGGAGGAGAAAAGCACGTCTTCACCTTCCTATCTTCTTCCTGCAGTATCTCCCTCTGTTTCCCTTTCCTACTCCCGGTTCTCACAAGCATTCCCAACACACACTTGGGATGATACAGGACCCAGACCTCAGCAACTTTTCTTGGCTCGATGCAGCCTTAGCGGGACGCGGCGTTTCACCAGCGTAGGTTTTAATATCGGGGACGCTGCTGGGAGAGGCGGGGGGTTCTGCTGGGCACCCAGCTTGGGGGGCCAACCCTCGCTGCCACCTGGGCAATGCGAGCCCGTTCCCAGCTGTGCCGGGTCAGAGCTCGGCTCTCCCGGCGGGTCCCGCTCCCCGCCCGCCCCCGCGCACATCGCTGCTCCCGGGGCGCGGGGCCGGGGCCGCCCCGCTCCGCCGCCCGCACCGCCTCGGGGCCCCGCAGCGCTCCCGCGCCCCTCCCGGGGCTCCCCGGCCGCGGGGGAACCGGCCCGGAGCAGCGCGGGGATGGGGCGCGGGCATGGGCTGCAGGAATTAGATGCAGGGATGGGATACAGGAACGGGCGCAAGGATGGGATGGAGGGATGGGATACAGGAATGGGGCGCGGGGACGGGATGAAGGGATGGGGCGCGGATGTGGGATGCAGGAACGGGGAGCGAGATGGGATGCAGGGATGGGGCGCGGGGATGGGATGAAGGGATGGGGCGCGGGGATGGGATGAAGGGATGGGGCGCGGATGTGGGATGCAGGAACGGGGAGCGAGATGGGATGAAGGGATGGGGCGCGGGGATGGGATGCAGGGAATGGGGAGCGAGGTGTGATGCAGGGAACGGGGAGTGGGATGGGATGCAGGAATAGGATGGAGAGATGGGGCGCTCCCGGAGCCCCCCGCCATCCCCCCCGGAGGAGCAGCCGGCGCTACTTAAGCGCATCCCGGCGGCGGAGCCCGGCGGGGAGGCGGGCGCGGCGGCCCCGCGGCAGGGACAGCCCGCGCCCATGCCCATGCCCATGCCCATGCCCATGCCCGGCCCGGAGCGCGGCGGGGGCGCGGGCGCTGCCAGGCGACGGGAGAGCTGCGGGGCTGCGGCGCGGGCAGGGCGGGACGGGCACGGGCGCGGGCACGGCGGGCGGGCGGCAGCGCGGCGGGGCCCGGGCGGCTCCGGGCGGCTCCCCCGGGCCGCGGCCCTGCCCTCGCTGAGCGGGGGCCGAGCGGCAGCAATGGCGGCGCGGGGCCGCCGCCCGCCCGGCCGGCCGCGGCTCTAGGAGGGGACGCGCGGGGCCGCGGGGGGCCGGGTTCCGCGGGGTTATTTATTCCTTCCCTCTCGCTCAAGTTGCCGGCGGACGGGGCCGGCCCGCACCTGCCCCCTCCCCGAGCCGCGGGGCGGCCATGGAGAGCCCCGCCGAGAACCCCAGCAAGGCGGCCGAGTACCTGAAGGAGCTGAACAAGATTATCGAGACGCAGCAGGAGCTGCTGGAGAAGCAGAAGCGGAGGATAGACGAGCTGGAGCAGCAAGTGGCCAAGTTGTACCACGAAAATGCCTGCCTGCAGGACGAGCATCACCGGCACCTGGCCACATGCCGGCTCCAGCAGGGCGTCCCCCCCGCGCCCCCGGGGGTGCTGAGCGCCATCCAGGAGAACGCCAGGCACGAGAAGTAAGCGCTCGCAGCCCTTTCTTTGCCCCCTTTCCGCGGAGGGTGTTTCGGTTAGCGGGGCTCCCCTTCCCTTTCCCCTCCTGCCTTTCGGGTCCCCAAAGGCGCCCCGCGCCCCAGCGCTGGGAACGGGGATTCCCTGCGGCGATGCCCCGGAGCGAGCCCCGGGCGCAGTGGTGGGGTGTCCCCCATGAACCCCAGCCCCTCAGGTGCCCGTGTGTCACTCGTGCTCTGTCCCGGGGTCCCAGGGGGGTGGTTGGAGCCGCGGCGGCACGGCCGGGGCTGCCCCGTGTCCGCAGCCGTCCCTGCGCTCGGGAGATGCCCCGGGCAGGACAGCGGGACCGGGGCTCTGGGAGGAGCGGGGCGAGCCCTGCCCTTCTTCCCGCGGCGTGTTCGCTGCCGGTCTGAGCGCCCCGGGGACGGGGGTACCCCCGTGGGAGCCGCTCGCCCCCCGGGCGATGCCGGGGATCGGCCCGTGGCTGCCTCCGGTAACGAAAGTGACCCGGCCCGGGGTCAGTAAACATTGGCCGCTCGCCACCGGGCTGGCCCCGGCCAGCGCCTGCTCGCCCCGCGCGGGGCCGCCTGCGCTCCCGGCCGCCGCATCTATTCCAGCCTCTCTAATCTGTAATTAATCGTCTACGTCTTTCCAGGGTCGGGAAAGCCGCTTAGTTGCGCGGTTCCGAAGTAGCAGGGATTCGGGAATAGCAGGAACTGAGCTCGGCGCTTTCCAAGCGTGTTTCTACTTCGGGAAAAGTATTTAAGGCTTGGCTTTCCAGGAGCGGAGTGGGAAAAGCATGCATCGGATTACGAGCCCACTTGGCCGCTTGATACGGCACAATGGGCTGTTTGTGATCCGCTGCGCTCGAATTCCTTAGGTTTGTAATACAGGCACGGCGGCTCCCGCTCGCCGCCAGCCCCGGGATGCGGGATGCGGGATGCGGGACCTCCCGCTTCAGACAGGCGGGGAGGGCTAGCCCCTCGCCATCCCCGGGCCGGGGCTGCGGGATGCCCGTCCCGCGGGGCCGGGATGCCCGGCATGCCCGGGATTCCCGTCCCGCCGGGCTCGGAGGGAGGCACCGGGTGGGTCCGGCCGACCCTGCGGGGACCCGCCGGGGCTGGGGCAGCCCCCGGTGCCCTCGGCCGCGTCTCCCTCCTGGAGGCCCATCCGCTGCCGCGGGGGATGCCCCGCCTGTTCCCGGAGAGCTGCCCCGATCCCATCAGCTCCCGCTGGCTCTGGCAGTGCCGCTCCTGCTGCTCCCGAGGCTGCGGTGGTGGCTCTGCTCCGGAGCAGCGTTTTCTCTGCGCGGTGCTGGGGGGGGTTTCAGGAGCCCTGGAAGGGTCGCTAGGCACACAGTGTTCCCCTTGCCTGCTCCTGTTTCCCAAGCCTTGCACTGGCCGGAGCACAGCGGGAAAGGGAAGCGGCTCTGTCTTCCCAGCTTCTTTTCTGCTGCCAGAATTAACACTCAAGGCTTTTTTTGTGATGTTGGGGTAATCACTTTAGGCTTTTATATAGAGATATCTCTATGAAAACTAAGCAAATAGCTCCTTTAATAGACTGGAGAGCATGCTGTCATTTATCAGTCAATCAATCCCTTGAGGAGAAAGAGCTATTTCCAGAAAGCATGGAATAGTTATACAAATCCTACCCCGTGTATCCATGTCCAGTACCCGAGGATTTTTGTGGCTGTGCTTCCAGAACAAGACATCAACTCAGCTATCTTGTCCCATTTGTCTCTTGCAAATGACATTACTAAAAATTGTACAAATGGCTTGCCTGGTTTGATAATATTTCTCCTCTGCAGCCCAAGACTCATTTGCAGAGCCCTCCTTGGGCAGGCAGCTCTGGGGACTCGGAGGCTTTTAAGTCTCTTAAGTGGATTTGATGCTGGGATCAGAATTAATCTGGGATATTTATGGCAGAGTTGTATTGCTTTGAGGCATAGCCTGGGGGCTTAGTGGGGAAGCTGGGAGACAGCTCCCTGTGTCTGGCTGGGCCCCTGGCCCACGTGCAGGGCTGGGGGAGCCACATTTTCAGGGCCACCTTCATCTGAGGAGCACTGTTTTCCCTCCCCCCCCCCCCCCCAAATGGTCCTGTGTCATCCCCCTCCCCGTGTGGGGAGGGATTGTCTTGTCTCCAGGTGACCCTGCCTCTCTGTGGGGGTGGATCCCTGTGTGGGACAGGGGCTGTGGCAGTGGTTGGTGAGGCCCCAGGCTGTCCAGGAGCAGGGACAAGCAGCCACCCACAGCCTCAGTGTACAGTCTGGCTGGATACAAAAGGTGGAGGAAGTCCCCGACTTGGAAAACAGCTTTTTGTTCTAAAGTCTCCCTCCAGTCCCGCAGTTACCTTGGCTTTCTGACAGCCCAGCCTGCAGGTTCTGGGTGTCTGCAGCTTCCCATTCAGAAGCTCAGTCTCAGTTTCCCCAGAATTAAAAGTCACGTGCACCTCGTGTATGTTTGGGTGGGGAATAAGGATCCCTTAGTTGCTGAAGTTCAGTATCAGCTGCAAGTGATGCTGAAATGAGGTTCCCAGGGATTAGGAGGCAAGTGGTGTGTCCAGTTTGTGCACAGACCTCCCAATCCTCCTCCTTCCAGAAGCACTTTCATGCCTAAGCACCATCAGTGACCACTGCTCTTCCTTAGTGCTCAGTGCTTCAAAGTAAAGGGACTGGAATCCTTTTTAGAGGAAACTGGGCTTCTCTGGGTCTGAGACAGTGAGAAATCAGCGCTTTTAGAGGTTGGCTTGTACCCTGACTTGGATAGTTATCCTAAAGAAGTTAAAAACTGTGCTGCTTTTCCATGGAGAAAGAGCCTGGTAAGAGTGTGAGCAGGAGGGAGAGAAGAGTTGTCTGCTGAGATGGAACCATCCGAGAGAGCCGTTGTTTGCAACTCGGTCTAAATTCTGCACCTGGCCTGACTGATTTATTTTTAAATGAATCCAGGACTGTTTTTTTTTTCTTTGGGGGTGGGGGTGGGGGGATCAGCCACAATTGGGAGCTGTGAGAAACCCTGCCTGTGCCCAGGAGATGCTCTGAGCCGAGGTGTCCCCGGAGCAGCGGAGTAAGTGGCAGTTGTTGCTCTGGTGACAGTCACATGTGAAGGCTGCGTTGTGCCCTACATAGCCCGAGCTTGTGACTTTGCATGTCGCTGCTGGCACTGCTGCCCCTGCCACAGCCTCAGCAGGAAGTCAAAGATTGCATTATTGTAGAGACCAGCCTGCCTCCTTTCTCCCTCCAGAGATGTCCTTTGCTGAGACAGACTGTTCGGATGACGTAAATCCCATCTCGCCGCCTGTGCTGCTCTCGAGCAGCAGCTTATTTTTGTTTGCTGGAGTGGAGTGGGGGGATCCAGCAGCTCTCAAAGTAGGCTCGTGTTTGGGCAAGCTTTTGCTTTTCTCTGCCTTCTTGGCAGCAGGGATGGAGACGAAGTGCTGCTGTTGGGTCCCGTCTCTCCGTCAGCTGCGTGGGAAAGTGGGATTTGCGGCTGGAATTCTGCAGTGGAAGCGCAGTTATTACTAGAAGATGCATTTCTACTTGTTCAGCTTATTCTGGTCCTGAGGAATATATTTATGTGGAAAGCACACCCAGAAAGCACACAAGATAGCACCACAGGCTGCTGTGTGTTCTGTCAGCCCTGTAGCAGGATGGGATGGGCACTGGGCAGGAACCTGCATCTTCAAATAACTTCAAATACCCTGTTCACTTCATTTTCAATCCATAACTGGAACGGGGTGATTGCTGAGTGCTGAGAATGAGGGTGTGACACTGAAGGGAGGGCTTTGGCTTTTGGAGCACTCATTTTGGTGTCATTGGTGTGATTTGTGCAGCAGCAGACGGGTGAGCATCTCTTAGATCAGGCATTTGTTGTTCTGGCAGGCTGCAGGAAATCAATAGTGTGAAGATGTGCAATAAGATGTGAACTTGCTAACTAAACTCAGCTAAATTATTTCGGGCCTGTGAGATATCGGCAAATTCTTGTACTTAATATCTGTTAAATGTTGAGCTAAATGATAACACGCAAAGACAGATTCATCTGAGGAGTGATGTGTAGTGGATAATCAATAAAACAGGCTGTGTGTGTGGGGGGAAAGCACAGTGAGGGCAGAATAATGTGCTGGTATCGAGAAAGTTTCCTGGGAAGTCTGAGCAGGGAGAGAAAACATGATCCATAAAGAGAAGAGCAAAAATTCCTGCTGCTTTGGGAGAGGAAACCCAGTGCAGCAGAAAACAACCCATCCTGCAGCATAATGGGTTTGAAGGGGCTTTCACAACTTGAGGTAAATGTGTCCCATTTAAAGCAGAGCAGTCCTGAAGAATTACCAGGGCTCAGTGGAGCTGGTGAAGCCTTTTATTCTGCTGACGTGGAACACAGGTTTTTGAGCTCCCTAACTTTGGAGCTGTGTTCTGAACTCTAAGAACAAAGTACATTTTCGTGCTGGTTAATGCTTTGATGGCCCTTCTTATGAAATCCCTGTCGAGGAAACCGAAAAGCACTCCCAAAGAGCTGCTTTTGGGAAAGATTTGGCAGCACTCGTGGATCCTGGGAGCTCAGAGAGCAAATGAGAGCTGCTGTAATTACCCAGTGTGTGTCTGGAAGGTCTCTCCCAAGAACCCTCCCTCCTCACAAGCCTGGCTGGGATGCTCAGGGCACACACACACACACTTCATTCATGAGTGCTGTCCGTGGCTCATCCAAGGGCTGGAAGGGAAGGCCCTTACCTGGTCTTTATTAGCAGTTTTAATCTGCTGGTTTGCTACTAGAAATCACAGCAGTGAGTGGAGCGTGAAACAAAGACAAATCTCCAGCAGTCCTTGGGGGAAAGTTTCTTCTGGAGCAAAATAAGGCACACAGCTCTTTTGAAAACCTGAAGCAAAACACATCACACCCCAAGGAGTATCTGTAGGAAGAGCTGATTTGAGGGCAGATCACAGAAGCTCCGAGGAAAGAAAGAACAAGGCATTTCAAGGTGTTTTCTTACAGCATGCTTATGGGGGGAGTAAATTATTAAAACGGAAATAGTAAATTCTTAAACTCTTCTTGCAAGTAGAGTCTCGAAGAGCTTAATTTCCTTTTTTTTTTTTTCCACCCAGCAGAACTAGGTGGCTGTTCCTCTTGTGCTGGCCAGTGATGCTGAACTGACCTGCTGTGCTGAATTCAGTGCCTGGTGCCAGACCTTGGCCTTTAGGTGCTGAGATTCCAAGTGGAGTGGGGCCCTCCAGAACTTCCCTTAAGGGGATGAGGCTGGTGAGGAGCAGCCTTGGTTGCTCCCTCTGCACCTCCAGCTCTGGCAGTGATTAATTGTTGTCTCCCTGCGTGGCAGAGCCGTGCAGACCCTCAGAGCATCTCAGAACACTGAATTTCCCTGGAGTTCATGGCTCAGTCGGGGTCCCAGTCCCTAATTTGGGGGACAGTTGCCCCTAAAGCAGGCAGGCTGCTCCCAGGAGAGCTCAGGGGCTGTTCCTTGGAGCTTTTCTCCTGCCTCCTGCGTGCAGGTGCAGGGAGGTCACCTCGTGCCACTCCCCAAGGAGGTGTGTGGGAAGCTGCTTAGGTAAGTGGATTTTGCAGGTCAGAAGTAATTCCTGATGTGCAGCCCACACTTGCATTATTCTAATTTGATCCCATCATTCCGACTCACACCCTCTCTCTTATGTTAATTCCAGGTTTTTTTGGCGAGTTTTGCAGCCTGCAGATACTTTCAGGCTGTACCTGCCAGAGCTCCTGCCTTTCATCTGAGCTCAGCGAGCCCGTCACTGAGGTTGTCATAATTCCCTCTGCCCAGAATTTGCCTAATTGCACTGTTTTTCTCGGCAGAATTGTTGAGTTGGAAATGGAGGCAATCACCAGGCTGTGGTGCATCAGAGCAGTGCAGTTTGGAGATGGATATGAACCCATTCTGCTGGTTTTGGGGAGCTGTCCCTGATGGGGGCTGCTTTTGTTCCCACCCCCATTCCTAAGGGGCTGCTCTGCAGAGCCTTTCTGGTGTTTCCTGGAAATGCTGGAATTGTTACTGTGCTAGAGTGGGAGAAATGCTGGTTTGTAACCAGAAACCTGGATTGGGTTGTTCCTGCCGAGGGTCACTGCCCTGGTCTGGTGATTAAAGACAGCAGCAGGAGTAAGAAGTGTTTCTTCAGCCCCCTGTGTGACCTGTGCTGTGCCCTGGGCAGAGCTGAGCACTGCTAATGATTGCTGTTTTACAGGTTAATGACCATCTCTTATTGGGCTGCTCAGAGATCGGGGTAAAAAAGTGGTTGTGTTTGATATCACTCTTCAGACAAGCAAGTTTGGTTTTTTTTTTAATCCTTTGGGGCTGTAAACCAACTTGTTTGAGTTTAGTGATGTTGTGTGTATGGTTGGTGATAGGAAAAAGTAATAATGTCAAAATAATTGTCTCAGAAAATGAATCCCAGACTGGTTTGGGTTGGAAGGGACATTAAAGCTCATCCAGTGCCACCCCCTGCCATGGGCAGGGACACCTTCCACCAGCCCAGGGTGCTCCAACCCCCATCCAACCTGGCCTTGGACACTTCCAGGGATCCAGGGGCAGCCACAGCTTCTCTGGGCAACCTGTGCCAGGGCCTGCCCACCTTCCCAGCCAAGAATTCCTTCCCAATATCCCATCTCTCCCTGCCCTCTGGCAGTGGGAGCCATTCCCTGTGTCCTGTCCCTCCATCCCTTGTCCCCAGTCCCTCTCCAGCTCTCCTGGAGCCCCTTTATGCCCTGGAAGGGGCTCTCAGGTCTCCCTGGATCCTTCCCTTCCCCAGGTGAACCCCCCCAGCTGTCCCAGCCTGGCTCCAGAGCAGAGATTGCTGCAAAGTGGCCAAAATCCTCCTGCGGGGTGGGCGCTGGAGGGAAGGAGCAGCTTTCACAGCACGATCTGAAAACCTCAGTCCTTCTCCAGCCGGGCGTGGTGGGAATGCGCCTTTTTGTTTCTCAGTCCCTGATCCTGGAGGGAATCTCGTCCCTCCCCATCCCAAAGCAGCGCTTTGGGCTCGGGGTCTGTGCTCCCTCTGCTGGCTCGGCTTTAAATCGCTCGCCAGTTCGGTACCAATGTTTTTATTTATAGAAACGCATAAAAATACATCTGTAGTGAAGAACCTGCCTTGGAGTGGCAACGTCTGCACCGCTTCTGCGTCCCTCCAAACATTAGAAAGGCTGCTGGGAACGCAGGGCAAGGTCTCACGAGTCAAGTTTTGTCTTAAAAGTGCAGAGTTAAACTTTCTTTTCAAGCAGTGCCATTTTAAAATATTCACAGGAAAGAAATGACTCTACTGCAAGGCATCTGTGTAGACTGAGTCTCGCTGCTGTGCTAGATAAGAAAAATGCTGCAACCGAGGAGCTCTCTATAGCAACTGATTGAAATATAATATACATTATTTGCATGTTAATAAGATTTCTAGTCAGACTTCCCCGACAAACACGAGTAGAGACAAAGACATACATGTATTACATCTCTGACTGCACCACAGTAATTCACATTTACTCGGTGTAAATAGCACTTTACTCTGAATAGTGAGGGAAATAAAGCAGCAGAAGGAAGGTGGGGAAACAGTGATCCTGTCCTTCTTTAGAATTTGGGATGCAGCTGGAAGCTGATGCTTGTTGGGGTTTCTGCAGCTTTGCTGGATTTCTTCTGGCTGAAAAGGACTGCAGGTGACTCAGGAGCTGAAAACTTGACCAACACTTGTCTCTAGTGTGACAGTGGAGAATTAGTCCTGCAGCTTAGTTTCTGCAACTGGGCCTCTATTTTTGTGTCTAAAATTGAGGTGTAAACTTCAGTAGCAGAAGGTCTGTGTGTGCTGACACGACTGTTGATGAAGGTGAAACAATCACCCACTTCTTGGGCTTTGTACTGCTGTGCATTTGCACTGGGACTTGAGAGAACAATGGCAGGATCTCACTTGGAGTTTCTGAAATATCACGTTTTGGTGTTGGCAGCCTCTGTTTGGAATTTGCTGCTCTGTCTGTGCTGTGGGGGTGAGGTTGTGTGGCAGTTCACAGAATCACAGGATGGTTTAGGTTGAAAGGGACCTCTGATCAAATTCCAGCTCCTGGGAGGATTTTAGTGTTCTCCTGTACTTCTCCCTTGTGGGAATCACTGCAGGGCCCAGGATGGGTGAAAGCTGTTCCACAAAGTTAATTACAGATGACACAGTTTTGTGGGTGCTGGGTTGGTTCAAAGTGAGGAGAGTTGAACACTCTGTAATGCTTTTGCTCGATCAGCTGGTGACCTGAGGGGACCAACATGCTGCCTGTGTGCTCTGTAAACTGTGGAGAGGCAGGATGAAGAATTGCACCTTGGATTCCCACAAAAGACTTTCCAGTCCTTAAGATTATTGCCTCAGTCAATTTACTGTTGAAATAATCTTTAAAACTCACAGGAAGCAAATCCCATCAGCCCCAGATGACCCCTCTGAGGATCCCTGTGTAACAGCCTGAGCTTGGAGCTCGTGTTTTGGAGCTTGGCAGCTGCTCCAGTGAAAATGGGATGTCCCCAGGTTGGGGTTACTCAGGGATCTGCTTGGTGGAGTCCCATGGCAGGGAAGAGGGGCCTGAGAGAGCTGGGCCCCTCAGCTCACTCAGGAATCAGCTCCTCTGAGCTCAGGACTGATCCCAACCAAGAACAAGTCAGGCAAAATCCCAGGAGGCCTGATGGATGAACAAGTTGCTCCTGGACAAACCTGGAGACAAAAAGGAAACTACAGAGGGTGGGAGCAGGGGCAGGTGGGCTGGGAGGGTACAGAGGGACCATCCCACTTTTAGTTTAGGAAAACTAAAGTAGAATTAAATCCAGCCAGGGATGTCAAGGGCAGCAAGAGAAGCTTCTCTAGGACTGTCAGGGATAAAAGGAAGGGCAGGGAAAATGTGAGCTCTCTCCAGGAGGGAACAGGAGACCTGGTTACCCAGGACAAGGAGGAAGCTTTGTAACCAAAGAAGAATCTCTTTGAAGTTCTGATGTCATTTAAATGAGGAGAGCAGGGGTTGATTATCCCTGAATTAATGAGGCAAGGCCCTAGAGTGGGGACTTCTTTGTGGAGGTGTAAATAGGGAGCATCAGCCTGAATGTCTCCTGTGTCCCAGGGAGAAGCTGTCAGGGAATCCTTGCCCCTGCTTAGGGGAATACTAGGACAGGGCAGATTTTGGCAGTGGACTGCACACCCTTAGGTCAGTAGGACCTCAGTCTCTGGTTGGGGCTGGTTATAGCTGAGAAATGGTATAATTTAATACGAGGTGGGCACGACCTCTGTTCACTTGACTTGTCCAAGTTCCTCTATTTCAGAGTTCACTACAGGAGCATTTTATTTGTCACTGTCTTTCTATGGCTGTGATGGCTCTCTGCTCACGCTTGGGGAATATAAAATCTTCTGTTTGTTTGTCTTCTGTGTGCTAATAATGATCCTGGAAATACAGCAAAATGTCAAGGATGTGTGTGAGGCACTCCAGACAAATGACTGTCTTCCAGTTCAGGTCCAAGCATGTCCCATCAAGTCTGCAGTGCTGATCTCTCGGTAAGGTTTCTGAATTTAGAAAGTTATATTTCACAAGAATGAAGATTTTTTTTTTGTTTTATTGTAAACCAAAAGAAAGTCAAAGCAGTTCTGATATATTGTAACAGATAGCAGCGTTCTTTAAACGGGGTTTCTTGGCAGGACAGACACACAACAGTGAACCTGAAGGGCTTGGAGGAGTTTTCTGAGCACTCAGAGCTGTTGCAGAGCTTTCCATGACTGCTCTGGGGGTGCAGAGCAGGGGCACTCGGGCGTGCCCTCTTTGATCCCGTGCTGGCAGCTGAGCTGGGCAGGTGCCAGGTGTGCCCTGGGCATGGATCTGCAGTGAAAGCTCCGTGTCTCCAGCGCTGGGGCTGCTCCAGGGGATGTGCCCCTGCCCTATGTCCTGTGTCCATCGTCCCCCCAGCCTGCAGTGC
This sequence comes from Empidonax traillii, assembly GCF_003031625.1. Classification (NCBI taxonomy): domain Eukaryota; kingdom Metazoa; phylum Chordata; class Aves; order Passeriformes; family Tyrannidae; genus Empidonax; species Empidonax traillii. Next base: position 187,941 of record NW_020955549.1, read on the forward strand.
AGTGGGAAGTTGTGGCTGTGCTGGATTGGGAGGCTCCTCTTGCCATTCCAGTCACGGTGGTTGCAGTGCAGGGATTGCAGAGCAGAGCCATCATTCTTCCTCATTCTTCCTGCTTACTTTGCTACATTCGCTTCATCTTCCTTTCACTGCTGAATTTAGAGTAGGAACTGCTTCAGACCACATTCTGCTTGATAGCCTTTTGTTCCCTTGATGGTTTCCTCAGCGAGGCTGCCTCGTGTTCCTCCAGAAATCTGGGCATTGTTATTCAAATCCAAAGCAACTTGATACACTTTAAATTCTTGCCTCGAGTGCTGGGACCCGGCAGCACCGTGGACCCCAGGGTGTGTGTGGGGTGTGCTGCCTTTGAGGCTGGATTTTGGTAGGTTTTGTGCAGTGGTGTCCTTTGTTAGGGAGCAGATCAGGCTGTTTCTGTGGAGGGTCCTCATGGTGACAGTAAAGCAAGAATTCACAGCTGTAGGAACATCCCTTCGGGGTTTCACTTGCTATGTTGTGATTAATGGCTCTGTGTTGTGGAGAATAGATGTATTTTGACTTTCTTCTTGTGTTATGCAGACCCATGGCAGAAGCACTTGGTCTTGTTTCCAAGTTGGAAAAGGTGTGTGCACTTCAGAGGAACTTCTGCTCTAGTCTGTTCTTTCTGCTTGGCTTTCTTTGACCCAGGCAGGACTGGGAATGGGGATTCTTAAACCATCAGTGTCAAACTTACTGCTAATCCCAAACATTTCATGTTTGCCTTGGCCTTTTTAAAGGCAAAACTGGCCTGTATCATCTCCTATCTTAATTCATGCACTGGGGACCTGGGGAGGTGTTCAGTGCCATGGAGGTTGGCAGGCTCTAGTTCCAGGAAAGTGGAAGGGTCACATCTGACACTTCCAGGATTTCCCTGTTCATTTAGCACAACCTTCCCTGGAGCTGATGTCCCTGATGGAAGTCCTGAGGAGCCAGGCATTGCTGTGCAGGGGGTAGGGCTGTGATCTGATGCAAATGAACCAGCTGGATTTGAATAAGCTAAAAATCTACATTCAGCTTTCAGGCCTGGTGCTATTTTAAGCTTTTAATTGAGTCCACCACTTCTTGAGGCTGTCAGGGTGGAGGGAGTGACTTTTTTCTTGCAGAAAAGGAGCAAAGTGCCCGTGTGTGTCCAGTTTGCTGAGGCTGTGACAGCGGTGCTGGTGCAGTGTTGGTGCTGCAATGGAACACTGCCCTGCCTGGGGGGTCAGTGGCTGTGCCAGTGTCTGGAGATGTGCCTGCCAGTGGTGGGAGGGAGGAAAGTTTGCAGTGCAGGAACTTCCCTGTGAACTTCCTCCCGAATGACTTGGGAAGAAAAGTTGGAAGGCAGTGAAATGAGACTGATGGAATTCAACACCTACTCCCGGCCTGCATTGCAAGGAAAACTCTAAAAGGGTGATGAAATCCACCTCACAGGAGGTGTGTGAGGCCTCTTGAATCAAAGGCCAATAGTTCATCTCATATTTATTTCTGGTGGTGAAACTCCACAGACCAGTGCCAAGCTCCTGCTGCAGATGGATCACCCCTCAGTGCTGGTTCAGTGTTTGATCAGAGGTGATGTGCAGACAGCTGGGAACTGAAGGAGGGGAGGCAAAGAAATTAATTGCTGCCCTTGCTTTCCCCAGTTGTTCTGCCCTTTGAGTTTCCTGCCCTTTGCTGCTTAAAAAAAAGAGGAAGAGTTGGACTTGAATCTGGATTCTCTGTTAAGCAGCACAGGTTGCTTTTAATCCTAAAAAGGAGATTTGCTGAAATCTCTTCACAGCAATATGATTAAATTGTGCACAAGGGTTCCAGCAGTCCAGTCTTCTGTGTTGGTATTAACTTGGGGACAGATGAAACCTCAGCACTGACAGGGCACAGTTCATCATCAGAGGCACTCTGTGCTCTCCCTTGGACCTGCACCTGTGCCTGGGGCAGGGATATTGTCCCCTGGGAGCTGAGCCTGGGCTTGTGCAGATGAAGTCAGAGGGAGTCTGGATGTGTGGGAACACCCCCCACTTCCCTTGGTGTGTTCTGTTGGCATCTGATCCGGGCTGTCCAAGGGGCTGAATGACAGTTCAGGACCTTCAAGGACCTCAAGCCTTAAAGGAAACCAACATTCCTTATAAAAGCGGGAAAAATGTTTGGCTTTTGGGTTTTCTGTGGTTTGTTTTTGTTTTTTTTTGGTGGTTTTTTGTTTGGTTGGTTGGTTTTGGGGGGTTTTTTTGTTTGTTTTTTTTCCCCTACCCCCTCTCCTCTCCTTCAATATAGTGACAACTTTGAAGGGATAGAAATTTGCCTGTCTTGGATCTTATCCCCGAGAAACTGGTGCTGATATTGGTGCTCCAGAGTAGCTCTCGGACTCTCATCTCGCAGGGGTTTTTACATGCTGGGGGGTAATTTTCCCCACTTTCTTTCACCAATCTGACAACTTCCTACAGAGACCTGATCTCTATCCAGTGTACCTGATGAGAGGAGCTCCTGCTCAGGGGGCTGAGGGCTGTGTGTCCTCTCACCTTCTCCCTCTGGAAGAAAGAAAGTACCATTTTTTAACACACATTGCAGAGTTATGCAACTTCTCCAGGAAAACGCTTCCCAGCCCTGAGCTTCCCTCCTTATGTAATGTGATCCATCGCCAGAACCTGCTGACACAAGCCATGATCTTCACCCCCAGCTGCTCATGAAAAATGTATCGCTTCCTTGACCTCATTCATTTACCTCCAAGGCCGTGGGCAGGATTAGGAACTGGGCTGAGTGTTTCAGAAAACTGCTGGTAGATCAGGTGCCCGTCTGGGGTGACTGCTGAGGGAGCTGACAGGGGCTGGGGCTCGTAGCTTTGCTCCTGTGAGACTGCCATGGTTTTAGGTGATGCTCTGCTGTGTGAACATCTCAAAGTAGGTGCTTCCCAGACTTTTAAGGAATGAGCAGAAGTGGGTTTTGTGTGACATGACGTGACCCTCTTAAGCTGTTCTATGAGTCATCTCTCTGCGAGTGGAGGAAACCATTAAAGCTCTTTAAACTAAATGAAGAGTCCCTTTTAGTCAACATTATTTAATTGAGAATGCACTCCACTTGTGCTAACCATGCAGTGAACCTTGACATCACCAACACATCGAAGTAGCTTTACAGATGTAAATGGCAAAGGTCACCAGGGCTTTGCTGATTATTAAAGCTTGTGCAGGTCTATAATTTTGTCAGTCTTGCTGCATTATGTTGATTTATGCTCTTGCATTCTGCCTCCATGCATACACTGGGGAGAAGGGGCTGTTCAGCAGCCTCTGTTCCAATAATAAATACCAAGCAAAACTGGTGTGATCTGCTCTGTAATTTGGGGGGGTGAATCCCCCAGTAATCACAACTGCTGGGGAGCTTCTCTGGTCCATTTTCCCCCAGGAACAGTTATGAACTGGAACCACTTAGTACTCAATGCATTTTGAACCCAACCCTTTGGAGCTTTCTTTTAAAGCTCCCATGAAAGGAACTAAAAAGACCATTTAGAGACAAAAAACCAATTTTTAAGTCATCGTGATCCTTGGCAGCTGAAATGTCAACAAAATATCTCAGATCTGCATCCAGCAGCTCAGCTAAGCACAGGATTTTCACTTGACTCCCTGTGCCCAGCTGAGTAGTGGTTTCTGCTGATGAAGAGTTAACTGGGCAAGATCCTCACTCAGGCAGAAATGATTGCTGGGAGTGACCTCTCCACTATTCCAGGGCTCCTTCTTTCCCAATAATGGGAAGTCTGTCTTAATTGATAACAGCCAATATAGGATGTTATCTTCACCAATTAAAGTCCTTTACTTTAAGGCAGAAAAAGTGACAAGTGTGCTGCCTGTGATGTCTGCCAGCTTATCAGAGAGTGATTTTAGTGGAGCTCTTTGTCAGCTGCAAAGACTTCTTTAACCTAAGCAGGTTGTTTGAGTTAAAGACTAATGCCAAGGCAGGGTAGCTTGATCTCCATAAATTAGGGAGGTTCCTAGGAGATGGAGAAACCTCCAGTTAGCTTTCTCTTTCAGGTAAGTCAGACTTCTAAGCAGCAATAAGTAGTAAAGTCTGGGTTGTGATCACAGCCAAAATAAACCCCAGTTGCCTGAGGATTGTGGAGCTTGTGATGCTGTCACAGCAGATCAGTTGTTCCCTCCTCTCTTGGCTAATTCCGCTCAGTCTGAAGTGTGGATGGAGTTCCTGCTGCTGGGCCCCCTGCACTTGGCAAGATGTGGTGAACAGACAGGGGTTGAACACATGAGCTGCTGCTCTGCAGTTGGAGGCCTCCCATGGTGAATTGTTCGTGGAATTGAAAAGTTGACCTAAAGGAGCCAGGCTGGGAGAGCTGGGGGGGCTCACCTGGAGAAGGGAAGGCTCCAGGGAGACCTGAGAGGCTCCAGGAGAGCTGGAGAGGGACTGGGGACAAGGGATGGAGGGGCAGGACACAGGGAATGGCTTCCCACTGCCAGAGGACAGGGATAGGTGGGATATTGGGAAGGAATTCTCCCCTGTGAGGGTGGGCAGGCCCTGGCACAGGTTGCCCAGAGAAGCTGTGGCTGTCCCTGGATCCCTGGAAGTGTCCAAGGCCAGGCTGGATGGGGCTTGGAGCAACTTGGGAAGGTGTCCCTGGTGGAATGAGATGATCTCGAAGGTCCCTTCCAACCCAAACCATTCCATGATTCTGTTCCAGATGAGGATCAGTGAATTAGACCCCAAGGAGGGGTTTAATGTCAGAGGTTCTGGCTCCTAGGCCAGACTACCTGAAAAGCAGCATCCTTGTCTCCCTCTGGGAAGCACAGCAGCAGGGACACCTCCCAGCAAAAGAGGAGGAGGTGAAGTAAGAGGATTAAACTACAAGAATTACTCAGGTGTATCTTTGATCAAATTCTGATCCCAGTACAGGATTACCAAAGTAGATGCAACATTGGAGAGTTTTCACTGATTCTGCTGGAATAAATGTCTGTTGTTGACTTACTCAAGCGTGAAAACCGAGGGAGAGCAACTCCAAGGACACTCCAAATGCTCGTGTGCCTTGTTCTTATGCTCCTTACATTCAGCAGAGGGAAGCTGAACAGAGATCAGGGCTACTGCTGTGTTTTATCCCAGCACTGTCTGTGCCCAGCATTCCATGGATTCAGTCCATGGGAATGCCCTGGCCCCCTAGATGGGGTGTGTTATGCCTGAGGTCTCAGGGAGGGCTCCCTTCTTGTCTTGGTGCCTGAAAGGGGAGCCAGATGTCCCCCTCTGCAGCTCAGCCCGTGCTTGGCTTTGGAGTTTGATCTGCCTGATCTTTCCCAGCCCGCTTGACACCCTCCAAATTTCACTTTCTGTCTCTGCTTATCTTTCTTCAGCTCCCAGGAGTTTATATTTGGGGTCCATCTGGTAGCTTGGCCTCACATGACAATTTTATTTGGGCTTGTTTCTTTGCACATTCTTCACGTGGCTGTGAGTTGTTTGGGTTTATTTTCAGACCTAACACCAATATCTAATTCTTTGATGTTGTACTACCCACAGAGCTGCAAATATTTTGGTTTGCATGTGACCCCTAATCCAGTGTTTGAGCATCAAAAAGTCCATGTTGAAGGCTTCCTGTTGGTACAACAGGATTACAGACATCAGAAGGCAGCTACACAGCACCAACTTATTAACTATTAATTGCATTATTTCTGGGTACAGCAGCTGCTTTAGGATTTGCTCCTTCAGTAGCTCTGGAAAAAGGCCGTCACTGATGTGTCTGGGTTATCTTTGCACTTCTGATAATATGATTCTTCCTATTGAGAGCAAGAAAAAAAATCCTATTTCCCTCCATAAAAGTAACATGGACAGTAACTGATACTTTAGAAAACCTCATTTCCCTTTACCTGCTAGTTTTTCTTAAAAAAACCCCAAACATTATAAACCCAAATGAGAAATCAACAAAACCAAACCAATCAACCAAAAAACAAAACAAACAAAAACCCACACGCACAAATCCAAAACCAAACCACCAAACCAAGCAAAACAAAACAAAACCACAACGAAAAACCAAACCAAAAACAAACCCACAAAAAGTCTCATGTTCTAGTGGCTTTTGCAACTGGGCCATTCATTTGAGAGTTGGCTGATCCTGGTGGGTCCCTTCCAACCCAGAATATCCTGTGAGATCTGTGAAACTTGTACTTTATTTTACTTTTAATCAACCAGACGTGTCAAAACAGCCCCTGATAGCCTTTTGTCCTTCCTCATCCAACAAAATATCCCATTTCTTGCTGTTTCTTTTCAGTAGGAGGGAGAAAAAGCTGCAGCCCCAGGGGGTGGTCAGAGCCCCCAGTCATTGTCCCTCGTGTAAATGGACTTTCAGAGCTCCTCAGACAATGGTGACGTGGCCCAGCTTGGGAGGGGAGGCTCCAGTGAGATCTTATGCTGATATTTCTATTTTTGTTGAAAAAAATGTATTTTGATGCCATATCTACGGTGTGTTTGACTAAACAGTCCATTGGACCTCGGGTTTTTCAGTGGTTGTGCTCCTAAGACATGAAACTTCCAAATATAGTTTCGCCTCAGAGCCTTCAGTAGTTCTACAGTCCTGTTCATCAGCTGCATTTTCTCCTGGTTTTGGACTTTTAAGTATTTAAAGTTGAAGGCAGGATTTTTCGCTGCTTTATATATTTACACAAATATGTATTTATATAATATATATCACATAAATAGATTATACACAAATATATCTATTTTATAAAATATTTGTATATACTGTGAATATATACAATATTCACAATACACAGCCTTTCTAGTCTGGGTTCTTAGAATAATTTTTATATATATATATATATATATATATATATATATTAAATCTGTTGGGATCCAACAAGTGGACAGACTTTCTTGAGCTGAAGCTCCTCACACCTGGGGGTAACTGTGAAGCACTGCCCTAGTTCAGAGGTTTTTTGCTGCTCTACAACACTTGCAGCACACAATGAACTTAATGAAAACTCACAACCAGGTTATTCTAAGGTGGAAATCTCAGCTCTGCAGTAGAAAAGAGCATAGTCCAAAGTTTGCTGTTACTCGGACTTGAGAATTAAAAATAAATAAGTAAAAAAAAAAAAAATCCCAACAAAGCAAAATGAATTGCTGTCTGATCCCTTGTTTATAATTAAGTAAATGGATCAACCTGAAGCACTCAGAAGTGGGGCAGCTTTACTAAGGGCTCTCAGCAGCTGACAAAGCATCAGTATATTTATTAAAATGCTGAGTCTGTGTTTTCTTTGTTGCTTGAGCTGCCAGTGGAATCCCTGAGTAGCCACCAGGTTTATCTGACTTTCTGCTTTCTATATTGGTGATCCTCCCCCCTTGTGTGAGTGTGTGTGTTGGGATCCCAGGGGTTAAATCCTGACCTCCTCTTGGTGCAGCTGGGAGGGTCCACAGAATGCATTTTCCCCAGGGAATTTTACCATTCCCATGTCGAGAGGGTTGGTGGAATTCCAGTTTCATGAAGTGGGTGTAGGAAACCTACTTATGGCACTCGTGCTTTTCACTGACACCATCTGGAGTGGGAGCCTTGGCATTCATGAAAAACTTGTTCTTTATGTAAGGCAGGGAAGAAAAATCCTTCCAGAACAGTCAGCCCAGGAAACACAAGACTTCCCCCTCTTTCCTCTCCTCCCTTCCTCCAGAAAAAGGAATTTAGAGAACCCAACTGCAAATGCCACGTGAAATGCAATTAAAAGGTGTCTGTGACTAAATGTCTCGTCTTGCTTAGGAAACATGCCCTGATATTTTTAATTCCAAGTCAGAGATTCCTCCTCTATTCCTGTCATCAATACTGAAAAGTGTTTTGAGGAGAGGATCAGAAGAATCAGATGCTCTGCCTGCAGTTATTTAAGGAACAGGCTCCCAAGCTTAGCAGATTCTGAGGGCTGAACATCTTGGTTTGTATCCACCTCAGTTAAAAGGGTGTTGAAAAACTCGCTGAACTTCAGAGAGGTGGGGTCAGCCTGTCTAAAAGTGCTTTTATTTTCTGGCCAGCTGGTAAATAGCTGACCCTGAGTGCTCATCTGGTCAGTATGATGTGGAAGTGAAGGGTCTCAGGAGGAATACTTAGAATTAAAACCAGTTTAGTATTTATAAACTGAAAGGGTAGAGCTAGTGAGAGAATTGAAGAGTTCTTTCCCAAATGAATTGGAAGATCTCATACTTAAATACAGGGGGGGAAGGGACCATGACCTTTGCTGGGTGAAATTCTGGCTGAAAGATAAAGGCCTGCCTGGCCCTGGAGTCAGCTGGGATGGCTTTCCAGAGGGGAGGGCAGAGTTTTGGTAGTTTCAGGCTGAGTTTGGAGCTAGGTGGGTAGTTATCAGAAGCTTTTCAGGATCTTTAAATATATTTTTTTCTGGGTTTTCCTTGGTTTGGTTGGTTTGGTTTGTTTTTTCCCCCATCCCACTCACAGCAGGGCTGGCAAAGTGATCCTACTCTAAACAAGTGATGTGAGTACCAGAACAGTTCTCTTTACAACATGGAATCATAGGATGGTTTGGGTTGGAAGAGACCTTAAAGATCATCCAGTTCCAGCTTGCTCTTGGGTCATGCTTGGTGGTTTTATCACACCTTTATCATGATTTTTCTTCTCCAGAGGGTGATCCTTTTCCCGACACCTCTGGTTTACCTGTCTCTAAACAGTATCTGTGCTCATTTGGTACTTCTGTGATTGCAATCCAATTAACAGGATTTAGCCAAGTATGGCTTTGGAAAAGAAAGAAGCCCCTATATGTGAATTATGTGCATATATGTGAATTAACTGATTATTAGCTGGTTATTAACAGGGACAAGTGTGCACTGAAAACTCCTTTGCCTCAGTGATAGAGTCAGCACAAGTTTCATCTTCCAGCTCCTTCCAGCTCTTGAATTTGATTTGCACCAAGAGCAAAGAAAATAAGCCACTTCTCCAAATGCCTTTGACATAACAAGGGATGAAGCTCAGCGGGGCAGCTCTGTCTTCAGCTCAGTAAAGCTGGCTCTAAATGTCAATAATTAACCAAGGCCTTGTTTTCTTTGCCAGGCCTTCCCTCAAACATTCCGGGCCCACGAGCAGCTGTTCTTGTTGTGTTTATCTGTTAGGAAGAGCCCACCTTTGTGGATTGAAATGCTGGGGCTTGTTTTATAAACTCTGTTCCTCTGGCACAAGCACAGGGCCAAAGAACATCTGTTTGTGCAGCCACACGAAGCCAGGGCACTCTGTTCTGGTGTTTAATCCCTTCTGACAATGTTAGACGTGACCTTGGTTTTCAAAGGTTCAAACACCCTTGTGTTCTTTGTGTCACCTTTCCTTGATCTTTTTGAGGTTATTGTGCATTCCTGCAGGCTCTCAGGTTTGGTTGTGTCCTTGCAGGTGTAACATGTTATGAAAACCAGGCGTGGTAGATAAAGAGAGTAAATGCAGTATAAAATAAATACAGCAGCTGGTATTTGTGTAGATGTTGACTTAGCTTTCTTTGGACGAGATTGCAGTTATCTCACTCCAGTAAATTAGAAATACAGTGTTGATATTGAACTAATGATTCTTTTTATTTTTAATCTTGTGTGTGTGTTCTGGTAGATTATGAACTGCTTTTATGGGCCTTTTTACAGCCCATCCTCCTGTTTGCAGCCCGTGTGTTGCAGGGCCATGAGGTGTAACCTGGCTTGGTAAATCAGCTCAGCTGTGCTCTGACCTGCACCACATGGGCTGGGCATGGATTTCAGATTTAATGGTACTGAATGACATCAAGTCCCAGCCAGCTTCTGACTGTCACTCCTTGCAGATGGCTTTATTGGGCTTGTAATTGATTCTTGGTGATCCCTGGGGGTCCCTTCCAGCTCAGCACATCCTGTGGTTCTGAGGTGTTTAGTGCACACTGTGGGGTGTTACTTGCATTTTCTGAGTGTCAGCAGTGTGAAGGTGGTTCTTGGAGGGTCCAGAAGCAATAATGTGTTCTGTATGTGTTTGCTTGGAATTTTTTGGAAGTAGCGTCATGATTTTACTCCTTTTGTCACAAGAAAAGCTGCAGATGGGGAGTGGAGAGTTGTTTGTTACTAACAGAGCAGGAGTTTATCTTTGATGTGGAAGTAAATGTAGCTGTGCTAGAATCTCACCATGGGCGTGTGCAGATAACCCACTATTAACAATTGAATATGAAATCCATTTGGAACCCACTCTGTCTTGGAAGTTGGGATGGTGTTTGGAAAATTTACTAACTCTGTGATGGGTAACTGAGGGTTGCTCTGCTCTGCTGGAGGTGGTTTTACGTGGTGGGAAATGCTCAGAAGATGGGGGTGACCTCACAACCCTTTTGCATTTATTTTAAAGCTGAGAGATGACTGCTCTGGGCTGTAAAGGAGCTGTGAGCTCAGGTGTGGGTTGTCAGGAATAAACGCTTCCATGCATTACTTTAACAGTTTGATCCTCAGTGCTCAGTTCCTGTCTTACAAATTCAGCTGGAGCTCAGCATCAGGCAGGGCTGAGCTTTGCTGATGCTTCAGAAGTGTTTCAGCTCTACTCAGGTAGTTAATGAAGGCAGTGGGACTGCTGGTGGCATTTCAGGCTCCTGCTGGATTGGGATGTGTATTTTCTGGGGATAAGCAGGCAGTGCTGGTACTGTCCCTGTTCCTCTCCCTGGAGTCTCCTCTGCACCATCATCTTCCTCCCCATGCAGGGCATTCAGCACAGGGGAAGCATCCTGGTGCCCTCCAGGCCTGGAGGGGAAAAAAACCCTAATAAAACAATGGTAAAGAGCTTCAGATATCTCCATTCTGTCCTAAATGACCCTCTCCAGCCTCTGGCTGAGGAGGGGAGCCAGGCTGTGGTCAGGAGGAGAAGATGGAAGCTGGGAGGAAGCTTTGTGTCTGGAGCATGCAGGAAAAGCTCTCACAGATTTTTTTGGCCATACTTGTCATTTCAGCACATCACAGAATTAAAGAAACTAAACTAAAAGGTACCTACAATGCAGGGATAGGAAGCTGGAGAATTCAGTCACCTTCCAGTGCACAGCTTAAGGACTGAGGCTGGGGGTGGTGCAAGAAGAGGTAAAGACCTGCTGTTACATAGAGGGGATGGCAACCTCTGCCAAATCCCACAATATTTAGTGTTTGGATTCCCACCTCATGGTTCAGAATTCCAGCTTTATTTAGGGATGATATTTTTAAGCTGGGGTGGTTTTTTTTGGATATTTTTGCTGTGGCACATCCTGGCTTTTTATACTCCCTGGAGAGAAATGTTTGGCTTGCAGTGAAGTGGCAGCAGCGAGAGACTGAGCCATGTTTTTATTTGGGAAGGAAAATATTTTGCTGAAGCCTTTGCCAAGAACCTGCACCTTTAAGGGCAGGAGTGTGAGGGAAGGGGCTCAGTTGAATTGATTTGTAGAGGAGCTGCTGATTCCTTCCCTGCAAAGCTCAGGTTTATCAGATTGGGGCACAGTGGATCTGCTCTGCACAAGTGTTGGGGTTAGGGCAGTTTTTAAAAACCAGTAAATCTTTACCTGCAGCACAAGTATTTCAGCTGGAAGTGCTGCTGTTGCAAGTAAGTTCTTAATGTAACAGCATTGAATTTTTTTTTTTTTTTTTTATCTGCTGAGATAAATTGTTGTTAAATGCTCAGCTGCTGCTCTTTATCAGGTGCAGATGTTCAGCCTGTAGCCCCTTTTCCTCCTCTCTCTGTCCTCACCAGCCTTTCCCCCCACCCCTGGCATGTAAAGCCCACGTTAAAACCGAGCAGGCTTTGGAGCAGACCTGGGGTGCCCTGGTGTTCAGGTGATCTCCAAGCAGTTTATGAACGAAGCATTATCCAGGTTACATCAATCCCTGCTCCTCAGAGCTCCCAGATGCAGTGCAGTGACGAGCTCCTCGTGTTATGTCACGGTGTGACCCATTTCTGGTGTGCTCTGAGCTCACCAGCAACTCCCAGTTGTTGAAGTTATTGAAATAAGATCATTTTCAACTCGAGCAAAGCTCTGAAATAAATGCTTCTCTTCAGGTGAGAATAATGACACTGATATAACTTTGACTCGAGTGAAACCAGGGAAATTTAAATTGATTTGATTGTTGTTAATAGTGAACTTGATGCGATGCTACGGGCACTAATGTTGTGATTACACTTGGAAGGGGAGGTGTGTGTACACCTTGAGCTAGTACTCTGTCACAGGGCTCTGTCTAAATGAGGTGTGACTGATCTCATTTGCCCAGGATCAGGCTCAATGTCCTCTGCTGCACCAAACAGCTCACCTGTGTTTGTGCCTCCTGCGTGTACAACGTGAAGGGTGAGCCAGGGGAGGGCTTTGGATGTGCTTAAGCTGGGGCTGGGTGAGCCAAGAGAGCCTTGCATAACATTTACCTAATTTTTAAAAACACTTAAGGATTATTTTGCTTGTTTGTTTGCTTGTTTTGGTGGGTTTTTTGTTTGTTGGGTTGGATTGGTTGTTGGGGTTTTTTTTTGTTTGGTTGGTTTGGTTTTGTTGTTGTTGTTGTTGGGTTTTTTTGGTTGGCTTTTTTAAATTATTTTTTTATTTCGGTGGGAGTGAGAGAATCAGGAAGCCGAAGAGATAGAACCCTAAAAGCAATATTGGCACACTTTCAGAGGTAATTGCTTTTCTCTGTTAAACCTGACTCTGATTTCTAATCTTGCACATGAGCTGTGCCAGCTTCTGAGCTGAGCTCAGGCAGTTGTAACCTGTCCAAAGTTAAGGAGGCCGTGAATGAACTGTGGCCTCTGCAGGGCTGTGGGATCCTTGGCTTTGCCTCTGGAGCAGAGCTGTGCTTCCTTGTGTGCTGCATTCCATGATCTGCCTGGCAGGAGCTGGGGGGGAATGTTGGGCTCTTATCCCCAGGGAACAAGGGATGGGACAGGAGGGAACGGCCTCAGGTTGCACCAGGGCAGGTTGAGGTGGAAATTAGGGAATGTTTCCTCATGGAGAGGGGGTGTCAAACACTGGCACAGGCTGCCCAGGGCAGTGGTGGAGTCACCATGAATGGCAGTGGATGTGGCACTCAGGGACGTGGGACAGTGGAGGGCTGGCAGTGCTGGGGGGTGGGGGGACTCCAGGATCCTGCTTTTCCAACCTTAATGATTCCACAGTTGTACCCCCCACCCCCATCCTTACTGCAATAAAAAAGCAAACATAACCCAAAACAGTCTTGTAAATATGAAATTCTGTTTAATCTTTAAACCCCTCCACAAATTGTTTTTCTTTGTAAGCAATCCCTGCTAATACCAGATTAGCAGGGCTGTGTCCCTGCTTCCTTCTTTCAGCTGTTCCATAGAACACACTGCTATTCCCAACAGATCCAAGCTTCTCCTTAGCCAAGCAAAACTAACATCAATATGGATTTTTAAAGGGAGGGAAGAGGAAATTATTTTTGTGTCATAAATTACTGATATTTTCCTATATTCCAGTGTAATTCTAGCCTAAGTTAATGTATAAACTGAGATTTGATTTTTAAACTGAAAATAGGATGCCTTTGGAAACAATTTAAATTTTTGTAATATCATCCAATTTTATTAATACAGGTATAGCTTAAATGGCACTTGGAATAACAGCAGGTGCTGCTACTCCTGTGTGTTTTTTGTAGTGGGAAAAAAATAACCTCACTGAGATACTGAAGATGAACAGCTGGAAAAGCTTTGGGTCCAGAACATGCTTCTATCCCTTCCAGTCCTCAGCCTCTAGTCTCTTGGATGATGCTTTTCCTCATCTGGGCAGGATCCCATCACCATAGGAACGGAGTGCCTTTGGAATAGGTTTTCTGAAAGGGACACTTCACAGCAATTTTGTTTCTGTTTCCGTGCGGGAGAAACACCTCGGCTTGTTTGTGCTTCCCTGTGCGTGGATAAAGGTCTGTGAGATGTGGGGAAAGGGACTGGGGAGGCAGCCCCAGAACCAGAGAGTGGGGCAGTTTGCAAGGCAGTGGTTCTGGGGCTCCCTTTCCTTGTTCTCCTGTGTTTGGGTGCAGAGCTTTGGGTGATGGCTCAGCTGTTCTCAGCAGCTCCTGCCTGGGAGCTGTTCCTGCACAACAGCCCTGGGATAACGTGCCTGTCATGACTGATCCCTTAAAGTCTGTATTATGTAGATTTTGGTATAGCTTGCCAGTGCCTTTGGCCTGTTTGTGTCTTTACAAGATTTCTAAAAATGCCGTTTAACGTTATTTGTTAAGGATTTCAACCAACTGGGGGTTTTAATGAGGTGAAGAGTTTTCTATCTGTAAAAACGCACTGAGAGAGAGACATAACACTTCGGTATAAGTAGTCAAAGCTGCCCAGAAGCCTCAAAACCATTCCAGAAGGCATGCTGCTTGTTCCTTGACTGAGGAACAAGACGAGGAATAGGAAGACAAGATGAAGATAAAGGGTGTTCGAAACCTCCCACTCAGATTTGGAAGGGGTGTCAGGGGTGGGGCAGAGGGGGTACTGTGGGAGGGACAGTTTTGGAAGTGGATTTAGCAGATGAGGCAATGTCCAAATATTGTAATTAGGTGACAATATAAAGCTGTCACACCTGTGTAGTTTGGGATGCACACTTTGGAAGATATTCCTGGGCATCTGGCATGCCGAAATAAATGAGTGCTTTTTGCTTTCTAATGCTCAGAAAGAGTCTTAGAGAGTTATTTTCCGGCTTTCAGGCATCATGGTGGATCCTTCCCTGGGATCCTTCCCTGGCTCTGCCTGCAGTAGGAGAACAGAAATTGCAAAACTCCTGAACTTGTCTGAGAGGAGTGACTGTGCCCACACGAACCAAGCTGTGTTTGGGTGGCACCAGGGCTTTGGTTCACTCTCAGGAGGAGCAGGGGAGCCCCTCTCCCCCATTTTGGTGCTGGGGGGCTGAGGAAAGCCCAGTCTGCCCAGGGAATTCAGCCCCTGCATGGTTCTTTTAAGAACACGAGCTGTTGGGAGCTGTCCCTGCTAGCTCTTCATCCAGGTGCTGCTTCCAGCGGAGCCATGGGGAGAGGTGGGGCCTCCTCAGAATCCAGACCTGAAACTGCAGCTTCAGGTCAATCCTGACTAATCTGTTGGATTTCTAAGCAAGGACTCTGATCATGGGTGTGTTTTGCATGCCAGAGAGTGTTCAGTTGGGATGGCCCAGGTGGGTAAGGACAGCTGTGCCTGGTGGGTGTCTGGAATGATGTGCAGTTGGATCCCTTCTCCTGCAGCAGCACTTGCAGAAGCTCTGTGTCTTTTCCTGAAAGAGGAATTGGAATGCATGGAGGATTATGGTTATGAAACTCATGAAAACCATGTGTGTGTACTTTTCTGGCACAAAAAAAGGGTATGTGAGCACCCTGGTTAACGTTAAACTTCACCTTCCCTCCCCCTCGTGCTTTAACTCTGGTGCTCATGGCATGAACTGAATGTAACACAGATCACAGCATGGTTTGGAAGGACCTTAAAGCCCATCTCATTCCACCCCCTGCCATGGCCAGGGACACCTTCCACCAGCCCAGGTTGCTCCAAGCCCTGTCCAACCTGGCCTTGGACACTTCCAGGGATCCAGGGGCAGCCACAGCTTCTCTGGGCAACCTGTGCCAGGGCCTGCCCACCCTCCCAGGGAGGAATTTCTTCCCAATATCCCATCTAACCCTCCTCCCTGTCCATTTAAAGCCCTTCCCCTTTTTCTGTCAGCACATACCACTGGACTGGCTGTCTCAGAAAAGGCTTTTCCTGGAAAAGCCCATTCTAAAAATGCTGCCTTTTCCCCTGGCCCTTGGAGCAATCTGCTGCAGTGTGTGCCTTCCATTCTCCTTCAAACCAGAGGAACATTTCACTTGCTCCATCTCTCCTTTGAGGCATCTTGCTTTGCCAGCTGGTGCCAGCTTTCTGCTCTGCTGGGTCATTTAGCAATTCCCAGTGGGGTGGGGCATAAAAACAACCCATCCCCTTTGCCACACTCTGTTCTGAAAGGCTCATCTTTGTGCCTTTCACCCCTTCCACTGCTTGTCCAGATAGCTTTGTTTGGTGCATGGATATCAGTGTCCCACCGGGGCACTCTGGGTGACAGGAATTGCCACACTTGTTATAAAATGTCATGAAATGACCCCCCTGACCTGCAAACTCTTCCCTGGGGGAGAGCACAATACTGCCTGAGACCAGGCCCTTGTGCACTGGAATTCCTGGGTAGGAACAGCAGCAATTAAACAGTTTCACTTATTAAAAATGTTAGTTTGGTTTAAATCCCACCAAACCCAGTTTTCCCCAGGCTGGAATGCCTGTGTGGGGGTAAGGAGATGGCACTGCTGGAGCAGCTGAGGGTGGATTAACTTCAAAACTCTAAAAATAGGCTGTTCCTCCAGTGAATCCTGGATTCTGGAGGGAGAGCTGAGGAAAATTCATCTGTGCTGCCTCTTCTGGAGTCCTGCAGAGAACTGGCCAGCCAACAGAGCACAGTGGGACAGTGCACCTTGAGCAGCAGAGTCACAAGGTTTTCAATCTGATTATAGTGAAATTAGATACTACAAGAAATTCTTCTGCTTCTAGATAAGTTTTTTTTTTCCTCAGCTAAGGTTGCATTGAGACAGTTATGTCCTAATATTTTACTATTTGGATGATTATGGGTAACTTGAATTGAGTTCTTTTTTCTCAGTCCTTCTATTCCACTTCAGCATTTGTAATAATGTTTTTTGTGGAGCTGCCCCTGAGTGGTCTCTGGTGTTGACTGGGTGATGTTCCATAGCTGAGCAGGCTCTTCCAGGTCTGCTCTTCCTGACAGAGAGTAGGAAGTGAGATACCAGTAGTATCTCACTCAAATGGAAAAAATGGACAGTGCTTTTCCATGCTTATTCTTGGTTTTGTGTATCTGTGAAGAAGCAAAAATTCTCAAACTAAAAATCCATTTTAAAAATTACTACAGCAGCTTCTTTAAGCAACGTGTTGCCTCTTTCTCCTTTTATTCCCAAGTGATGAGGCAAGACTAACTTGGCTCTTTCTGACACTGTGACAACTTCTCAGCAGTAATTCTTTTGATGATTGCCTGTGGAAATAAAAGCTGGAGCTCTTTTTAAGCAGTTTTATGCTGCTTGTTCTTGCCAGAAGAGTAGCAGTGGTGTGTAAGTAGTTTGCACAGGTAGTCTCTTATCCTAATGTTGTTTACAGCTTCTTATTAGGTTATACCATAATCCTTGAATGTGATTAACTGGCAATTTACACTTTAGAGCTCTGGCTTTTACTTATAAAAGCTACAGAGAAATAAAGTAGAGGAACAGATTGGGAGTTAAGTGTGCCATCAGAAATATAAATGTGCCACTGCAGTGGCACTGCTGGCTCAAAGGACAGTCTTACTCATCAGAGCAGAAGTGGAATTGCTGCCTAAGACAGCTTTTATAACATGATGAAGAGCAGAGGGGTTTAAGAGCATGTAAAGCATGTTTAGTCCTCTCAGGTAGCTTAGTTAATCTTGTGGGCAGAGTTAAACTGGATATGCCCACCAATATGTAACTCATAATGTCCTGATGTGTAAAAATGCAGTTTATAACAGCTCAGCCACTGCCCTTCTCAGCAGTGGGGAGAAAGGAAGGGTTGGCTCCATGTTTAAAAATAAACCAAATGTCACTGGTAGTGGGTTGGAAAGTCCTTGTTCTGCCTGTGCTGGGTGAGAACCCAATCCCTGCAGAGCAGATCCTGCTGCATCTTCTGCCAGAGGCCAAAGGGAAAGGCCATCAGGGAGAAGGATCTGCTCCTAAACATGTTTCCAATTAGTGGGGCTTGGAGGAGCTGCTGATGTCGGAGATGTGTTATTAGAACAGCCTGGTGTCTGCTGGAAGAAATAATCGCTGCAAGTCACTGCAAACCTGAGCTGCTGCTTCAGTGATGTTTTTATTTGGTGGATGGAGTGACTGTGGAAAAAAATGGACGGCGTTTTACCCCTCTTAGTCTTGGCTTTTTGTCTCTGTGAAGAAGCAAAAACGCTAAAAATAAAAATCAATGTTGAGAATTTTTGTTGCAGCAACTCCTTTAAGCGAAGAACTGTGAGCCTCGGTCAGAAACACTGTGTGTGGTACCACCTCGATTTTAGCTGAAAGCACTTCCAGTTCTCACATGTCTTGTCTTCAGCACCATTTGGTTGTCAGCACCAAGGGAGCTGAATCTCCTCTGTGCTGTCAGGAGTGATGGGAGTGGAAGAGGAATTCTCTTCTCGACATAAATGGATGGATGTGTTAAGCCAACAATCTTATTTTCATGGTGAATTTAATCCAATAAAACCCTCTTGCTGTAGTCAGGGAGGTTTTCTGGTTTGTTCCTTGGAAGGGTTTGTGGTTCTGTCTGTCTGATGCACAAAGTTTTCATTTTCTTACCTGAAACACTGCAGACAGAACTGGTTCCTGCTGCATTTTTCACCTGGCTGAAGCTGAAAGGCTTCATGACTTTAAACAAAGAGCTAAAGGGTACTTAAATTTTCCAGCCCAGTTTGGTGGTTGAAGTCCACTGTATCAGTTTTTAATAAAAGAGGGCATGTCATGTGTTGGCAATATTGTGAAGAGGCTTAAACTCTTCTTCCCATTCTTTTGAAGAGGGTATTGAACTTGGAGCAAGTGGCCAAGTGCTGCAGGAGGCTGCAGGAATTAGGGAATGCAGGGAAATGTTCTCTTTATGGGTGCCTTGAACAAAACACAAACAACTGTAGAATTAAATATACAGCATTTGTGCCCATGTGGCTTTGGGACCTTTATGAGGACTGCTCAGTGTTGTCCCCTTCAGGAGGACGTTGATCCACTCGCTGTGGTTTGTTATCTTCCTCCCGAAAGCTTTCAAACTTTCAGTGCTGGCTACTTGAAAACAAAGTTCCCTCCTTCAACTTTCAAAATTTAAACTTTTTGGAACAAAATTGAAAAGTGATTTTTTTAAAGCCATGAAGGAACTGGCTCTCAGATGAGGCAGTGTTTTATGTACTGTTCTTCTGCAGGCAAGCAGCACGTGTTGTTCACTCCAAACCCAAACTTTATTTCTCAAACAGCTGTTCTTTAACAAATGCTCCTGCTTGTCAGTGTGAGAACATTTAGTTTCTGTAGGGGAAAGTGGCTCCCTTGTAGCTGTTCTCATCCTGCTCATCCATTGACTGTTTCCCTCCCTTTATCTGTCCTTGTCCATCTCTGAGAAGTGTGTCAGCAGC
Organism: Empidonax traillii; assembly: GCF_003031625.1. NCBI lineage: Eukaryota > Metazoa > Chordata > Aves > Passeriformes > Tyrannidae > Empidonax > Empidonax traillii. The sequence goes on from NW_020955549.1 coordinate 207,038, forward strand.
AGGGACGGTGGTAAGTGAAACTCGGGACAGTGTCATGTGAGAAGCCAGATAACATCAGTTCCTTGTCAATGCTGCACTGCCTGTGAGCTCCTGGCCCCTTCGACTTCCCAGTGTACACCTTGGCTTGGACAAGTTGGCAGCTGAGCTGTGTCTGACACGGAGATTTGCTCACCTGAGGCTGAGCTCTCACGTGCTGCGAGTGCCAGTTTTGGTCCCTTGGGATGTGTGAGGGTGGGGAAAGGTGAGTGAGTTCTGTGGTTTAGCTGTGTCCTCCAGCATCCCACGCACATCTGCGGCCTCTGGATGCTCAGCTGAGTGGCTGGCCCTGGCTCTTCCCCTTCCCTTGCTGGCTGAGGGATGTTCCAGGAGGCATCCACGGGTTGTCCGTGTGGTGCCTCAATCAGCTGAAATGGGGCAATTGCAGCACGTCCAGGTTGGGCACCACATCTGGAGCTGCTCCCTCCTCGTGAGGAGGATGGATGGGCCATACTGAGGGATCAGAGAGGGGAGGATTGAAGTCCTTCCAGCTTAGTTGGACTGAATGAGCTTCCATTTCCCATCTGAAGTGTCTGCTGAGCTGCTGGCGAGTGTCCCCAGAGTGGAGCATCTCTGCAGCTGAGGGGGTGTGTCTGTGTCCCCTCTGTGTGTGTAGTCAATTAACGAGGAATCGATCAAGGCTGATGAACAAAAGCTACTAAGCAGCAGTAAATTTGGGGGAAGCAGATAGGAAGGGGAGGGAAGTGCAGAGCTATTGGTGGGACTGTGAAACAGGAGGAAAATAGGTCTGTTAACCGTTTGTTAAATGAGACTTCCTTTAACAACTGGTAAAACTGAAATAGCAAGTGACAACCAGTTGCTTCCTGAATCACCTGTCTGGGGGCACCCACCTGGTGGCAGTGACATGGGGATAAATACTGTTTTATAGAGTTGGTATTAATTTATATTATGGTGGTAAATTATATAATTTATGTAATAGTTTGTATAATTAGAAACAGTTTGTGTAATTAATATCAGTTTAACATGAAAGTCAGTTGGTAAAAATCAGATGCTTAATAACACACTAATAAGAAACACTGTAAATATAATTCCACTGAATTATCTTTTAGGGTTTGGTAAAAGATGTTTGAAGTCTGACTATGTAAACACACCACAGACATGGGACTCCTGGCCTTTTCTGGAAAGCCTTTTCCCTTTAGCCTCACTTGTTTACCTATCTAAGCATCAACAGTTTGAGGTTTATGTTATTTGAGCTCTTGAATGAATTATTTGTTTCTGGTTTAATTGTGATGAGTAAAGATCTGTCAAATTAAAAACAAACAAAACCCCCACCCCCCACACAGCTCAGAGGGCTGGTAAATTAATGCATTTATGTCCTATTACTAAGCTGTAACAGGATCTCTGGAGTAATTTAGCAAATACCTATGAAATGTCTCAAACTCAGTGAATGCTGCAGGTGTTTAAAAGCTGTTTATTCTGCATGTGCTGTTTTGTTTGCTCCGGGGTTTGATGCCCTTCAGTCTGACTGAAGGAGGTTTGAGAAGTGACTTGAGCAATGACACCAGGAATGTCTATTAAAGTGTTTGTAAGTTGGAGAGCACTGAAGGAAATGGTCCCTGACAGATTTGCAGAGTCAAGAGGATGAAAAACAAATGTAATGGCAATTAAAAAAAAATAATGCAACAACAGACCTCCCAAGGTATGTTAAGAAGGACTTCAAGAATAAGACTTAGTTGAAAGCTGTGAGCAACTCTTAGATGGCACAGTAAAAACGAAGTTAATGAATGAATCCAGAATATCTTCGTTTCTTTGTATTTTTCAAGACTGGGTCAGTGGAACAGGCTGAAGTGAAAGTTCTCTCCAGTAAGGAAGGCCTTTCATTCCATGAATCCTGAATGAAATGAGGGGGGAAGGATCAAACAAATGGCCTGGGGAATTAAACCTTTACAAACTATTTATGATGATACCAATCACAGAACTGCATCTTAGCCTTGAACTGTTCTGAGTGTCAGAATGAGCAGATAAAGCCCAATTCCCACCAGAAAAGTGAATAGCATTATCCCTTTGAAAAGTGGGGTTGTTTCTGTGGGAATCTGAGGATTCCCCCCTCCCCATGTCTTCCAGAGGAGTGTTCCCAGCAAGGAAAGTTGCCTTACAGGTAGCCAGTAAGTAGAAATGGTTAAAAACCCCCAGTGTGGCCACAGGAGCAAAGGGATTTGGTTTTGTTCTGCCCTGGCCCTTCAGTTTGCAGCTGGTCTATGTTGTCTAGGTGGGTGTTCAGGTGTATCAGCCCCTCCTAAAACTGCCAAACCACACCTACAATGTGCTTTAGAGACCCAAACTCTACCTTTTCATAGCATGAAAATTGGGCTGGTGCAGCTTTTTGGAGCTGGCTTGGGATCCTTGAAGGGGTTTACCTGAAGTTGTTTGCTGGAAGGATGTGGTTTAGGGTTTTTAAGTACCAAAATACCCTAAAGCAGACTCCTTGGGCTCATGGCCAGGTAAATATATTTAACTGTGGTCTGCTTTCCCATGGGACAGATACCCGAGTGCTGACAGTGATTGTGGTGGTTGTGGTCAGATTTTGGGCTGAAAATTTGAGCTCAAGACACGCACTTGGTGTCACAGAACTTCTGCTACAAATGCAATGAAGATGAAAAGAAGGGGAGAAAAAGCAGCCTTAGCAGTGTAAGACATGAGGACATGGGAAGATTTGTAGGAGGGTTTTTTCCCTGAGAAACCTCCTTTTAGATGCTCAGTGGCACTGGTGTGTCACTGCTGGGCAAACATGAAACATCTTGCACGTGTAGGTGTGAGGAGGCCTCAGGGCTGATCATCTGCTGCAGCTGAAATTCAGCCCAGTCACCCTTAAATAAGGAGTGTCCTTGGGAATGTGGGAGGGTCTTACCTGGGAGAGGAGCAGGTTCCTTGGCCCCTGGCTGAGGTCTCTCAGGTTCAATATTGGGTAGAAATTTTTTTCTTGGGCTGTTCCATAACTTTCTGGTTACAGATGCTTTTCATCCATGTGCCACATCCTCCCAAAATAATTTCCTAACTGGAACAGATTTCTGTGAAAATCGTTCCTGGAATACATTTCTCTTGGGTTTTTCCTGGGAGGAGATGGCACATTTGGAGCAGACAGATGTTAATTCAATATATCTCATCCACGATTATTTGTTGCTGTCTCGGATGGCACAATTTATGAGCAGAGGTTCTGGATGGTGAATTAAATCACAAAGTGGTCATTCAGTGGCACTTCTGATGTGGCAGGAGCACAGTTTTTGGGTTTTATTTGATGCTAAGCTTCCTCCTTGCCTCTCCAGAGTGCTGGTGTTGCCAGGGCTGTGTCCTTGGCAGAGGGCTGGGGAATGTCCTGATCATTCCTCACCACATCACACTCTGCTCTCTCCAACTTCACCCATTCAGCTCTTGTGCCCTGGCCTGTGCTCTCGAGGTAAACGTTTCTCCTGGGTTTAAAAAGTAGATGAAAGGCTGGATGGTGGATTTTGAGCTTGGGTGTGATAATATTCACTGTCTGCTAGAAATTAATTAACTGCTCCTTTGAAATAGTATCTCTTTATCATGTTAATTCACTGTATTGATGGGGAAATAATAATGGGATGTTTTCCCCTCCTCTTCCTGAGCAGTGAGGAGGACAGCTTTGTTGTACAGTCTTCCAAGCAAAACAGGTTTCTGATGAAATAACAGAATAACTCTTTGAAACTCTGCTTTGGGCTGTGGAGGAATATTTGGCTTTCCTACTCATTCCTATTTTAAAATGGACAACAGAGACTTGGAGTAATTAAAATATATTTTGAAAAACTCTGGGAATTCAAATGAGAATTTTAAAACTTTTTATTCTGCTGGGAAAGCAAAACACACATATCTAGAAACTCTGTTCCTGTTCACTCCAGAATCTTCCCAGCACACAGGGCAGGGACTCCAGGCTCTCTGCCTGTGTGGTGATGGATATTGCTCCTCATTAACTTTGCCATCCCATTCCCTGCTCCTGGAGGGCTCCTGCCAGCTCTGGGTGTCCATCTGGGATAGGCACCTGCTCCTGTTTTTCCTTCTGGTGCTGCTTCTCGAGGGCTGAGCAACTCCCTGTCTCTGCAGGAGCCTCCAGAATTACTGAGCTTCAAATAAACCTCCAAATAAACCCTGATGGGGTTTGGGCAGTGCTGGGTTGGTGGCTGAATTTGATCTAAGTGGTTCCCTGGCAGCCCGGTGCAGTGTCACCCGGTGTCCCACAGTGGCTCAGGGAGGCTCAGGAGCAGAGTGGCTGCAGCAGATGCAGTGCCAGCTCTGCCTCCCTGACAGCACCCCGGGCTGGCCCTGACTGAGGAGGGCAAAATTCACATTCCCATTTCCTTTCTTGCATGGAATGAATTCCCAATGCTGGCAGGGAGAGCAGCCTCCCCTTCTGGGCTGTGCTCAGGAATCCAGTTCCCACCTGTGCTCAGCTGAGAATCACCCTGAATGCTAAATATCCCAATATTCATTTATTTACTTACTCCTCCTGGCAATTCATTAAGCAGCCAGCAAGTTATTCCAAATGTGGTTCATCTGCTTGTTTGCTGGGGCAGGACCCATGAATTTGTAGCCAGCGCATCCCCTGAGGGAAGGTTCAGTCTCTCTGCCCTGGGCAGACACCAGAAAGCTGGGGAGCAAGAACACCAGAGCTTGGATGTCTTTGCTCTTGCTGCACAAAGATCTGAGGCACAACTTTTAGTGTTTCACAGCAAACATTCTGTAGCAGCAATGTTTAGTGATAACCCCATCCCACTGTGGAACTGGGGTGGAAATCAGAAGATTCCCTTACAGTAAGAAGTACTCATCAGTAGCTCAGCCATACAAGGCCATGTGTTGCCCATCAGTGCTCAATCTGCTCGATAGAAAATTAATCTTTTGAACACTTCAGAGTGATTAATACTTGATCACAGGACAAGGGCTGCTCTTGTCAGCTGAATTGTCAGGGCTAAATGAGTCGTCTTGGTGGGGTCAGTGGTTACCAAAAGCCTGTGCCTTGTGTGTAATGATCATCTGCTGGGATGGTAATTAATGAACTGCTCAAGTTGTGGGGGACATTGATCCCATTGACACTGATAGATGTGTGAGCTGGATTTTTAATGGAGCAGATGTGCTGACTTGTGGGAACACTGGTGCTAAATCAGACTCGAATTTTGTGCACTGGGATTGTACTTAGAACCCTACAGGTGTTTTTTGGAAGTGAGATGATTTGCATGTTAATTTTAGAATGCCTGTGTTGATCCTGACACGTGGTGTTTGTACACACAGACTGCACTCACCTGTCCCTGCAGGGATCCCCTGTTGGGTGGGTGGGATGTGCAGCATATTTTGGCTGTGGGTCACTTTCCTCTGTTGCCATCTAAAGATTCCCCTTTTTTTGCTGAGAAAAACTTGCTTTACAGTTCTCTGCTACTGGGAAAAAAATAAAAAAAGGTAAAAAAATAATCAAATTAGCTCTTTTTCTGTCTCAAAAAAAAAAATTCCTTTTGGCATTTCAAATGAAAATTGTTTAAACTGTGAGCATAAATCTAAATGGATGTTTTGTTTGAAGTGCTCTATGCTGTGATAAATACCTTCTGCACCTCTTTATGGCTGGGTTTAGTTATGGTATTGAGATAAACCAAACCAGAAAATTAGCCTGCTGCAGACACTGAGAGAACATTACTCATAGTTGTAGCAAAACTCTCCCAAGTACTTACCTGAAATAGCCACCAACCTTGAATTGTTCCAGATCCAGACCCCTGGAAGTGCTGAGTGAATTATGTCGACAGGAGACACAGATTACAGGTGAAAAATCATATGCAAAGATGCTGCTGCCTTGGAAATAATGACTCTGTGCACAGTCTGGTTTGGTAGGAAATACATCAGCCTGAAGGTGCTGTATTTTATTTCTTAATCACATCAAATGATAGAGAATGATAAGACAAAATGGCCAGGGAAAGACTTTTTTAACCTTTTCCCTGACAGATTTGCTTTCCTGGCTCTGCTGCAAAGTGACTTTATTCTGAGGTGCTCTTTGCAGTGACTGTGGGTGGGGGATTAAATCAGAGACTGGAGCAGTCAGATATGGAACCATTTTGTTGCCAGCTCCAGGGAGAATTTTGCTGTTTGCCTTTTTGGTGTAATTTTGTTCCTGTTTATGAGAAGTTGCTCTCTGGGTGTTTTATGCACGTGCACACCACAGTAAATAACTGCTCATCTTTTTAGCTCGTGGCTTTAAGGTACAGCCACCTATTGAACATGTTGGGTGTGTGAGAGATTGAATTTATGGTTAAATTCATGTGGATCTTGTATTTCATGGATACAGAATCATGTAGCCCCTGGAGAAGGAACAGGAGAGCATCCCTGTTATGGGTTGATGGAATTCAGTAGCTGGTACGACCCTGCTCTGAACAGAACAATTTCTCTAAAGGTTTGGTAACACCTTTGCTCCACAAAATGCACTTCTGAAATGTAGAATAGAGAGAAACAGAATTGTCAAATAAAACCAGGGGGAAGTTATCAAAGTTCACTTTGTTAATGTGACTGCCCAGTTCTGAACACACCCAGTCTGTAGCTTCATGTGTAAACTCCAGGTTGTTCAGTGCATCTGTCACTCCATTATTCAGTATATCTGGTCTTTATCCATCAACCAAACATGCCTGAAGGTTGCATCAGATGCCACCAGCAGGTAAACCTGGGAGTCTCCACTTGGTAGATGAGTTTGTGCAGATTAAGTTAAATCTGAGCTTCAAGCTGAGTGTTCTCACAACTTCTCACTGTCTGTGGATCAGGGGAGAATTTAACCTGTTCTTATCAGTAGTTTTATCTGAAAGGGGCAACTGAGCATTTGTACCAGTTTGAGTTGTCTTTGAGGTCACTTATAACAGCCCAACCTTGAGAAAACTGGAAGTTGCCTCCTGTTCAGCTCCTTCCTCTTTCCCTTCTAGCTCTGACCAGCAGCATGACCAGAACTGAGGGGGAGAAAAACCCCCACCAAAACCCCCCAGTATTTCCCAGCAGTACCTCTGGCTTGTGTGTTAGTTGATGGCATTGACTTGAGATTAAAACCTAAATGGGCTAATGTGCTTCACTCTGTGCCAGTTCAGCTCTGACTCCCCCCCACGGTTGTGCTGGACTGAGAAGGATGAAAAACTTTTCTGGGTGTGCATGTGAGGCCTGTGGATGGGTCAGATGGATCCTGGGAGCTCATAGAACATGAATGACCATCCCTTTTAATGAGAGAGATCCTGAAGGAGTGAAATATTTGGGCAGCATGGAACTAGGAAAGCTTCTTGTTTGCCTTTAGTCCCTTGACTGATGTCCAGTGTCGAAAAAGAACTTGTTCATGCTTTGAAAATAAAAAAGTCTTCCAGTGCCAGGGAGGTGTGTGCTTGTTGGAAAGTGTATTTTTAAACCATGTTAGTTGTGCTCCTGTGACCTCAGGGGGAGGTTTTCTCCTTGGGTTTTGCCAGTCAGACTGAAACTTGACTTTGCTGAAGCTGACCTTTCTCGTGGGTGTGAAGGAAGATGTCACACCTTCACTTCGTTTTTAGCAGTCCCATTATGGTAACTTCCCATTTTTAGCAGTTTAATTATTGTAGCTCAGCGTTTCTCTCAGGCTGGAGAAGCAGATGGGGCCGTGGCAGTGCCGTGTTCCTCCCCCTTCACCCTCCAGGCCTGTAAAATGGGACAGGCCTGGGAGAATTTTATATTCCAAGAGAATTTATGGGATTTTATGCTACCCAAAACATGTTGTACGTGCTGCTTCTGCACTGCTGGGGAGAGAAACACTTCCTTCATGAGGAAAGCTCCAGCAGGAAATATTTAAGGTGGTTTTGGAGACTAAAGGGAACATCTGGCTTGGTGCAACCTCCAACATGTCAAGATTACCTGTGTGGGTTGACTTGTCTTTATTTTCTATCATCTAAGGAGGGATCCTCGATGGATTTTATGCTAAAACTTGCTTTTAATAAAAATTTCAAACCCCAGCCCCAGCCCCTTCCTGTGCACAGAGCAAGGGCAGGAAAAATTCACGGGACTTTTTCCATGCTTGACGTCGTCGTCTTGTTTAATCGACACCTTGGCTAAAGGGGTGGGATGAAAACAGGGGTATTTTCTTGGGGCTGCCCTGTCACATATCTGGCTCTGGACACCTTCCTGCAGCTCCTCTCCCCAGGAAACCCAGCTGCAAAAGGGACAGAAACTCTCCTTGCTGTAGAGGGGTGGGAAGATGGTAAATTTTGAGTTGGCAAATTTGGAGTTGGTGAATTTTTGGTTCACTTTCGTTTGGAGTTGGTGAGTTTTTGACCATAGAACTGCCCAGTGAGCTCCAGCATTGTCCCCACCGACTGGTCTAAGTATTCCTATGAGTGAAGGAGGTTTTGTGCTGCTCAGAAGATGGTGAAATGTCAGATCAGTGCTCCTCATTTCATGCCATGTGGGCTGTGATGATCTTTTAGGTCCCTCCCCATCCAAATCATTCTGCGATTGTGAGATTATTAACAAACATACTGAATATATATTACTACAAGCTGCCCAACTTAATTCTTATTTATCTTCCTTAGTTGTCCCTTATCTACTCTGTTTAAAAAGGAATTATTTTTGTCACATAGGTAAAATCACTAAGCATTAACTCTCATGGAAGGACATGTTTTATGTAATTGGGTTGCCATGATTGTAAGGTATTGGTTAGTGTTTTAGGATTAATTTGATGGGCCAACTGCAATAACTTACTTTCACAGTGTTATGCATCCCTTTGGGTACCTTCTGCCCTCAGTTTCTGTTCCATGCCCGTTCTTAACTGGAAAAGTGCAAGTTTTCCCAGCTGAGCAGCCCAAGTGCCACTTGCCTTTGGCCCAGACACAGCTCTGGGCATTGTGCTGCTGGAGCAGGGCCTTTCAACACAGATACACTTGGTTTTCAAAGATCTGAAGGTTTTAGCCCCTCATGAAGTCTGGTTCACTCTGCAGATACCACTGCAGTGGCATTTGGTGTGAAAGCAGCCATAAATGCCCACAAACCAGGCCGTTTTCCTGGTGTGCAACTCACACAGTGCCACTGGAAAGGTTGGCTCTTGTGTTCTGTGACTCCCCTTGAGACTCAATCCTGCTGCAAGGAGTTCCTTCTGTGTTGGAATGACCTTGGTCTTAGCTAGGAGGGAAATTTCCTTTGCTGGTGGGAGTAAAATGTGCAGGATCTGATTCAGTGGGGTGGTGAAACATCTGTCTGTGACCTCAGTTGTGTAGGACCTGCAGCTGGAAGGACCTTGGCTAGACCAGGGCCGGATCTCAGCTCCCTGTGGTGGCCCAGAGACATCTTCAAATGAGTCTGCAAGGGCAGACAACACTCTTCTCTGCTGCCTCGAGTGTCAAATTGATGATTAGGATGCAATTACTGTGAGCAGTGAGTTTTGGTTGTGCTTTCTGCTCTGCAAGTTTGCAAAATCACGCCTCGATTCTTTCCCTCATGTGGATGTTTGTTATGGAATAGAGAAATACTTGTGTGTTTGACATGCCTATGGCAAGGGGTGGGGCAGAACTGGATGATCTTTAAGCCCCTTCCAGCACAAACCATTCTGTGATTCTGTGAACAGATGAAGTTCTGGCAGTGCTGTCCCATAAATTAAGGCTTGAACTTTTCTGCACCACTTTTCATCCCACAGACCTAAACAAAGGAGCCATGTAAGTGTGGGGAGAGAGAACCTCCTTTCTTTGTGTGTTTTTTGTTTGTTTGTTTGTTTGTTTTTGGAGGGGAAACAATTCGTAACAAACTTCAGTTCACCTTCACAGTAGTAAAACTGAATATCTGTGAGCTGAGCTGTGCTGGCCTTTGGTAAGAACCTTCTCTGATTGAAGTGGAGCCTGAAAATATTTATACAAATTCTCAGCAGAAAATCATCTGTGGTTCTGGGTGATCCTGACTGCATTTAAAATGCCTGTGTTGAGCAGCAGTGTTGGCTGCTCTGTGGCTCCAACAGGAAATGTCTGCAGCAGTGGTATCTGGCATCACTCTTAAATATCCAGAGGGAATGGCTTCTTCCTGTCCTGTTGTTCTGATCACAGCAGTCATCAGGCACCTGAACGTGCATTTTCACCTCAGCCACCAGGTGCTGCACAGAAAATGTGCAATCTGGCACCTGCTGTCAAATTCCAGCTCAAAACCTCTGGGCCCTGCGCTCACCAGTCCTGCAGCAGAAATGGAGGTGGTTTTAGGGGTTCCCTTTCTCCATCAGCATCCTGTGCTGACGTCACTGTGGGGAGGGGAGCACACTGAAACGTGTTTTATGGGATTGAAAATGAGGCAGAAACCGGGCACCTGCTGATTGCTTGTTTACACACACAGCTCCCAAAGCTCCTGGTGCTGCAGGTGAGGCCCCAAGGGCAGGACACGTGGCTGGGGGTGGAGGGGCTGCCTTGGCTCAGCACCTGCCTGGAAACGTGGCTGACAGCTTTGCATGATTGATAAGCAAAGATTATTCCTGTGCCAGCAACACTCATCCATGGATCCAGCGTGTCCTGGCAGCCTGGAGGAGGGGGGAGGAGGAGACAGTCAAGGGCTGAGGTGCTTTTGGGGGAAACAGGAGCCCAGAGAAGGAGAAGGGAAACTTCTCCAGTGTCCTTAATTTCTCTTTTCAGCAGGGGGAATGTTCCAGAACTCCCCTCCTGCCCAGGAGCAGGGCTGGCTGCTTTAGGGAGCTGATGGGAATGTTCTCGTCAGCCTTGTGTTTTAGTGGGTTTGATTGCCTTAATTGCATTTCTTAATGTGGCAAAGCAAACCCCAGGGGGGTAATCAAGCAGTGTCTGCTGTCTGTGGCAGCTGAAGGTCACGCCACAAGGTGTTCTTCAAGGTCTTCATGTTCGGGGCACTGTTAAGTTCCAGGGCTGGGGGTTCCCTTTCCTGGCAGGAGCCTTTTTTTGCTTCAAGATCTCTTGTTTGGGAGCTCTGCTGAAGTTTCTGTGCTGTGTTTGAGCTGTGTTGTGGTGGCTTTGTTTTGAAGAGTGGTGTACTTTAGGATTAGCAGCTCAGTCAGTCCAGCTGCCAGTGAGATGTACTCACCTTTCCAGAATCTCAAGTGTTGTAAAACTGGCTGTAGGTCAGTCAGAAACAATGAGGTGCATCCTCCTGACCAGCATTTCATTGCCTTTAATACTCCATTTGGGGGTTTAGAACCAAATTCCAAAAAAATGAGTATCATCTCTGGAGAGATCCTGCTTTTCCTGCCCACCCCCTGGATGCAGAAGAACACTAGTGGTCTTTTTTTTTTTTTTTTTTTTTTGCCTTTTTTTGTGTTTGTTTGTTTTCTTTCCCATCCCTAATCTATGCAGTGATGAGTCTTGCAAGTTTTTTAAGCTGCAGAGGAAAAACACAGACTGAGCTAAGGGGGGAAATGAGCCACTAGAAAAGGAATTGAGGGTTGATCTGACACTGGGCAGAGGGGCTCTGCTGCAAACAGAAGATGTTTTCTTTATGCTGTGGAAAAAGAGCTGTGAAGTTTAGGCTGAAGCAGAAGAACTCAATTTAAACAACTCTTGGGGTGTTTAAGCCCTTGAGCAGCATCACCCCCTTCTGTAAAACCTGTTTCAGTAGCATGGTGAGTTTTTAACCTGTTCAAATAAAACATTCCAGTAGCTCTCCTGGTTTTGCAAATGTGTGTGTGTGTATAGATCTATATCCTGCCTTTTACTCCAGCCTTGAACTAAATTGTCTATAAGTCATTGAATATTCTTAACCTATTCAAATAAAATACCAAATTAGCACCTCTGATTTTGAAAGAGTGTGTGTGTATACACAAAAATATATATATATATCTTACTTTTTATTCTAGTACTGAACTAAGTTGTCTGATCTTTAGTTCACAGAACATTCAGATAACATTCTTAATACAGGTACTAAATTTGACTTCTCCAGCAGGCAACCTGTTCAAAGTGCTTTTTTCCCCTGCTTTTTACCTTCTTGAGGTATCTCTTGCATTATTTACCCCCTGAGCAGGCAGGGAGTGTTAAATATATGCATTTCAGGTATTCCCTGTTGCAGCACCAGTTTTGTGAACGGCATGGCTCGATTTTTCTGATGTCAGAGCTATTTGACACCGGTGGGTAATAAAAGCTGAGGCTTTGATATGAATTTGATATCAATGCTCCCGAAAAACACAATAAACTCTGCCTTTTGCACCCCACTGGCCACAACAATTATTGTAACAATTGAGTTTGAGGCTCCTTCCAAATGCCAGAGGCTGTGGAATATCCCAGTGCTGGGAACATTTGCCATATAAGTGATGCATGGAACGGTTAGAACAAAGCATACAAAAGCTCTCTTGTCACAGACAATATGTGAGTTTATATATCCCAGCATGATTGTTAAAAATATGTATGTTAAAAATTTGCAGTGGGTTGTTTTTCCACTTCTTAATCTACTTTGCACACTGGGGATTCTTCAGGAAGGGTGGACTAAAGGAAAATTTATCTTTCAGTTCAAGTTGCCTGAAGATTTGCTCCATGAAAATTTGTTCTGCATAGGGTAATCTTCTTTACATACCTAATTTTCTGCAAGTTAATTATCTTAAAGCAATTACCTTCTGAATATAGACTATATTTTGACTCATACCTGCATTGTGCAGTTATGAAGAACTATCTATGCATCACCAGGCTCTTCAAAATTTAAGTCCTGTGTGAAAAAATCCAATAAACACAGTATATTTGACAGCCTTGAGATGTCCCAAGGGTTGATTTTCCTTGTGGAAATGCAGGGACCCAAAAGCTCTATTGGACATTGGCACAAAATAAAGATTTTTATTTGTGTGCCTCTCAGGTGATCTCTCAGAGGGCTCTTGAGAGGCTGCAAATAAAAAGAATATTTTAAGGAGTTACTGAGGGCAAGAGATGGAACAAATTCCTCATGATTTTAGAAGCAATAAGGAACGAGGGGAAAAACAATGGATTGCTTTAGCAAATAAAAAAATGCAAGGCTGGCTTGTTCCTGATCACAAACCTGACTGCTGGAAACTCTTTGGGATCCTCTGAAATATTTTGAGCAGCTTTTATGAAATGCTGTTCCTGCCACGGGATGTCCTTCGTTGGCCATCCAGGACTAATCCCATGGGAAGTTTGAGCTCTTTCCAGAGCTCTGTGAGTCCTGAACTGCTTCAGCAGGTGTGGTAGGAAGTTGTTTTGCCTCTTCATCTTGCCATGAACGTGTTCACTGCGGGACCCCCTGGGCTCTCCCTCACTTCAGAATTCCCAGTTTTGCCGAGGATAATTTTATTAACAACCTTCCTGTTGGCTGTACTTAATACTCACGGGGTAGACATAGAAATGCAACCTTATAAATGTATATTCGGGCAGTTGAAAGTTGTTCCTCCTTCCTGCAAGTGCCACCAGGGTGTTAAGTGTTCAGGTTTATGGCATTGTCTGGGCTTGTTCATTTCGGTTGCATTTGATCGACTTTGCCCAGGTGTCCTGTGGATTCTGCGGGCTCAGGGCTGAGCAAAATGTCGTGAAGTTCAAGGGAATTGATTAATATTTTCATTATGATTAATACTTGAATTAATATTTTCCTTAACTCGCTGTCGGTGCAGTGTGGGGGGTCATAGATGGTGTTTCTGAGTATTCACTCGATGTCAAGATTGTTTTATCCCTTAGTTCTGTTTAAAATTATTTTTAAATGAGTGTATTTATATAATCAGAGCTGGTAGAATCGAGACCTTCTCGCTGTTTTCCTGCTCCTGCCAGAGTTGCTCCTCTGAGCCAGCCAGGTTGGTGTCCTGGCCCCTCCCTGGGATGGCTCTGGCAGTGCTGCAGGAGGATGGGGTGTCCTGGGGCAGGGAGAGCCATCCCAGAGTAACCTCAGTGGTGTCTGGGGAGGGTTTTTCTGAATCTTTTCAATGAACATTCGAGTCAGAGGCAGGCTTGGAACAAACCCAGGCTCTGACCTTCCTCGGGCTTGGAAATGTGTGTTTGAGGGCTTGGGTTTGGTGCTTTTGGCTGGTGCAGTGTGAGCACTGACCTATTTCAGTGCAGTTCTGATGAAGAATAGTGCAATATTAAGAAACTTTCTCTGAAGCTGGCAAAGAGAAGTTTATGATCTGAGATGTCCTCTCCAAAACGAGCTTCCTTGAGGAAGCTGCTGGTAATATATTCAAATATATGCTGGCTTCTTTTTCAAGTGGTGATTTGAGCTCAAAGTGCCCAGAAGAATAGGTTTCCTTTCCTCCTGAAGGAACAGGCTTTCATCAGCAGCGTATTCTGGCAGAAGTGGTGGGCCTGTTCCACAAAGAGCCCTGAATTTTTGCTTCATTTCAGCTGGGTGTGTTTTGCTCTGTGGACCAAGACTTGCTAAAGATTGAAAATCATTTGACCACCCCCATTATTTCCCTGAGCTTTGAGTCAATAACTCTCCCCATAAAAAGCTCCCTGTCAATGCAGTTTAGCCCCAATGTTTTGCGCAGGGCTGAGCAGTGTGTGGGGTCTCACAGAGCAGCAGAGGAACCCCCTGACGGTCGTCAGCATATCCAGGTGGTGTTTTTGTCTGTTCTCTGTTTTTTGTGGCCATTCACAGGATACTCAGAAAATCTGAGTTTGTGGCAGTGACACTTGCCATGTTTTCCTGCAGGCACTTGCCTTGGGGGCGTGTGTTGAGCAGGAATTTCTATTTTTTCCTTCTTTTTTTTTTTTTTTTTTCCAGCATTTCTCAAGCCTTTTGTGTCAGGTTTCTAGTGAACAGTTGGGATCATTTCCCTCTGGTTTGCAGCCCTGGTTTGCTGCCATGTGAACAGGTGTGGGAGCAGAAATCCCCGGGATGAAATGGTCAGGATGGTTTGTCAACACTGCAAAGATTAGGCACAAACCAGCGTTTAAAGAATGAGATTCAACTGGCTGGGTTCCAAATGTGTTCCCAAATTGCACAGAAGAGTCTGGATTGACAATTGCTGTGTGTGGAAAATGTGGTGATAGAGGAGCAGAAATGAGTCTAAAAGGTGATATTTCCTACAGTGTTTGAGGCTGTTGTTTCTGTAAAATACAGATTGTGAAAAGTGCAGATTTTTGCTGTCCTTTGACCTTATACACACAATTCAGCAGTTCTGTGAGTTATAATGTATTATAACTCTATAGAATGTATTATAAAATGTATTATAACTCTATAGAATGTATTATAATTCTGTAAGTTATAATGTGTTACCTGAGAGCAAAGTCTGTGCACTGGGGAATGAAAAGGTGCTGCTGCTGGTGTAAGTTATGTAACTCCTGTAAAATAGTCCAAAATCCTATAAAATCGCTTCCTGGGAAGTTCAAAAGCAGATTTATTCAAATGTCTGCAGATAAACAGGACATGTAAAAAATGAGAAAGCAGAGTAAATACAGCAGAGCCAAAGAACCTGGGTAGGTGAGGAGTTTGCAGGATTGAATGGGGTAGTTCATGGGGGGAAAAAACAGTTACAGTACCATTCCTGCATGGCAAAGACCCAAGGATTTAAAGGATCCAAGCTTTAGAAACATATTATAGCTTCACATACTTCCTGGTCATTATTAATAACACGTTACAGTTGAAAAGACTGATTTTTAGTTACTTCTCCCTGTGCTGGGACATAAAAACACAGAGCAAACACCTCTCCATGGAACTGCTCTCAGTACTGAGGTGGGGTACTTTGGGGGCTTGGTCTTTTTGGCCTGGTTTGGTTCGGTTTTTCGTTTGTTTGTGGGGTTTTGTTTGGTTATTTTGTTTTGGGAGGGGCTTTTTTGTTTGCCTGTTGGGGTTTTTGTTGTTTGCTTGGTGGGGGTTTTTTGTTGTTGTGTTTGTTTGGGGTTTTTTTTGTGGGGTAAAAAAGATTTTTGTCCCAAGTAACTTCTGAATTTATTCATGCATGGCCTGTACACACCATGGCTGATCCTTGAGTAGCCAAAATAAAGGTGACCCCGGGGAACTGAGGAATATCCCAATTTCCAGGTCTCAGAGCTGCTTCCAGGCACTGGAATTCTGAGAGCACGACAAGAGATCCTGAGCAGATGTTTGGGGTTGTCTGGAGAAGGTCCATAACGAGGTGTAGGAAAGTGGTGCCCGTAACTGTGGACTTAAACACCTGGTTATTTTTAATCAGTCTGTGACTGCTATTAATTGGTATTTATTTAATAGTACAAATTCAGCCATGGATTAACATATTACAAATGATAAAATACCAATCAGTCTGCCACAGAAATAAAATCAGGCATTTTTAGTCCTGTACATCTTTGGGGGGCGTGGGATGGACAAATTTTAGCCCAGATTCCTGAGAACTTGTGTGGGTAGAAGAGCATCCACACTGACTATTAGGATTTTTTGGTAGAGCTATAAATAGTGATTTTTTTTTTCCATTGTGACTGTATTAACTTCCTAATTTTTTCAACAGCATTCTGATATTGTGCTTTAGAGCATTCTGTGTAGGGAGAAGCTGGTTTAGGGCTGGGATTTGTGGGGATCTTTCTGAGCTTATGCATTTACACTTGTGACAGTGGGACTGCAGAGCCACTCGAAGGAAATGGTTTGGAACTTCTGACACTGGTCAGAAAATATCTTTTCCCAGAGCTGGGTGAGCCATCCAGAGCATGTAATGCTTGGAATAAAGTCTTGCTGGCCAAAACAGAAGGTGGATGAGAGAGGGATAAAAGAACAGCCTTGATCAAGTGTGTCTGAAATCCTGGCTGCTCAGAGGCACTTCAGGTCTTTGCTTTAGTCTTCAAAACAGGGATTAGGGATCAGTTTGGGGAACCTGGAATTTTGCTTGGTGTGAACTCCAGTAAGAGCTGGGATGGCCACAGGGCTGGGGTTTGTTTTTCCTGCCCCAAGAGCTGAGCTTTGTCCTTATTGCTGCCATTCTGAACATCCCATGTTTGCTGAGTATTTCCATTGGAAAATGCTGCAGCTGCATTTAGGGGAAAAAAATTCCCAAGTGGAAAATTAGGAATTAGATATTGAAACTCTTTCACTTGTTACGTGATGGATTTTTAGGGAAGTGTCCTTACTAATGCCATAATTTGAGTTATCCTCAAGTACTGATGTATCTCCAATACATTTCAGTGTCCAAGTCCTGAAGTGTCTTCAAGCTTTTCACTGTTGCAGATACATCTGGATAAAAGTGCTAAAGGCTGAGTTACCTCTGGAAGCATCTGGAACAAAACATCTTGGTTTTGGGATCTCCTGGAAGTATCTTAGACAGAACTGTGTCACTGAGCTTTCTGTGTTATCTGTGCAGTGGGATCCTGAGTTGGGATCCAGATCCAGCCACCTCTCCCTGGCTCTGTCTTGACAACATTACACTAATTTTCACAGAGAAAATACATTCAAGCTCAGTCAGATCTTTTTAGAATAACAGACTTCGTGGCTTTTTGTTTAGAAGTTGGAGATCAGAAAGGCAGCAATTTGAGTTTAACCCCTTGCACCCCTCCCTGCAGTCCTGCTTTGGGCTTGGAGCCACAGGGAAATCTTCAGGCCCTGCTGTCTCTGGAATGTTTTTTTTTTGTGGCTCTCCTTTCTGCTGAGCAGCTGCAGTGGTTTTAATGTGGCAGCTGAAGAGCAAAGAGGAGAGAAATACAAGAAGGTGTGTGAGAAGGATGAAAATCAGTAGCTAGGTACCCATTTCTTTGTATTACTGCTGCGTGGATGCAAAAAAAATGAACCTTTAAATACTGCAAATTCAAGAGCAACACTTGGAATATCTTGTCTCTTTCTTCAGAATGAATTCTATGGTGTTATGACCACCTGACAAATAGTGATGAATGCAATCCTCCTGCTGCTTTCTCTGGAGGGTAAAGGCAATTAAGCACCATTATAAATGTTAGAATTGAGCAAGCCATTGGCTGCTCATGTGGAGATTCATTTCTGCAGCTTTAATTGAAGGCAGAAACGATCAGCAAACATCAATGGGACGATGTGTTCCAGCCTTGCCAAGGCTGACTAACAAAATTATGCCTTGTCACCGATGGTCTGGGGGAATTTCACTGCTATTTGCCTTTGAATGATGTTACTCAGAAGCCCTGAAAGCAGTACCATCTCTTCGTGTGTTTTCAGCCATCACCTGCAACTCTGAATTCATTCACTCACTCCAAACAAACAAACAAACAAACAAAAGTGTTTGGAGTCTTCTCCAAGCGGGAAGTTTAAATGTCAGGCATGAAATCATCCAGCTTAATAACACCGGGGCTGTGGATCACGAGGCAGCTTTCACAAAGAGCACGGAAAACAGGCACTCACCCTCCTCTATTCACATTCCATGGGAGTGACAAAACAACGTGCATCCTGCTTTTCCAGCTGCCTCCAGGAACCCACCACCTCCTTCCCTTCCTGTTTGCTGTGAATGCTTGGAACAAGTGCGGGAGCAGGTGGAGAAAGTCTCGATGGGGATTCTTGGAACTGAGCTGGAATTGCTTTGGCAGTGTTAGAACTTGGTGAAAGGGGGGTATTAAGGAATGGAATGTCCGTACTGAAGTCACTGGGATGTGTTTGAAAATTTGACAGGATCTGTTCATAAGCATCTAATTGAATGTTCTCATCTCTCTGCTCATCTGGAGGAGTGTCAGTGAACTTGGGCTTGGTAACCACGTCCTCAGGGCTCCATCAGTCCACTTAGAAATCCCATTTCCAGTAAATACTTGCTGGTTCCTTCTGCTCTTACTGCCAGGGACTGAATTGTGGGCAGCTGCTGGTGAGCCTGACCTGGAGAACGGGGCAGACCTCAAAGCTTCTGCATCGAGCCCTCATCTTAGAGCTTGCTCAGGTGAAAGCAGCAGGAAGCAAAGAACAAGACTCCTTTAGATGGTTTCTCTCAGGTGTGTGAATTAAAACCAACCCCCCCCTCAGTATTAATAACTGCTCTCAGTTGTAGTTATTGCTTGTTTTCAGTGCCATCCCTGCTGCTCCTGCAGCCTCCAAGGGGTGATGGGGAACAAGAAAGGGCAGAGGACTTGTTTGTTGGTGTTATTTTTCTTGGCTTTTCAAGTTGCTGTCATCGTTTGAGAAACCAGGATTAAAATGTCAGAGTGCCCCAGCAGTTGGGTCATTTTCTCAAGCAGTTAATGGTGATGTTGGTGTCATTTTCCCAGCTTAGGGTTACGTTCTGGGAGATGCCAAACCAACCCTGTGCTGGAGTGTTTGGCTGTGAGTGTTCTTACATCATCTGGTGTCTTCTGTGTGGTACAGCCCCTTTCTGAAAGGCTCCCATGCAGTGCTGAGTGATGCTGATGGAGGAACTCACACTTCCCAAAAATATGGGGAATATTACCTTTATGAAATTTTTAGTGAAGTCTCCCCTTTGTGTCTTAATCTGCTTTATCTAAAACTGGGTATGGTCTGAGAAACAGAATTTATCTGTAATGGTGTTGAATATGTTGCAGTTTATTCAGTTTACAGACACTCTTTATTCTCTTAGAACCTGGGACAGGGACTAATTACATCTACTAATTGCCTTTTAACCTTCCACTAATTACCAAGCAACAAGGTGACCAGGTTCAGCATGGAAATTTCCATGTATAATATCCCAGAAAGTAAACAATCCCTTGTAAATGATAGAAGTGGTACCACTTTAAAAATATGTGGGTTTAACTTGTTTTAACTGTTGATTTTGGGGGTTTTAATGGTGACGTCCTTGTTCTCTCTGCTTCTGATACATCTGTCCAGCTGAAATGGGTAAAAAAAGGAGTGAATGCCCAAAATCTGCTCTCTGCTCTAGACCTAAATCTGCTAAACTTGGTCTGTG
Source organism: Empidonax traillii (assembly GCF_003031625.1). Classification (NCBI taxonomy): domain Eukaryota; kingdom Metazoa; phylum Chordata; class Aves; order Passeriformes; family Tyrannidae; genus Empidonax; species Empidonax traillii. The sequence continues at coordinate 226,767 of NW_020955549.1, forward strand.
GACAGGAAAAAAAACCGAATTGGATGAGCTATTGAAGATAAATATAAGCTATGCCTGAGATAATTTGTGTCAAAATTAGTATCTACCACCTGATTAAACTTTGTCAGACCTTAATTACGCTTGTAAATAAAATTCATCACGATCAAAGCCTGTGTGCTGAAATTTTGTAACACAGACACCCCTCAGCTCTTTTCCTGGCTCTCTGTGAAATATTAAGTGTGACAATTATGAAACATTAAGTGGTGACAGGAAACTTATTTGCTGTCCAAAGCTGTTGACTTGCTGATGTAAACTAAAGCAATAACGGGAGTAGAAAGACTCTCATCTTGCTGGGGAAAAAAAACAAAAACAAAACCAAACAAACCACCTAAATTTACTGTGGTCTTTCCACATCAAGAAGAAAAACGTCTGGAAAAGTTGTTGTGTTGCAGTTCAGAGCTGCGGGACGTGGAGCGGTTGGGATTGGTGGGCGCTGTTCTCTTGCAGGTGCTGAAATAGGGCTTTTTAGAGGAATTTACCTCCAGTGTCAACTTCGGTGTCAGTGCCAAAGATTTTAATACTGTCACATGGAATTTTAGGGCTGATTAGAGTTCTTCCAGGAGCCTCTTTGAGCAGTGGGTAACATAAGTAGGACACTGTGTTAGGGTTTGTACTGATTCTGCATTCTGAAAACTTGTGTGACGTTGTAGACAAGCAGAGAAATCGGTATTTCCTGCTGAGATGTGGTGCCTGAGCTGAATGTGTCATAAAACAAACAGTTTGTCTGGTTCACATAATAATCCCATGTCAAAGCTCCCATAGCAGCCAAGCTTTCCTATTGATTATTTAGAAAATGCTTGTTTATTTATAATCTTAATGTTAGTTTAAGAGAAGGAGCCCTAAACATTAGTGCTCTATCAATGCTCAGAGCAACAGGATTGAGAAGATCTTGTTCTTTTAGTAATAACTGCCCTTTTTTTGTTTGTTTGTTTGTTTTTTTGGAGTTTTTTTAGAGAGTTCAAAGAATAAGAAGGTTTGGGCACAGCATTGTGGGTTAGGATGCTCTGTATTTCTGTTGCTTTGATGTTGTGTTTGGACAAGCTCAGCACAGGATTTGCAGGTGCATCGTTCCATCAGCTGGGAATTCACCCCAAGGATACTGAAACCAAAATATAAAATACCCTGTGGCAAAGGAGGGGGGATAATCAGTGTAACTTCATAGTCCAGTGAGCAGAATTCATGGAGTGCCCAGCCTTGGGAAGTTTGGTGCAAAGACCTGGAACAGAAACAGCCCCTGTGGGCTGCTGGTTTTCCTCAGGCAGTTTGATCCAAGTGCTGGATCCCAGCTGGAGCTCAATAGATTCCATGGGGGAATGGCTGGAGGCAGAGCAAAAATCAAAGCCAAGATCTCTGTCCCTTCTGCCTTCCTGGGAGCACGCTGGGATGAAGCTCAAGGCTTTGTTTGCAGGAAGGGAAAACTCACTGCAGTTCAGGGCTCATTGACAGAAAGGATGGGGTTTTAGGTCTGATGTGGCACTCCCAGCCAAGTGTGGGAAATCCCACCAAGTGGGGATTAGGAATTAGGATTTCCTACCTTCAGCCCTCCCACCAGAAGGTGCTCACAAGCTGCAAGATGGTCCTAATAAGGAATCAATCTGTCCAGTGTGCACTTTTCTGTACAGAAGTAACAAGGACCAGATATCCTCTAAATCCCATGTTGTGGGATTTATTATGCTCTTAAGTTAAACTATAATTGGATTTTTGTAATTCTTTTGAAGAAACTCATGTAATACTTCTCTGTTTCAGGTTAAAAATAAAAAAAAACCACCACCACTAATGGCCATGTTCCTGGCTCTCTCTCTCATTACAGCTCAAATAATTGTGATGATGAAGATGCAGCAGCAAAGGCTTCCTTTGCCCCAGGAAAGACCAAGTGCTTTCTGCAGCACTGGTACATTTTGTGCTGGTGTTGCCATGGGAATCACCATGGCCTTGCTGCTCTGCTTTCTTAGGTTAGAGTTAACGTTGCTGTAATTGGGTTGGAATTGCAGCTCGGGATGGTGGGCTGACTTCTGTGTCCTTAGAAGGAGCAGGGCAGCCTGGCAGTCCAGGGAAATCATCTGCCTCCTGCCACCTCCCCTCTGCTCTGCTGCTGCAGGTGAATGTGCTGCCGCTCCACGCAGGGACGGCTAATCTTGGCTAAGCCCTGCAAAGCTGGTGATTACCTGAGGAAGGAATTGTGCTGGAGATATTTTAGTTGCAAGGCACTGGAGTTGATCTGGAACCACAGAGGGGTCTCTGAACAGAATCACAGGATGCTCAGAGTTGGCCCTTTGTGGAGCACCAGCTTTATAGAGCAGGGACTTGAGGAGCTGGCGAAGGTGCAGATGTGTTGCCAAGCACAGTGTGCTGGTCCTGTCATATCCCTGCTGTCCTTGGCCTCTGTTCAGCACTGATCACACACCCCCTCTGCAGGCACAAGGCTGAGGCAGAAGAGCCGCTTTCCATGAGAGGAGATTTGTTTGGGAGCTCGTTGCACGGGGTACGGTGATCCATCAAAATCACTTCCAAAGCTAAAGGGACTGTTCTGAGGAGGGCAGTTGTTTCATTGTAAAAGGAAAGGAAACTTAAATTTCAATATCTATGTAAAGAAGCCTCTGGAGTATCATCGTTTGATCTTTGAGCTTAAGCTGTTTCCACGAGTGGAATGTTATTGCTTTTGTAACGTCAGAGCACTGTAAAAAATTGACTCTTGATGGATGAGCATCCAAAAGGATGCTCTGCCCCCACTCTGCACCTACTGCATATAAACTCATGTTGGTTTACAAATTTGAAGGCATTAAACTTCTTACATGCCCCAAGTGTTGACCCCTGAAAAGGCAAAGCCTCCTTAAGCAGTTGATATATTGAGTGCCAGACAAATGTTACCATCATTGCATCTGCTTGTGCCAGTACCCCTCGTTGGGTGTTGTTTAAATTTTGCTGGCAGCTCCAGCACTGCTAAAAATATATTCATTTGTTTATAGACTTCTTTGACAACAGCCAAATAAACCCACATTACCATGTTTTGAGCAGGAGGCACAGAGCCAAGGGAATTTGGCTAAAACATGCTGTTTCATGGCTGAGGTTGGTTCTTTTCCCGCTGTTTTCCCCTCCCACCCGTGTTTTGTTGCCACTGAAAACCTTTTCATCCCGGTCTGCTCTTGCCTAAATGTAGGTGTTAGTTTGCAGAGTAAACAGCAGGTCCTGGTTTGTGTTCATGGGGCAGAGCACAGAGCAAAAAGAGCCTAAAAAGTGGCAGCAAAGGAACTGTTAATATTTGAGGCTGGAAATACGGGGCAGAGATCTTGACTCCCTCGGTGCACGTCCATAAATCAAAGGGAAGGAGCCTGCTGGAGCACAGGCTCAGTCAGGCTGTTTGCAGTGAACTTGGAAGAGCTCAGCAATGGTCCAGAGGTCACCTGGACTTTCCAGCAGGAGGGGAGCAGTGAAACCTTCCCATTATTTCAGCACAAGGGCAAAAGGAGGTGAAGGAAGATAAGGAGGAGGACAAATGACATCTGCTGTGCTGACTCCAGTTGGGTGATACCGAGGGCTGAATGTCCTGGAGCTGCAGAGCTCTGGAATGCAGAAGTGAGGGCTTTTTATAAGAAGTGAAAATGCTGAAGTGAAATGCCTTGGCAGTAAAAATAATTCAGAGCAGGTCACTGTGGGAATAGCCTGACTTGCTGTATGAACTGGGCTTCTGTACCTCTCCAAGGAATAGATAGACAAGATGCCAGACCAGAAGCCACAGAACCCCAGAGTGGTTGGAGTTAGAAGGGACATTAAAGCCCATCCAGTTCCACCCCCTGCCATGGGCAGGGACACCTTCCACCAGCCCAGGCTGCTCCAAGCCCCATCCAACCTGGCCTTGGACACCTCCAGGGACGGAGCAGCCATCCCTGTGTCCCTGGTTGGGGTTTTTTTTTGAGGAGGGATGCAAAAGGTTATGAAGTGGTTTTGAGCAGGAAGAACCCCCCTCAAAGGTACAAAGCTGTGAATATGATCTGCTTTCACTTATGCTGATTTTGCTACCAAAAACCAGGACTGAAATTTGTTACTGGGAGCAGGGACTCAAAATGGGACTTATTTTAGTAATGCCCTGAGGATTTAAAAACCAAAAACCAACCAAAAAAAAAAAACCCATTACCTTCAACAGCAGCACATCCTCTGAAGATTCATTTGTTGTGTGTGGGTCAGTGTGAGCTGCTGGAGGGGGCTTTGACCCAAAGGACAAAAATACAAATGGTCACAGTCTAGAGGCAATTGAAAATACCAAACTGGGAATTGAGGGGAAGCCAGGTAAAGCTGAGAGTGCAGGGATCTCCCAGGGAGTGTTTGAATAGCACTTATGGGGGATAAAGAAAGTATTTGAAGTAGTGCTTCGAAAAGCTGAATGGATTAGTTGTTAAAACTCTCCCTGAAAGTTGTAATAGTACTGGAGCTTGTGTTTGGGGGACTGATTTTGAGAAAGGAAAAAAGCCACCCCACAAACCATGTCAAAAATGCAAAAAAAAAAAAAAAAATCAAAAAGCCAAAACAAATCCCCAAATTAAATAATAAAAAAGAAAGACCAGCAAAAAAACACCCACCAAAAGCCTTGTGAGGCATTTTTCAGGAGGGAAGAGCTGGGCTCTGTTGCTCCATCCAGTGCCAACATAATTTCAGAGAGCTGTAACCTCCAGATTCTCAAAGGAAGGACGTTTTCTGTCGGGGCTGGCTGAGTCAATAACCACTGCAGGTTGTGGGACAGATGGAATCTGACTAATAGCAAGAAACCCATTAGCTGTAAGTACAGCCATTATAATTGAAACTGAGGCCTCCAGGCATCCCAAAGAAGCCAATGGCTGTGGGATTGTCTCCTGGAGCAGGGTGTTTTTGTAGTCTTTGCATGCAAAGGCTTAATAGTTACAAATTACAGTGCTTCTAAAGATATAACTGAGAGAGGAGATAAAACAAGTTTAAAAGACATAAATTCCATTCTTTATGCCTTCTGTAGAGTGACTTAGAGAAGTAGGACACACACTTGGTTTTGTCTTAATCTTTTCAGGTTTTTTAATTTAGTCTTAATTGAAGAAAATAGTTGTACCAGTGGAAATAGAACTCAGGTCGTGTTTGGAATGTCGATGTGGCCTCTGAAATCACATTGGCCTCGGGGCAGATTAACAAAGTTGGTTAACAGGGAGGGATTGAGACTTAAACCTCACTCAGGAAGAAATTTTTGGCTGTGAGGGTGGGCAGGCCCTGGCACAGGGTGCCCAGAGAAGCTGTGGCTGCCCCTGGATCCCTGGAAGTGTCCAAGGCCAGGTTGGACGGGGCTTGGAGCACCCTGGGCTGGTGGAAGGTGTCCCTGCCCATGGCAGGGGGTGGGACTGGATGGGGCTTTAATGTCCCTTCCAATCCAAATCATTCTGGGATTCTACAATCTACCAGGAATGATCTGTACAGTTCAGCAGCTCCTGTCCTGTGGCTTTTCCCAGGGAGGGTCACAGCAAGTCCACTGAGAGCGATGACTCCAAACATTTCACGTTGTCGTCACGTTTGGCACCATCCCAAACACTGCCAGTGTAGGCAGTGAGGTTAATCCAGAGGTTAAGTATGCTGGGGCTTTAATACTTTCCTTGCATCTTAGTTTTCAATCTAATTTGTGCTCTAGAAGCACCATTTCATTTTTCTAAGAGAAAACTTTGCCATTTTGATGACAAATCACTCCGGCTCCTCCTAATCTGCGTATGGAATTTAACCTGCTGACGCCTCTTGAAATAAGACCTAAGTGTAGTTTACACTGAAAATGTAATCCATAAAGTACTTCAGTTTAAACTGCAGAGGGAGAATTCCAGTGCTGGGTTTTGTAGTTGTTGTTGGGTGAATGACTGCACGAATTCCTGGGATGGAAGGTTTATGCCACGTGACCCCATGAGTGTTATTGTTTGCTCTTTCTCCTGGTAGAGCAGAGTGAGATCTTGTCTTGTATGAAAGATAAGTGTAGAGCTGCAGGGGCCTCTAAAGCCTGAGGATTAAGGACATAAATTCCATGTGCAGAAAATCTCATTCTTTTAGAAGGTTCTTGGCCTCTGTCTGATCCACGTGTGTCTAAAACACATTTTGACAACAACCCTCTGCAGACAGAATTTTATTACAGTCAGGGCAAATACTTGATACAAATGAGAGATGAAGCTCGATTTGGTCATTTTCTCAATGCTTATGGCTGAAGATTGCACGTTGAGAGGCTGAATTGATGAGAAAGTGTTCTGCTGTAGATGTCTTCATAGACTGAGAACATTTAGCTGACATCAGAGGCAAGGACCTCTAAGAAAAGCCCTACTTGCATCTTAAGTGTTATGCCAAATGTAAGATAAAAGGATGCTCTCCTTACTTAAACCCCAGTTATAAAGAGATTTTTCTTTCTTCATAAAGCCTGACCTGGAAGTGGAAAGGGAGTCAGAAATAATCCTGTCTAGTGGCTTGGCTCCTATGATTACTATTAATTTCAGCTAGAATTAGACCTCCTGTAAATAAATTCAATACAGAGGATCACCATGGATCACTAATGCTGCTTATGACTACTTTGTCTTTCTGCAGAAAAGTTTGTCTTCCACTTGCTTAAAAAGCAAAGGTGGTCACGAGATTGTTGAGCTCATGTTGAGAGTTCTGATGTGCAGGTAGATATTGAAAGTCTGCTGTGCAGTTCCTCTGTACTTCTGGGGTTGAGTTGCATTCTCACTTCCTCAGCTGTTAAACACACACACACACACCTCAGTCCATTAACTGAGCTGGAAAGACACATTTTACTCAAGGAGTTTTGGTTGTGAAGTTGCTGGTTCCTGAGCTGGGGTAGGGACAGACAAGACTGCAGGTGAGAAGTGCAATAGTAACTGGTTTAGAAAGTTCCATCTGCAGGGAAAAGCGTGTAAAATGATAAATGCAATAATAATGAGATGTTTTTCAAGCAGAATGGAGGCAGCATTGCAATTCTTGTAATATTAATATTTTTCTTACAAGCCATTGCAAATTCTAAATCATTGAAATGGGGGGTTGGGGGGGGGCAGCAAAAAGAGGTAAAATTGGTTTGAGAGATCATAAACCAAAAGATACTTCTACTGAGTTACCTCTTGAGATTCAGGCCTTCATTCTGCTGCTGACTTTAAGATCACCCCCTGCTTATCAAAGCAAAATATTGACTTCCCTTCCAGATGGCTCTTTGGCAGCTCTTGCTCAGCTCAGGAATTGGCTGCACGGCCGAGCCTGACGGCTTAATCTGGTGAGGCAGGAGCTCGGTGTGAGCAGGGGAGGCTGCAGAGCCTGTCAGAACTCCAGGGATGTGCTGCTCTGGAGACACTCACTCCCTGAAATCCTCCGTGCTGCCTGCTGTGGGAAGGATGAGAGAACTGGGGTGAACAGAGCTCTCTCCTCTGAGCTCTGCTGGGCTGTGTTTGCATCCCGGGGATGGTTCTCTGTGCCGCTCCAGGGAACCTGAAGGGATTGTGTGACCGAGGGGTGGAACTGGCCACGAGTGCTGAGGCTGCTGTGAGGCTTCTGCTCCAGCTTTACTTTGGACAGAAGCAGAACATTTCCCAGTTGCTTTGTGTTTATCCCAGTGCTCATTTATCCCACCTGCAGAGTGTCGGGGCAGTTGCTCCTCCCTTCCCTCCCCCAGGTAACAGGGCAGCTCTGCCAGAGGATTCACAGCATTTCTGCACTCAGGCAGGACTGCCCTGTGCTAGTGGCATGGCAGTGGCATTTGTTTGCTGAGCTTTACGTGTATTTAGCTGTTTTCTTTGAGTGTTCTGGCGTGGCAGCCGTTGCAGGCTGTGCAGGTGGCAGTGGGGGCAGCGCTGCCCGGTGTGTCCGTGTCTCCGTGGGGAGGAGGAGCATTCCCGGCTCTCACTGTGCTGACAGATGGTCTCAATAACCTTGATGGAGAGCCCTCTGCCTGCTCTGCAGCCTGCCCAGTGCTTCAGACTATTTTCAGGCATTAAGACAACCTGGGTTACTAAAAACGAGATCCTGGACTCACAAGATGAGTGTGGAGAGGGACGTGTTCCCCCAGTGCTGGCCAGCTGGGAGCACATCCCTCACAGTGGTGGCTGGGCAGTGAAACCAAGCTGATCTTCCACAAATCTCCCCTCAGAGATTACTGAGTGCTTGGAAGGGACATTTCTTGGCCAGCAGTGGCTGTGAGCAGTCCAGGAATGGATCTAACAAGCTTGTTCTGGAGACCATATGGCAGTAGCTGCATTTCCATGGTATTTATCATGGAATCACGCTATGGAAGTGGCTCTTTTCAATGTTCCTCACAGTTAAAATTAATTTTCTTAACATGGTTAAGGAAAAAAGAAAAAAAAAAAAAAGATTATTTTCTTGATATTTGTTGTGTGTGTAACACCTTTGTCAGCACTGAGGAGGTTTTGGTCACTGCCACCCGAGCAATGCATTCCCAGGGCTGGAATGGAAGGATGATCCTTAGGATGGAGGTCTCCTCCACAGATGAATAGGAGTGGATGCAGACAGACTACACATAGTAGATCTGCATTTAAAAAAATAAAATCTGCAATATTACAGTGTCAGTGACTTAAGACAAAGGTGAACTGGTGCCCAGTAAGCTGAAGTGGATGGAAAATTGAGACTAATGAACCAGAAAGCTTTTAATCCATTCAGCATAACATCAAACCAATCTTTAAAAACATGGAATGCTATCAAAATACTCTCAAAAAAGAACTTTTTTTTCCTGTGTCTTGAAGTGACCAAGAGTCCTGAGGCCTTAGCAGGAGGTTGGTTCCATTGTAACTCGGTTGGAATTTCTTGGAAGGCTGCGGTGGGTTTGTTTAATTGTGTTGATGGGAAGGTATCTCCCCATGGGACAGCAGAAGCACTGGAGTAAAATAAGAAACTGAGGTACTGTGTGGGAAAAGAGCTGCTCACTTGGAGGCAGGACAAAGCTGAGCACCTGGTCAGAGTATGATGAGTGAAATATAAACTGACACTACTCAAGGTGCCATTATTTAATGTATTTACAAACCTCCAAGCTACAGTTTCATCAAATAATGTGCTTTGTCAGCTTCTACTGGTGCCTCTGCTTTGTTTCTCTCCTGTAACAGAACAGACTGTCCTGCTCCAATCCAGGACTATGCGCCAGTACAGCTGATATTTAGCAATCAGAGGCACAGCTCTGCATTATTCACCCATTGCTGCATAGCAGAATTCAAGATTTGTATCTGATATGGATTAAAAGAATTCATCCTGGCTAGAAATGTTTTTATTGCAAAACAGTTGAAAAGGTGCAAAGTATAGATTTCTGGCCCTAGAAACTGGAGAGGGCATTAAACTGGAGAAGTGAAACAGCCAACCTGGCTCCAATTTCTGGTGTTTGCTGCAGGGTGTGAGAAGTGCCCTTGTTTTATTTCTGGCTATACACAACAAAACTTGTCTGTTAAACAGAGCTGTGGGGTTAGATGTGGTAGGAACACCGACTCTCATCCCTTAGGCCTTTAGCTGAGGAGCAGATGTTTTTCCCAGGACTTTTGCTGACCACGAGGTGCCTTTCCTGGGGTGTTTCACGGGGAATTTTTTCAGGGACTGCGCTGGAAAGGCACACGTGGAGTTTTTACCTTGCCAGTGGAAGAGCTGCCAGTGCCAGGGGACCCAAGGGGTGTGCCCTGCCTTTCAGGAAGGAAGGTGGAGGGACCCAGGCTTCAAACCTCCCAGCTACAGAAATGACTTGCATTTTACTGCACTGCAATTTTGTGCCATCACCCATTTTATTTTCACTTAAAGGGATTTATCAGACATGGTTGTTAGTGGGGCAGCAGTGTTAGTCTGAAGGATTTCAGGCTGCAGGTTCTGAAGACTATATCTACAATGCCTGAGGGGAAGGGCTGCAGCTCCCAGCCCTCCTGTAATTGGGAAAAGGGAAGTGTCTCATAGGTGTTGACCTTTTGAGCTGACTCAGTGGTCTGGGCAGTCTCTTAATTCCAGACCCATCCAAAGTGATTGAGGCAACAGCTTCCCTGGCAGGCAGGTGTGATCCCCTTTCCCCTCCTGGAAGCTCTCTGGAACTCAGGAGTTCCTGTAAGAGCCAGAGACTTCTGAAGGGAGGGATGTTGCAGATCAGGGATGTGCTGCTCTTGGGCTGTGGGGCTGTGTTTCCAAACACACACAGTATCCCAGGATTTTGGGGTGCATCCTTTCCCTGGGGCAGAGCCAGCTGGGACATTCACTGGCTGCTGGGCCTCTGCAGCCCCACATTTTGCTGTCTCCCCTCCCAGCGTTGCACTTGTGCCTCAGCAGCAGGAGAGGTTTGGTCACTCCCTGGCTCCCTCCCAGGTGAACTGCTGGATCAAAACCCAGGCAGGACAGAGGGAGAGGGACTGGCAAGGGGAGCAGTCCCCGCCCTCCAGCACCTTCTCTGGGATGAAGCTTTTGAGCTTTGAGCCAGTGAGACCAGTGGGGTGGAGGACACAGGGCCCCAGAAGCCACTGGAGCCCTGCTGGGACGTTGCTGCTCCCGATGGTGTTGCCATCCTGTTCCCAGTGCTGGGCTCTGCATGGTGGGAATTCCCACCATCCACTCATTCCTGTCCATCTCCTTCCAGTTCCCACAGGCTTTAGGGAGGAAGAGATGGATGCAGAGCTGCACTAACAACTTCAGTTGTCTTGTTTTGAATTTTCCCCTGGGAATGTGTCCCATTGTCCTTTGGGAGGTGCACAGATGATGGCAGACAGATGTGGGGCCAGGCTGGAAGTCTCTGTGTTATTTTTCAGTCCTCAAGTTTGCTGAATATCACTAGATTAGATGCTTTATGCTCACTAAAATCAAACTTCACATCTTCGTATTCTACTGGGTAAACACTTGTTCTGGTTTGTGACATTGAAACACTTGTAGGAATTTAAGCCTTCTTTTTAAAAATCACATCAGGATTTGTGGACCTCTTTCTCTGTTACCTTTTTTTTTCCCCCCCTCCAGGGAAAACTTCTGGATGCTTTTCCTAGTTTTCAGTGTGCAGAAGGCTTAATTTAACAAGAACCCCTCTGAAGAGTGAGGTAGTGAGAAACCCTGGACTGCCCTTGCAATAGAGAAGCTCAGTTTAAACCGTTTTTTTCTGTTGACGTCTTTGAGCTTACATTTATTCTGACTTCACACACCTCTTTCCAAAGACTGTTCTTTATTAGCAGCACCTTCTCTGTTCCCAACCCTAACATGCATCATGTGTGTTACCTCAGATAGACCCTCCTGAAAGAAATGTTCAGTAGGAAGTTGTCAGAGATCCTGTCCAGTGAGGTGCTGAATCAGATGGGGGGGGGGGTGATAGTCAAGGTGGCCATTAGACTTCCTCATATTGTTTGCAAAAGAACAAGGAGGTTGTTGGGATATTGCTGTTCTCAAAGAATCCATGCAAACAGTGCTTTTCCTACTGTGGAATATAGTTTTTATCTCGGTATTAAGTCCAAGTGCAATGCAGGAATTGTGCTTCTGGATCTGTTCTGTTACTCCTGGGGTGGGCAGGCCAGGAGCTTGGTTTTTCTGTTGTTCACAGTGACAGAATCTTGCTGGAGGGACTGTAATTAATAGTGCAATTCAGAAGTTTTCTCATCCTGAAACTTAACTTGCTGAAAGGCTACTGACTGGACAGGCCTTACTAGTCTTCATACTTTATCACTTCATTTAAGTCTCCAGCCCAGTAGAATATTTCTTACCCTGTCTAAAATAAAAAGTCTTGCAGACTAACACAAGTTTTGGAAAGGAAAACCTCCGTTGCCTATGTCTGTTCCTGGGTGTAGGTCAGGTTGGACAGGGCTTGGAGCAACCTGGTCTGGTGGAAGGAGACCTCATGGGGGTCTTCAACTGCCTGGGCAGGGGCAGAGG
>NW_020955549.1:238735-267569 GCF_003031625.1 Empidonax traillii
CAGAGCTGAGGGTTGGACTGGATGATCCTTGGGGGTCCCTTCCAGCTCAGCACATTCTGGGATTCTGTGTCCCTGCATCCCTGCCCATGGCAGGGGGTGGAACCAGATGGGCTTTAAGGTCCCTTCCAACCCAAACCATGGTGGGATTTTTTGGTACCTGTACAGTGCTGGCAGTGCTGTGATGCTGATCCAGACCCACTGGGCAGGAGGACAAGCCAGGACAGTGCTTGTCTCTGAGCTGGGGAGGTTTTAGCTCTCCATCTTCCCAGCCCCCCTGCAGAGGGTGTTCCTCTCCTTGGCAGAGCCTGGCACATCTGTTGTGATCCACAGGGGCACTGTAACATCATTCAGACACAGCAGCCTCCAATAAAAACCCTGAAAAGCCCTAATAGCCTTTAGGTGGGGCTGGAGGTTTCCTGGCAACATCTCCCTTGTTTGGAATTGCTGCTGAAAACATTCACCTGCAGAAGCCTCACCTGAATCACACACACGCTCTTGCCTGCTCCTGATGGAGGAGGATCGTTTGTGTAGCCAGCAGTGAATTCTCCCTGAAGCTCTTTCCCTTCAAGGTAATCTGTTCCTCTGCATTACAAATGCTGAAGGACTTAACATAACTAGGAAAGAACAACCTGTACCGGATGTAGTTTCGTTTCTCGAGGCACTTTCTGTGCTCAAAGCAAGGCTTAATCAAATGCATTGATCCTTGGATTGCTGTGTAAAGACTCTCAGTTCAGTCTTTCTTTTTTGTTACAAATGGAACTCGAAATGCTCTTTAATATGTGGGTACTGTACACTCTACATGTAGGAGGTCTCCTAAAATAACATTTTACAGGAAGATTTCGGTGCTGCTTTTCTCCCCCGCCGTGTAAAGTCACGTTTTGCAGCCTTGAACACGAATCTCAGACAAACCAGAGTTTTAAAATTGTTGTTTATGCTTCCTGTGTAATCTGTTTTTATAGGACGTGGCCATAACTCTGCTCATTGCCCAAATGAAATATCTGCTGAGCTCGAAATGGTGGTGTGTATCAGTCTATATAATAAGGCTTAATGGTTCTGAGCGGTATTTTATGAGGAAAATAATCACTTTTATGAGCAAGAGGGAAATCTGGTCCTGAAGCTGCTTTGGGAAGCAGCCTGAGACTGTGCTGTTCCACTCCTAAGCACAGCTCGAAGTGTGAACAACAAATCAGATGCCAGAAAACTTTCAGCTTGTTTATTATGACTCGAAGAGGAGGAATAATAACGAGAATTGAACATTTCCTGCTGGGCTGAGCCAGAGGTTTGCAAAAAATCCTTTTGAATGAGGAAAAAGCCATTGACTGAGCTGTGCTGCTCCTGCCCCTGCTGACACCTCAGCAAACAAGAGACCTGCAGATTGGGACAGGGAACCTCTCACATCCCCAGTTTGAGTGGCTTTTCTGTCTCCTGCTTTTCTCCAGATTTTCTTCAAAATTGTGTCATTCCTGCCAATGGCAGGAATTCAATTTTTGGGAGCTTGACAAGTTCCCACCAAGAATAGTTTGTTGAAAAATTGCCAACCAACTCCCTTGCTCGTCGTTTTGCTGCCCAGGGTATTTTATAGGAGGATGGTGGTGACTGTCACTTGGGTATGCAAAGAAAAAAATCCATTTTGGTACCATGAATGGAGAGGTTTTCTGAAATTCCCAGCTTTTGGATGTGGGCTGACAGAGGGGGGTGGCAGTACAAACCGAAATAAAAATCCTTCAGGATTTTAATAGCCCCTTTGGTTTGCAGCCTCCTGTAAATCTTAAGTATGGGTTTGGTTTTTTTTGTTGTTGTTCTGTACATTTGGGGTTTTGCCCAGGGTTTGTTATGATGGTACCTGTTCCTTCTGGGCTCTGCTTGCAGTGAAATTACAGTAATTACTAAGAGAAGCAAAGTAATTTCTTCTTCTCTTGACTGTAACAATCTCAAAGAGGATGTGCTTTGCTGTATCTCCTACTGGGAGTGAAATTCCTGGGCTTGGGAAGAAGACAAACCCGTACTTCAGTGAGAACGTGGGTTAGAATTTAGTTTTCAGAATGAAATCCTGGGAAGCAGCCAGGGCTGCGAGGAGAAATCTTGGAGAGTGTTCTGTTCAAAGTGCTCTAGCACAGAAGATATTCTCTATGTTGTAGGCCTTTTTTTTTCCTCAAAGGTCTACCTTAAAATAAATAATGCAAGATACTGCCAGAAGTCTTTTCACCTTTCTCCTTGTCTCAGCAGCGACAGTCTCATATCTTTTGTCTGGGTGAAAAGGGAAAAAAAACCAAACCAACCCAAATCCAGAGCCCAGCACATGCTTAGAGCATAAGCAGAAACATTAAATATTGATCCCAAATCCTGGCTTTTAAAGAATGCGTAAAGAAAATCGAAAGCTTTATTTCAAACTGCAAGAAGTGGGTTCTTTGAGCAAAGTGTTCGCTCAGGCCTGCTCATCAATTGTTCATTCCCTGAGAAGAATTGACTGGAGGAAATGTTAGCCTGGAAAATGCAAATTTTGGCAGCTGCAAGATTTCACAGCTTTCCTGACCTTTTGGGATTCTTAAAAATGAAGAAGGAAGGGCTGGTGGGCCCTGTTTGGTTTTGGCCATGCTGGGTTGGAAGGGGATCGGTCGGGGACTGTGGTTGGTTCCAGTCTTGGTGCTGGGACATAACTGAGCCCAGAGCACCTTGCTGAGCCCCAGCCTTTACCTTGGCACTCCTCTCACCTCTTTTAAAATACTTATTAAGTTCTAATGCTGATGGAAAGGTGGTCTAGGATGGCTGGTGGCTTCCAGTGACACTGGGATGCTTTGAGCACTCAGAGAGATATTTTCTTTCTTGGGGTGGTTTTGTTCTTCTAGCCAAGAGGAAAGGCAGAAAATTAAGGCATTAACAGAGCAGTTGTCTGGGCTGTATTTGAAAACTTGAAAGTACAAGCAATTACAGGAACATCTTTCTCAGCCGTGTTCTGCCATTTGTAATTTGCTGAAAGCAGAGTGTGGGAAGGTGTCAGTTAAACACTGGATTCATTAATTTTTTCGTGGCTCCTGGGGATGCAGAGGTGAGCTCAGCTCTCTGCCAGCCCTTGGGTTCACGGAGCTTTCATGTAGAAGAAGCTGCTGTGAAGTTGCTGTTGGTTTGGTAGAGCACCTGTGTGTGCATCTGAAAACCTGACAGCTTCAAGTGACTAGGCAGGCTTGAAAAAGGGAGAAGTGAGGCACAAAGAGACTCAGGAATTATCTTTGAGGGGGGGGGGGTGTTCAGCCTGGAGCAGAGAAGGCTCTGGAGAGACCTTGGATCCCCTTCCAGTGCCTAAAGGGGGTTTGGATGAAAGAGGGAGAACGACTTTTTACAGGGGCAGAGACAGTGACAGGACAAAGGGGGATGGTTTTAAACCAAAAGAGGAGAGATTTAGATATTAGGAGGAAGTTCTTCCCTGGGAGGGTGGGCAGGCCCTGGCCCAGGTTGGGGAGAGAAGCTGTGGCTGCCCCTGGATCCCTGGAAGTGTCCAAGGCCAGGATGGAACAACCTGGGCTGGTGGAAGGTGTCCCTGCCCATGGCAGGGGGTGGAATGGAATGAGCTTTAAGGTCCCTTCCAACCCAAACCAGTCTGGGATTGTGTCTTCATGAAGACCTGACTCTGGAATTTAGCCCTGGGCCATGAAGTTCATGTTGGTCACCTTTTCCTTTCAGATGATGTGATGGAAATGGTGCTTTGAGGTTTTGCTTTGGAATCTCCTGCTTTGCTTTGTGTGTTTGATTCCTGGTTTGGCAGAGCCTGCTGAGATATCAGAGGTTTCTGTACCCTTGAGGCTGGATGGGTTGGGAGTGAGAAAAGAAAGGAACAAGGCAAATGTTTGTATGTTTTCTTCTGGATTTTGTGTTTGTTGATGAAATGTTGGAGTATTTTGTTCCCCTTTCTCTTTGGAGGTGGGATTCTCGTCCGTGCCAATGATCCTGAATTAAATTTCCTTGCTTAAAAAGTACTGGGGGAAAGGGAGAAGCTTTGTTTCAGGTTGGATTGCTGAAATTATCTCACCTTGAGGAAAAACACGCCCTTTAGGAGTTCCTGGAACTTAGTATGGCTTTATTTCCTCATTTATGAAATTCGGACAAGTGTGAGGTTTTAAACATTTTAAATTACCTTTATTTGCAAATCTTAGCCCTTTCTGGGTAGTGCCTGATAAGCCTTGGGGATTAGTTTCTTAAACCTATTTGCCTGTGACCTTTTCAGCTAAAGAGTGGAAAAAAAGATGAAATAAAAACAAAGGTACAAACTAATCTGCTTCTCCCAGAGTGTCAGAGGGCTGTGCTTTTCCCTGCCAGGTCTGGAACACAAATCTTTGGTATTGCAGAAGGTCCTTGCTGAGGGTTCAGGGGGTGTCACGTGTTTTGACATGGCAATTATTGACTTCAATGTTAACTGGTGTTTAACTTCTAACAGATTTATTCAGAACTCAAGTAGGTTGGTTTCTTTTCTAAATGTCTTATTAGCAGAAAAAGTACAACAAGCCTTAGAGAAACTCAGTGAAACACAGAGGGAGAAAATCTTGGAAAAGATGTATGATTTTTAGAACGATAAATGCTGGAAATAACTATGTCCTAAGTATTTGTGTATTATTTTACAGGTCTGAAGGTGACAGCTCAAGAAGCATCAGGTATGTGTTCCTCGTTTTCTTTCTGTCTTGATGTCTTTGTTCTAAGCAAATACTTTATTTAAAAGCATTAAATAGACATAGATTTTTTTAAGAGTGTGGGGTTTGTTGGTTCTGCTTAGCATGCCATTTGTATTTTGAGTAAAGGAGCTTGATAAGCTACTGGATAATTCTACACAAGAAGAATGGCTTAAGGCTGATGTATTATTTTTGATCACTGCAAAAAGTGATTTACAGTTACTTTCTGGTGTTTTCAGTCAAAATGTGAGCTTGACAGTCATTTATATTGCCAAAGCTGCCTGCCAGGTCTTGGGGCAGCATCTGTGGTGGGGAGAAGTCCATGTACCTGTTCTGGCTTTCTTAGTAGTCTCCTCTTCTTCACTTGATAGCAAGAACCTTCATTGACTCATGGTTACAATCCTCATTATACACTTGGAAGATTAAGGGAACGTGGAGCATTTAATGGAATTATCAGATACTTTACTTCTCACTTACTCATTTAGCATTTTATACTTGTTACCTCCAGGGTATTCTTTATTCCTTCCTCTCTGCAAATGTGGCTGAGTCAAACTTGTAGAGCTTGGAAAAGTGCAACGTTAAAATTCCCTACTTGAATCCAGAGTGTTCCATATTCATTAGAGCGTTGCCATAAAGCAGATGCCTTGATTCTCCAGGGGTGGAACTATTGATCACTGTTAATAAGGTTCATAATCTTGGCTGTGGGTTCACTATAAAACCCCTGCAGCTCCTTTTGGGGCCTGTCAGGACTTTGCATGTAAGGACATTGCCTTTTGCTTCTTGTAAAACCCCGAAACAAAGTCAGGACCTTCCCTTGCAGAGTTAAAAATCCAGCTCTTAGCCACAGGTGTGCAACCCATCCACAGAAACGGGTGGGATGCAGAGTAGCTGGTGTGATATCAGAAAACCAGAAGTCTGCAGGAAGTGGTTCAAGATCCTCTGAAATGCTTTTTTGTCTTATAACAGAATCCAAGGGCAGTGGGTGTGGATCTGAGCTGTGCAGGGCAAGTTGGGAGAGTGTTTAATACACAACAAGTGAACTGGAGAGGATCAGAAGCTGTAGGAAGATGCCTTTGTTCCTTGGGCTTTTAACTCCCAGCAGGCTGTGGAAGGATTAATGCAAACTAAAAACAAGTCCACTGACACTGGATTTGCACGAGTGTGGTTGATGGAGGCCGTGTTTCAACCTGTAGTGGTGGTTCTTGTTTTGACCTGCTGAGCCTCCTGTAGGATTTGGCTGCTCAGATGGGACTGGGGGGGTGTGTGTGGCATCACTGCTGTGGGTGCACTTCGTAAGAGTTGAGTTCATCTGTTAGAGACCTATTCTGAGGTGTTTCAACCAGTCACTTTAGCTCTGGGTTGGGTGCTACCTAAAAACTGCCCACTGATAGAACTCCAGCCCTTGTAGCTCCCACCCTTCTTAACAAACTGGGGTATTTCAGTGGGTGTGTTATTTGACTGACAGGCTGAAGGACTGATGGGATAATGTTGGTGTGTCTTGCCAGGTCAGTCGTGCACCCTGCAGGGAGGGGCTGCTCACACTGGGGGCCTCTGTGGGATCTGGCAGGGTCTGTGGGGCACGTTCCTGCTTGTCATGGTGGGAATCAGCACCACGTGTTCCTACAGAGACCTGCAGGCACCAGAGCCTTGGGGTGCTGATCTCATCTTCTGCTGCGAGGCTGTTCAGTGAATTAATTCTGTTATTCAGGCAGTTCCAGACTCCTAGGAGAGCCTAAAATTAGGCTCTCATGGAAAACAGGCTAATGCAGGAGCAGGCAATGCAAGGACAAGGCAGAGCCATACTCCTGAAATGCTTTTTCAGTGTAACTCTTGCACCCTCCCTCTTAAACTGCATTTTCTCAGAGGTAAAATGCCACTGAGGGTGTGTTTTTGTGTTTCTGCTTCACATCATCCCAATCAGCTCTTGTCTTGTCTTGGCCAAAAGCTCCCTCAGCTCCTTATCAGTGTCCAGGCAGCGTCTTTATGTTGTGGTTAATTTGCTTCAGAATGTTTGCCTTTATTTCTGGCAAATGAAGATGAAATGTAATTATCTCAAATGAAATTATCAGGTCAGTCTGGGGGGGATGGTGCTTAAACTCAGAAGGGAAGAAATCATTGTTCCTGCTCACAGAGACATCAGCAAAGCACCAGCAAATCCATGTCCTGACCTGTCCAATGGTTCCATTCAGCTCATGAAATCAAGTGTAGGAGGGAGCTGCAGCAGGTGAGAGGCCAGGAATAGAATGTTCTGTCTCAGCATTAACTGGACACCACGTGGAGTGAAATTACAACTTATTTTTGTGGTCAATAAGCAAAAGCATTGGCTGGGATTGAGCAACTCAGCCATCAGCACTGAAGGTAAAGGATCACTCCAAACAAACTGGGATGCAACCATTTGTGTTTGCCCTCCTCTCTGCCAGAAGGTTGGTTGGAGATCAGATGGCTTGCAGATCAGATGGGTGGCAGCAGGTATTGCTGGGTCACCAGAACCCTCTCCCTGGTGGCAGTTCAGTGCCTTGTTCTGTGGCAGGGAGATGCTTCTCATCTTCAAGGCCACACAGGCACAGTAATTAACCTTAATCTTCGTGTTTCTGGCAGGCACAGAGAGAGGAACAGCTCAGTCTCTTGGATAAGCTCCACTGACGTGGGCACTGGCTCAGAGTGGGTCTGATCTTCACCAGGCATTTCCCTCCCTACAACCTGACAAACCTCCACCTTTGTCATCCTCATTAAGCTTATTAATTCTTCTAGAAGAGTGTTCTGAGACATTTTCAGTAAAGAGAAAAAAAAATAGGATTCCAAAGGACTTGTGGGGTTTTTTTTGTCTTGTTTTGTCGCTGCCTTTCCCACCTCTCCTCCCCACCCCCAGGCTGGGGTACAAGGAGGGCTCTGACACCAAACACACCCTGGGAACGGGAATCCTTGGCTTTGGTTTGGTCTCTGGCAGCTGAATGAGTGTCATCAGGCTCTTGACCAAGAGATTGGATTGGGAATAGCTGGTGGTTTTCATTCTGGAATGGAATATCCAAGAGATGCCCTCGATTTTTACATACACAAGATGTTTGGAAACGCAGAAAACACTGAGTGTGACCGTGCAGGGGCCAGGTTGATGCAGAAAAGCAATATGATTCCAAATAATATACTGAAACGATTAAAAAATCATCTTGACTTTTTTATTTGGCTGTCTCATTGTGGCAAAAAATAATGAATTACCCCATTGTGCAAGCCCTTAAAATTCTCTCTGCCTACAACACTGTTGCACTGTAATAAGCTCGCCTTGCTTTCCTTTTGCTGAATGCCGTGTGATTTCCAAGCCTGAGTATTTGTTAAATCTATTAAAATTGATAAATTGCTTTGAACACTTTGCATTCTGGATGTAATGAACACACGCAGGGAGCTGTGAAGCTGTCGGGGGGGAGGGGCTGCTTTAATTAGCTGTCTTTGTTCGGATGTTTCCAGTAGAAAATGCAATTTGTTTTACAAGCAGTTCTGGTATTTGGTGGTGTTACCTGACAGTTCCAGATGAGGATGTACATATGGAGTGGAGCACAGCAAAGTTTGCAGTCATAATTTGTCTCCAGGTTTTCCCTCTGCTGTGGTCCCTGTGTCGTCAATGGACACAGCACTGAGGATGTGAGCAGTGGGTGAGGTGCAGAGGGACTCACAGGACCAGGGACCAGCTTCTCCCAGCAGCTGTCCTGGGCAAATTTGGAATTTCTCTGTCCTCTTTACAGTTTTTTTTGGTTCCTTTCTAGTTGTTTCTCCCCATTTGTTTGCTCTTTGAAGGAGAAATGAGGTACAAAATCGGGGGAAGCTGTAAGTATTAGTGCATAAAAGGAGAGGGCTTTCCTGGCTCCTTATTGCCAAAAAAAGTGGGGTGTTCTGGGAGTGCCCATCTAATTTATGATACATGCAAAAAAAGGAGTGGAGAGCCTGAAGGTTAGTTTAAAAAGAAGAAGAAAAAAGAGGGCAGTTGTTGAGGTACCACCTAAATTATTTAGCTGAACTAGAAGAAAAGTCTCAGTCTTTAATGGACGTGGGAAGTTGTGTGTCTGTTGAGGACCATGCAGGAAGGCTCATTTCTTGTAAAGGTGTACGTTAGATTAAGTGGAAAAGTAATTGTCTAATTTACCTGAGAGCAGGAAAGAGCTGTAGAATGTCAGCCTCTTTCTGTGCTGGGAGGAGTGGGAGGAATGGCTGCTAAACAGACCCTGACAAACTGCAGCCAAAGCCGAGCAGGAAGCGAAATTTGGGGAACTTTTTATGTTGTTTTTACTCCAAGAAAATCAACTTGAGCTGTGTGACTCAGCCTCCTCCCTGAGAGCCTGCAAAGTACAGGTTTGGGGAATTAAAGGCAGATAGACTTTAAAACTAATTTAATTTAAAGCTACCTTGTAAAACTAATTTTCAAGTTCCAATGTATTGCTGTGCAATGGAAAGGACTCGGTGACTATATGTAAAGATGGCCCTTTCTGGCTGATTTGAATCATTCCATAATGATTCTTCCACAGTTTTATAACCAGTCCTTAAAATGTGCAAGATCATCACTTCTCAGTAATTTTCAAAATCCCCCAAATTTTCCTCCAATAGATTTTTACATAAACCTCAGGCTGGCCCTCTGCAGTAGAGTGGAATATGATGAGTCTCTTGATGCTGGATTAAATTAACTTTATTACAGCTAACAGAAATAAAACATAGGGAAACAACTTCCAGTAGTTGAGGTGGCTTTGGAGCTGCCAATGACAAAGCTTTAATCTCAATTTCAGAGTGAAAGGGCAGTGATCCAGTCATCAATCTGTTAGACCTGTTTCTGTGGCATCTTTAATAGTGCTGACACATTTGTGATGCTAAAGATACTTCCCCACCAAAAATGGGATGAAATATAGAATCATAGAATCCTGGAAGGGTTTGGGTTGGAAGGGACCTTAAAGAACATGCAGTGACACCCCTGCCATGGGCAGGGACACCTTCCACCAGCCCAGGTTGCTCCAAGACCTGTCCAACCTGGCCTTGGACTCTTCCAGGGCTGGGGCAGCCACAGCTTCTCTGGACAACCTGAGAAACATCTGCTTTTACAGGATGAGTGGAAACAAATGAACAAAAGAGAAAGGAAACAATACTGGGAGTACATATTTATATTTCTTCTAAAAATCTGTCATCCTGTTCTTCTTGGCATCGTATGAAAAGCGTATGATTCTCCAGGAGCAGGAGATGGTGATGAAACCAAGTGAGCCGGGGTGGTAGATCTGGAACACCACATCCTGCACCCTCTCCCTGCCCTCCCTGGGGCTCTGAGCTGGTTCCAGCAGAGGTTGTAAATGGCTACACAGCAGAACGTGGCCATGAGTGTGCCTGGGTGGGCAGAGCTGAATCCCCTCTTAGCCTCGGACTGTGGTAACGGTTTAAATTTAAAGGAATTACAGAGCTATTAAACCACTTTGTCCCACAGGTTTTAATGATGGCAAAATGAGAATGTTTATATAAAATGAATAATTTATTTTATACAAACCTTAATCAGCACTATGTACTACACAACATACACACTAAAACCATACAAACACTAAAAATCTACTAGTGGAGTACAATATAGCATAAAGTAGTGCACTGTAACAAAGCAAATATTGAAGCAGTTGTATTAAAGCTGGCAAAAAGAAATAATTATTAAGTAGAGATCTGATGTAACTCACCCAGACCAAGGGAGATCTCTGCTCTCAACCTCGAGGGGTGACCTTGGGGGGCATCCCCAGTCAAAGAATGGGAGGGTTTTGTCAGAAAGAACCCGACTGCAAGGAGAGAGGATTGAATTTTTATAATATATAGTGACTGAGTGCCAGTCACACCTTTCCAGGCCAGCTCTCTCAGCTTATCTGTCAAATCAGCCTTCCAAAAGCAGGGGGTGTGTTCGAGGTTTGATGACCCGGGCTGGTTTTAGCAGAGTTAACACCGAGACAACACCCCGGGCTCCAGCAGCTGATCTTGCCTGGTATCTTAACCGGCTTGATTGCACCTCGGGACTCTCCTGCCACGAAGTGATCCTCGTGGGTCTCCTCCAGCTCAGCATGTTCTGTCATTCCGGGAGTGTCTGAGCTCTGTTAATAGAGTTTTCACAGGTTTTTCACTCTCTGGCCCTTTTAGCCCTAAGTGGCTGAGCAGCAAAGCCTTTTCCTGCAGGGTGATTGCTCCCCTGGAACAGAATTACCTGGCAGCGTCAGCACAGGCGTTTCAGGCACTTGATTTTTGGGAAGGGGATTATGGAAATTGATTGTAAATGGAACTAGACTCCTTGAGATTTCCTGGTGTTACCGAATGCCTTCTTTTTTTTTTTTTTGCATACCCAATTTGAGGTGTTTTAAAACTTTGTGATTTTTTAAAAAAGATTGAGTGTGCACCTCAACAAATGTTTCAAATGACCTATCTGACCTGCCAAGCAGAATTATTAATATATTTCAAAGAAACTGTGCCAGCTTTGATAGTTAATCAGTGACATTTTAGCGTTGAGCAGCTACAGTACTGGATGATTTGCTAGTAAGATTTTTGGAAGCTCAACAGTGCTAACAGGAGAAACCTTCTATTATTTTTACACATCCCCTGTTGGAAGTAGAAAAACAGAGGAGTAACACTGTGCTGTCTTGAAGCAAGGAGTGAGTTAGCTGAGTTCTAGTTCTCAGGCAGTACAGCCGAAATCATGTTATTGCCTCGAAGTTTAATGTGTAACTGCATGAGAGTGCAGGTGAGCAGGGGGGGTAAAGCTTGTGGGGACCTCCTTCACCTGATGGTCCTCAAAGAAGTCCATGCTGTAGGTTTTTATTTATCTGAATCTCTTACCAACACATTGAAGAATCTTTAGGCATCTCATACTGGCTCATGATTTAAGCTTCAGGTGCTGCAAATTCTAAGTTTCACAGCCATAACACCACCCATGTTTTGTACAAAAACGTTCTGGATGAACTCAGTTGTTTCCCCCCCCCCCCCTTGGTGCTGTTTCCTTGGACTCAATCATCAAGGCCTTAAGTCCAATGGAATTATTCTGATAGGTGAACTGAAGGGAAAAGGGATGATTTTGTCTGCAAGAGTTGTGTAAACACAGGTCTGTTTGCAAGTAAATTAGATTTCTGCTTTAGGCAGTGTATTATATAAATAGTTTGACTTCTGAATTCCTGCGATTCCCATTTTTCTACCGAAAAAAAAAAAAAGAATCAAGTCTTGCTAAAACTTGGATACCATCCAGGTGGGGAAACTAGCATATGCAAGCATTTTGCCTCAAACGATTTCCAGTGGAAATAGCTGTAATTTATGTATCTTGAGTGCTGATTGTGCTCCGCAGAATTCTCTCGCCGGGCCGGCAGTTGTTGAATTCGCAATCTCGGGAAGACAAAGCTTCGTGAGTGGCTCCACATTAATTCAGTGCAGCTCATTTTTATCCCCTGCTTCGTGGAGGAGCTGCTCTCGCTCCCAGACACTGGTTATGTGTAAGATAAGGCTGTTTAATGAGCAACGTGTGTGCACAACTCAATTCGGGGAGCTGAGGGCTTGTAGTGCCACAGGATTTCTCTTTGGAGTAGATAAAGCAGCTTGAATTCCCTCCTTTTGTTCTGCCATCCTGGCTGGGTTGCTTTTGTTCTTTCCTATTAGAATTCACAGGAAAAGCTGGATAAATCTCAGGGGTGGAATGTGAGTGTAAGGAAAGGGAAAAGGTAGGATGTCTCACACTTTCTGTGTATCCAAAGCTTCAAGGGCTTTGGATGGAGGTGGTTGAACAGCTGCTGCTTGAATCCTAGTTTCTGTGCCCTCACTCTGGTCCAGACAGGCAGAGGAGAAATGAGTAGAACTGAGGACATTCAGGAGCTGTTTGGTGGGACAATGAGAGTCACCTGTAAATTAGCAGGTGTTTTAGGGAGATGAGATTCCTGCCATGCAGCTGATACCAAATGGAGTCCCTTTCTGGCTTCTCTTGGAACCTGCTTTGGAGGAGGAGGTGGAATGCACATGCCCTGGTGGCACAAAGCTCTCCCTGGTGTGTGCTGGGCTGAGAGGGACAGGAACTCCTTCACTTCTTCAGTCCCTGCAGCTGGGTGAGGGTCCCATCCCCGAGAACAGAACCGAGACACAGCGAGTCCAACAGAACCACGGGAATCATTGACCATCCCGAGCTGGAAGGATCAACTCCATTCCTGCTGTAGCTCTGGCAGAGTTCCAGAGGAGGACAGGGTTTGGTTGAAGTTGGCTTATCTTTTTAAGATTTAAAAAAGTTATTCTGGTTTTTTTTTTTTTTATTTATTTTATTTTATTTTTTTTTAAGGAAGATGCAATGATGCTCACACAGCCTGCTAAGGACAGGAATAAAAGGTGACTTGAGGAACAGAATTAACTGCCCAACTTTTCTCTGCAGAACGCTGAAAATAGTCTATCCTAACTACCCATGTGCAACCTGAGTAGGAGAAGTGAGTTCTATCAATGAGTTGCCTCTGTGGCAAAAATCAAAGGAATTCATAGATGAGACTTTTCATAGGTAGGATTGAAGCTAAAGTAATTTTCAGGTGGCATTCTGCACACTGACAACTCAAAATCAAATAGAAGGGAGAACTTCCATGGCTCTCCTTTCTGATCTCGTCGTTTCATGCAGGAAGTCCTGGTTGGATTGATTCCATCCTGTAGGAAAATAGGCAGCAAAAATAGACGTGTAGAAAACCTACTGAGAACTTTCAAGGCCCTCGTTTCCTTTTTGCTGTTTTAATCCACATTCTGAGTAGTTTTGTGCCTCGGTGTAATTCAAGAATGATCCTTGGATTAGGAATTAACCATGGTTCAGGTGTCTGGTTCCTTATCTGAGCTGTTTTAATGATGCTTTTGGACGTGTTCCAGTAAATGCAGCTGTCAATAAATGGAAGATGGAGCAGGCAGGCTGTGTGCTGGGGAAACTGAGAACAGAACGTTCACAGAAACAGAGAGGCAAAAAGAACCTTTTGGGTTATCACAGTACAGAAGAGTGGCTGAAAGTGTGCATTATAAATAATGGGAATGTTTGTAATTGTAGCCGCCAAATATCGTATTGCACAAGTTCAGATTATACTGATGTTGCTCTAACTTGGTTTGGAAGGGAATCTGTAGATTTTGCCTCTTCTCAGAGGTGAACAAAAGGCAGAATCTTGGTTGTTAAAGCCTGGGGAGGGCTGTAAAGGCTTCTGTGACTTCTTCAGTGAAAGTTTCTGACTGGATGCTGTCACCTTGGGTGCCTCCCTGCTCTGTCCCATCATTTACTGTCTCCTGTGGAGGGGAGGAGGAGAAAGTAAAGCACTTTAATGTGTCTCCATAGTGCCCTCACTGCTCAAATCCCATATTGATTGTGCATTCTTAGGTGCTGGATGGATCTGTAAATACCTGTCAGCCAGTCTTGCCTAATTCCGGCATCAATTTGGCCTCATTAACTTTTTGTTGATTAAATCAAGCACGTTACTTGGGATACCCCTGTAATTTATTTATAATAATTAACTGTAGCAGGGGGATAAGATTTCCTCCCCTGAATTTTAATGCAAGAAGCAGCACCTGTATACAAAAATTGGAGATTGGAGCTAAAATTAATGGAGCTGCACCAAATGTTACGAACATTTGCCATACAACAGGTAGAAAAAAATTATTTAGAAGATAAATATGAGCTGACTCACTCCTGGCTTTAGTGAAGTTTTATTCTCACCTGTCTTCTGTCTGGTGCAATAGTGGAAAATCATTTACTCAAGAGCTGTGTTTTGAAGTGTTCCAAGAGCACAGTTAGCCAATGTTCTCTGGGTACCTTTGGGTTTCCAGTTTCTTCACTTGTTTTTGTTTATTGTACAGTCAAACTGAATCTGATCTTTCAAACATCAGAAGCGGCGGCGATGGGAGCACAACCCTCATTAAAATGAACCTGGAGCTCAAATCAATCAAGCCCTTCCTTTCTGGACACTGCAGACCCATCACGTGCACGAATTAAGATGACTTACCATTACTCTGTGTTGGGTAAAAAACATCCCTTTGTGCTCGAGTAAATCTCAGAAATGCAGCAGGAATTCATTTCAGCCCTTGGCCTTCTCATCACCCCCTCTGCTTTGATGCATAAATTGAGGCAAGTTTCCACTCTGCAATGAAGATGAGGATTGCAGCTCCCCCATTGTCATTTATTATGTGCTCAGAGCACACTGAGATAAGCCTGGCTTGCCTGGCATGGGTTTTTTTTTTATTTTTATTTTATTTCCCCCTTATCTATTTCTGCTGGTTTTGAAAGGAGCTGCTTTGAAAAGGGCTGCTGGAAAGTCACCTCCTGACCAACACGTGCTGCTGCAAAGATGACAACAGGCTTCTCAGAGGGCTACATAGCACCAAGATAACATTGAGGAGGGGGGCTGAGCCTTGCTTTGATTGTACATTTTATCTCCCGTAAATGAGGATTTGGCTTTCAAGAGCTGGGTGTGCTGTGACTCTTGGTCGTGGCAGGGCACTAAAACGAGCTGTGCTTTCCCCCCAGGCCCGTGAGTTAACTCTGCATCCTTGGGGACTGCTCTCCACAGCATCCTGCCCAATTTGGGTGTCACAGCCACGTCACTGCCTTGGAGACCTTCAAATTGATGGCACAAAGAGAGCTGCCTTTGTGACCTAAACGAATCCATCCCTGCTTTGGGACGTTCATCTTGGTTTGAAGCCAGTGCAAGTCGCTCTGCCAAGTCTGCATTCCTAAGAAATCATTGCCTTCTGTCCTGGCAGTTTTTCTGGACCCTCAGGAAGGAGCAGTGTTGTTCTCCAGGGCTCAGGTTAGGGATCTGTTCACAGGGAAGGAAATGATTGCAACCAGAAGCAGAGCTGCTGAATTAACCAGAGGTTGGGAGCCACTGGGTCTTTGGTTGTGGCTGCTTCATTATTTTGATGAGAAAAAAAAATCTGAGGAGGCTGAACAAACCCAGGATGCTCGTGGTTGATTGATGGAGGTTGTGAATATGACTGAGTCATCCATGGACCAGTTGCCAACTTTTTCTATTACTCTTGCATTCTGTTTGGAAAAACAAGGAATACTCTGCATAAGTTTTTTTGATTGAATCAGACTCTCGAATTTCAAGGCTAAGGGACTGAATGTTTCAGTAATTTCTGGCTTCACTACCTGTCTAAATTGCTTCCTGATAGTAATAACTCAGAGAGAGCAGGTTTAGATTAGATTTTAGGAAAAAATTCTTCCCTGTGAGGGTCGGCAGGCCCTGGCACAGGTTGCCCAGAGAAGCTGTGGCTGCCCCTGGATCCCTGGAAGTGTCCAAGGCCAGGTTGGACGGGGCTTGGAGCAGCCTGGGCTGGTGGAAGATGTCCCTGCCCATGGCAGGGGGGTAGAATGAGATGATCTGGAAGGTTCCTTCCAACCCAAACCATTCTGGGATTCTTGTGCTGTGGAGCTGCAGGAATTTGTCTTGGATGTGCTCATGAACTAATTAGAATGAGTGGGTCTGAAGGGGTTATGCTGATGCTGTAATTCCAAAGCCCAGAACTTTTTCTGGGTTAGATGGTAGAAGAAAAAAAGCAGAGGGATCATTTGAGGGATGACAAGGGTGGTGTCCTTGCTTCTTGATCTGCCACTGAGTTACTGCTAAAACCTCTTGGCATGTCCCACTATGCCCAGATTGTGACTGGGAGATTTTCTCAGTGCTCCCTGCAGTCTCTGTGTCCCTGCAGTGCTTTCTGTGCCCTTCCCTCAGTGCAGGGTGTGACAGCTGAGTGTCCTGGGGGTATCTCAGCCCCATCCTGGTCAGAGCTGCTCTCTCTCTGCTCTGCCCTTGCCGTAGGACACCCTTATTTGGTGTCACTCCCCTCTGTAAACCCTGAGCATGTGGGAGATGGTTCTCCCCAGCCCTCAGCAGCTGAGTCATCCCCCAGTGCTGCGGGGTGGTGGATGTGTCTGCCTGCCTGGCATCTGATCCTTGCAGTGCCCAACCAGCACTGATGGGATGTGTGTGCCATGGGAATCTGCTCCTCTCTCCTGCAGCCTTGGGGAGAAATCACCAAGACACATTTTCAGGAGGCTGTAAGAGGAGAGCAGTGCTGTTGAATGGCACAAACCAGGCTGTGTGTGCTCAGGATCTGCACCTGCCTCGTTATTTTAAGAGAGTTGCATGAACGTGGCTCTTGTGCCCCTTCTCTCCTACGAAACACTTGATAACAACCATAAGTTTTCCTAAAAAAATCATAAATAAATCACAATAACAACAATTTTTCCACTGTGGAATATTTGGTTTCCACTCTTTGAAGGCAAACCCCTTCTCTGGTCTTGTGGAACTACATTCTAATGCTGCAGGTGTTCTGTCTCTGTGTGAATCTGAGTGTTTAACAGTCAGGCTTTAAACTGAATTGAAGAAAATATCATTTGAATTTGTGTGTGTTTGGATATGTGAGTGCAGATTGAAACCAGCCTGGGAGAAGCAGTCCTGTCCTGTATTGAGTATGTGTAATGACTTCAGTATTTAAAGTACTCCAAGAAGTTTTTGAGAATTCTTAAGGCATTTAAATACATCCTACGCCGTGTCTCTTAATCACACTGAAAACAATATTCTTTTAATTTCCTGTCTCAACTCCAGAGCAGATGCTGACATATATATCTATGTGTTTAGGTTGGAGGAACTGTGTAGGCCAAAGGAATGGGGATTTCACATATTTTTCTTTCCTTTTTATTTGAATTAATCTTGCAGTAAAAGCGAATTGCTTTGCACTACACCATGGAAACTAGAAGATGAAATGAAACCCCCACACCCCATTAATGTTGGGTGGGATCACCTTCCTCAATTACAGAGAGAAATAGGGAGGTGCTTCCACACCTACCCCACAAATACAAGAGGTAGGTGACCTTTTAAGCCTCTCCAACACTGTCCATCTTTCACCACTGGTGCCTGAGCTCAGTCATTCCCCTTCTGAGGCTTTTATGAAACTCTTTAATGGGGTTCAGTAATGAGCTTTTTAATTATCATTTGGAGGCCAAAGAGCTGCTCTGCTTCTTCGTAGCCAAAATAGGGCAATACTAAAGTTTTAGGTTCAGATGAGAATCATAGAAGCTGATTATGTCTAATTTTATTTTTTTTCACTTAGCCAGTGGCAAAATTGAGATCTACTCCCTGAAAGTATATAAGGAGCTCTTAGGCAATGGATAATTAACAATAGGAGGAGGATGGAAAGGTACAGCAAGACTTTAATGCAGATTCATTACTACTTCTTTATTCAAGAAGGACATTGTGATTCCTGCAGCTTGTCTGTTCTCAGTGCCAGTTACAAGTGAGCAGGGTTAGTGCATAACAGGATGCAAGGAGAAAATAAGTGCCCTTAACCAGACCTGCAAAAGAAGAGTTGTAATTTCTCTCCCCTGCTACATAAACCCCGTGCTCTGCTTTTGTCCTGCTTTCTCCTGACAGCAAGGATGAGCAGGGAATTTCCTCTTAATTTAAGAACTAAGCAAATGGGCAGTCAGCACTCATTCTTCCTTCTGTAAATTCTCCAAGTGATGTGGGATCTCTGGCTTGGAGCATCTTTCTTTCTTTTCCTGGAGCACTGAAGTAGCAAATGATGGAGGACACAGACAATCATCTGCCCAAGCCTGATGGATCCCCTACAGCTGGAAATGGTTCCCATTAGAAAGCAGCAGCTTGTCATTTGTGTTCATTTTCTGGGAGAGAACTTGAGATCTTGGCTTAAAAAGTGGAGTTGCAGCTATTCCCCTTCAACTGCTCTGCAGCAGATGGAGCACACACAGCACCTCCCCACATCAAAACACCATCTGCACTCAAGTGACTCTTAAATGGACTGGTGGGGAAAATCCAGAAGACAGTTGGTGTGTTGAGAGATGGTGTGATGTGGATTTGCTTTTTGGAACACCAGAAATAGAGGCAGGAGGGTTTGAGTGGTTAAGCTTTTTAACGGGGGAAAGATATATTTTTTGGTGTCCAGGTTCTGAGTGTTTCTTTGAGGTGGTGTTGCACCTCTTTGGTCATTGATTTCTATCAAACACTTTTTCTGCTGGACTTTGTTCACTTTGTCTTGCACTTGTAAATGTGCTTGATGTGAGTCAGAGGAAACAGAACTGAGAGTAACCACAAGCCAAACACTCAGAAATGCTCTACTGAAGAGAATCACCTTGTAGGAAGATACAGCTGAACACCCCAATCCTTTTAACATCTTTCCTTGAGAGAAAATATTAATTCCAAAAGCTGTAGAAATCAAAAGGGGGAAAAAAACCATCCCAAAATTAATATCCTGTGTCTTTATTGTTGCAAAAAGCTTAGGGGAGTACTTGGGGGAGCAGTAATGGGGTTGGATTTGTCTGCTTGGTGTTTTGGGTGTTTCCCATTGGTAGGTCTGGATTAAAACTGGCTTGTAGCACCTTGAGGTGAGACAACTGGAAAGGTAAAAAATCAGTAATATAACCAGAGAGAGCCTCCAGTTTTTGGGTCCCCTCTGGTCTTGGAGGTGAGAGCACCACGTCAGGGGAGGACTCTCTCCCCCCTGGAGATGTGTGAGGGCACAGGGGGGCTCTGAGCTCCTGGTTTGGGGGTTGGTTTGGGGTTTTTCTTAATTAGAAAATAATCTTTAGTGCTGTAGTTGTGCTAATCTCTTGCTATCAAAGCCAGAGTGTCTCGAAGATGATTCTTGCTCTTTGCCATCAGGGAGGAAGTGTGTGAGGGGAGATTGGAGGGGATTTTTAGGATGGTGATCTTGAAGCAGGAGGTGTTTGGAGCCCTCCCTGTCTCCCCCTCCCAAGTGTAATTGCTTCAAAGAACTGCCTGTCATCTAAAAACATTTTTCCTCTGGGCTTTGGTGGGTCTGAGGGTATGGGATGGATCATAGTAAGCAGAAAAGCTGACTGGACAACAAAAAAAAGTACTTTGAATTAGGATAAAAAGGTGAAAACTGACCTTTTTTTTTGGAGGTGGGGAGGGGGTTCACACTAAATGAATACAATTTTAAAACTATGTATCTAGGAAAGGTATTTTACTGGACTAATATTTGGAAAGAAGATAGCACAGGATATCAACATTCTATTACCTTGATACCTATAATAATGAAAGATGCCTGTACTTACAGGAATAAGTAGAGCATGAAATAGTACAGGGTGTCCATGGTGGAAGATGGAAAAGTGTTTAGAAAAAAAACCCCAAATTTACAGGAATTTATAAACTTGGCATTGATAGCTCTGGGCCAGGCAGATAAACATCAAGTGACTTCCACATGAACTCCATCACACTGAGTACCACAGAATAAGTTTAGGACAAGGAGGATGGCTTGAAGTTGAAAGAGGAGAGATTTGGATGAGATACTGGGAGGAAATTCCTGGCTGTGAGGGTGGGCAGGCCCTGGCACAGGTTGCCCAGAGAAGCTGTGGCTGCCCCTGGATCCCTGGAAGTGTCCAAGGCCAGGTCGGAGCAACCTGGGCTGGTGGAAGGTGTCCCTGCCCAGGGCAGGGGGTGGAATGGGATGAGCTTTTAACCCAAACCAGTCATGGATTCAAAGGTTTTGTGAGCTAGTTTAAACTAAGTTTGCTAAATCTTAACTAGAAGTTTTTTGCTGGGATTGCTGAAAACACAAAGACTTGGTGGAGCAGCTCTGGGGTGAGCTCAGGGCAGAAGGTGTTGGAGGTAACCAAGGGAGAGGGAGAGGGAAAGCAGGACTCAACCTTCAGTTGTCCAGGGAGAGCTGTGGCCTCAGGAGGCCCCAGCTGAGCAGCAGTCCCTTGGTTGAGTCTCTCCCACAGAAGTTTCCTGGGAGCCAGTTCATTGCCAACAGTAATTAAAGAGAAGTGTCAGCCACTTTCAGCAGCTCCCTAAGTGCCATTTTCTGTACAAACCAACGGCAGACACCTTGACATGAGAGAAGGCTCAGTGCATTTTAATATCTCTCTAATGAATAAATCATCTGCTGGGTAAGGTCAGTGGAAGCAGATGGGATGTGAAAGCTGCAGTGTGGTTGCTCGTTAGGAATTCCTTCCCCAAGTGTGTCCCTCCCTCCACAGTCCTGACCAAAGAGCCTCGGAGGAACTGTGGTGTGAACTGATGATGGTTGGTGCATCCAGCAACCCTGCTCCCTAATGAGGGCAGTCTGTTGCCAAATATTTAACTAAACTGCACTTAAATCACATTCACATCTCACCTTTCCTCTCGTTACGTGACTGATGCTCTGCAGTGTGAATGTTGAACAATAAACACTGAAAAAGAGCTCACAATTAGGAGTCTCTTCTATTAGTGAGTCTCGTCATTGAAATAAGGGCAAGTATTCCGACCACAGAGCAAAATTCTGCTTTTGCAGACACTTTAGCTGTTATGCTGACACTAAGTGGGTATTTTGATATGTCAAGTGACAAGATAAACATGGCACAGTTTGCTGTTGCTGCTTTTTATAGGTTCATAATGGATGTTCTTCACCCTTAAAAAGGCCCCGAGCAGCAAAAATTCATTCATTGCCACTTCTTCATGTGGCTTGAACTGGCTTAGAACAACTTCAGGAGCTGGCTAAAAAACAAACCAGAATTTATTTCTTGGAAGTACCTTATACTTTGTGTTCTTCCCTTTCCTTATTTCTCATCAGATGTAGACATAAGTAAAAATTAGGCATCTCCCAGGTGTCTGTGAAGGCTCAGATGGCCATTGCTGCTCTGGGTGTCTGCAAACAGGAGGGATGTGGCATTAAAAGTTAAGGGAATTGAAGAAGTTTTCTTAGGCACCTACAAAAACAAACCCTTGGATTCTACAGGGTGAGCTGGGTTAAATGTGCATACATTAAGTATATTATTATATAATAAATGTCTAGTTAAGTCTTGCTGTTTAAGGCTCTTCATGTTAGAACCGTCCTGGCTGCTCCTGGGAATTCTCCCTGGGGGTGTGTCAGTGACTGTGCGTGCCTTGGGTGGTTTCTTGGGAAGCAGCAGTGCTTTGGAGGTACAGCAGGATGATTTATCAGGATATTGTGCTGGGATTGTGATTTGTTCTGAGAAATAAGCTGGAGTACAATGTAAGCACTCGTTCTTCTCTGACTGGGCTAAAGTTAACGTGTTAACACTGCTTTGAGGATTTCAGAAACCTGTCTCAGAGGTAAGAGCTGCTGGAAGGGAGCAGATCTTTCCTTTCAGTGCCTGATTCCCTTCTGGTCTGAATGCTGGACATGCCACTTGTCCATCTCTTTCCCAGTCCTTCAGTGCCACCTTTGCTGAGGGAGCAATTTATCTCGTGTACCTGCAGTGCCTGGTCCCTGACTGGCATCCAAAGTGCTGTCACAATACATATAATAGCAACTCTTTAGACTCCTAATTATATTAAAATACCTCCAAAGATTAATGCAGTCCCTTTCAGCTTGCCAGTTCACATTTTCCAAATGCTGCTTGAGAAGAGGCTCATCCCAGGTTACCAAGTGCCTGTACTGATTTACCGAGAGGCAGTCGTGGCTCAAAGAGTTTATCCTGATGCTGAATCAACGTCCTGATTAATGGTGGGGTTCCTGGGGTGTCCTGTGCAGGGCCAGGAGTTGGACTTGATGATATTTGTGGGTCCTTTCCATGTTATTCTCTGATTCTGTGTTCTATAGACTTCTGTAATTCCTATGTTGGTGAACATAGGAATCCTTTTGCTGGGGATGAGCCTTCCAAGGGGTGAGAAACAATGTCAAAGGAGAATGTCAGAAAGTTTTGTGGGCAGGGAATTTCAAATTATTCTTTCTCTGAGGGATGTGTTGTTTGATAAAGAGGTGTTGGTTTTTTTTTTCCCTATTAAAGTCTGTGGGATTTCTGCAGCGTAAATGAATGAAATGTGATTGCTCTCAGCTTTTTCTTATCTCTTGGCATATTTATGGCTGCTGGCTTGTGTTGCAGCTTGCCATGCAAAGGGAAAAAATAGAAACAAGCTCCTAATAAATAGAACTGAAAATATTTTTAGGAGCTTCCTGCTTGATCAAATAACACACCTCGTGTTCTGTCAGCACCTTCTGATGAATAATGGAACAACCCTGGCTCCCTGTGCCGTGGAAAGGGGGTTATCCAAACACTGGGTCTGTCCCTGTTTCTCCTGCTTTTTTGTGGCAGTTGCTGATTAATAATAACACACTTGGAAGCTGGGAATCATGAGCTATTGGAGATCTAGAATGAATATTAACCACTTATATCAGAAATCATAAAACAAACTTTGCTTGCTGGGGAACTGTTTCCCGAATCATAGAATCCCAAAATGGTTTGGGTTGGGAGGGACCTTAAAGTTCATCTCATTCCAACCCCCCTTTCCACTAGCCCAGGTTCCTGGGGGCACAGAGATGCCTTGGAGAGCTTTGTAAAGGATTTTTTAACGAGGAGGTTTTTAATGACTGAGAAATCCTTGACGTGGAAGGGCCTTTGCAGACCTCACTGGGGTCGGTTTGGGGGAACCTGCCCAAATGTGTGCACTGCCAGGACCTTGGTGGGGGGGGAGCTTGGTCCTGCGAGCAGCTCCCAGAGTTGAGGTGTCCCAAAGGATGGAGATGTCCTTTTGTGTGGAAATGGAGGGGACACACGGGGAGGGGGCACTGGGAGCACTGGTGGACACAGGGGACGTGGGGAGGGGACCTTGGGGCACACGAGGAGGGAGGTTGTGGCTCTAGGGACACTCAGAGACAAGCAGAGGGGACAAGCAGACACGGGTGGCCCTGGGGACCTGTGGGGACACCAGGAGGTGGCCCTGAGGGTGCACTGGGACGTGGGAGGTGGCTCAGGGGACACGTGGGGACATGGGGCTGTGTGGGGACGTGCTCATGCTGCTCGTTAAATCCCAGCTTATTCAATCCCAGCTCTGCAGTGGAAGTGGGTAAGAATGGTTTTAGTCACCAAGGACTTTGTTTGGGGATAATTAGCTCTCATCTCAAAATCCCAAAGATCTCGGTGTGAAGTCGGGGCTGGTTGGTGTCCTGTCAGACCAGGCTTTGGGGGGGGGGGGGGGGGGGGGGGGGGGGGTAAATGGATTTATTCCTGCCTTGGTAAAGCGCCTGCATCAGTGGAACAGCTGTGCAAGCTCCTGCTTCTGAAAACACTGCTCTGCTGCTCCAAAAATGGCCGTGAAAACCCACCAGAACAGCATGTCCTGCTTTGAGATGCTGCATATGTGGGGGGAGGCACCAGGAGCGATGCTGAGAGGTGGAAAATGGCTTTTGAGTGGGGTTTTGTGCAAGTGCTCCCCAGGCCTTACCCACTGCTTTGTCCCACGTGCTGCAAAGTGGAATGACCAGCCAGGAGAGGTGGGAAATGTCCTTGGGGTGATGTCCTGAGTCAGAGGCTCAGGTGGTTGTGGTGCTTTAGGCAGCTGAATGTTCTAAGTTACTTACAGAACTGCATGTATAATGTGAGGGGGTTTATTTCAACTCATGAAAGATTCCTAATCTGTCTCAGGTTATTTTTTTCTTTAAGAATTTTTTTTTTTTTTTTTTTTTGGTTTTTGGAGCACCATTTATTCTGTTTTCCTTCCCAAGAAATCACAGCTGAGCACTGTGCATGAAATGTAGAGATATTTATGTAGAAAATCGAATAAAAGCCAGTAGTGGAACAGCTAGTAAATAGTAGAATGAAAAATTAACATCTTAATGTACCAGTTTCATTATGAATAAAATAGTACCATTAGTAATGCTTTAAATCATATCTGGAGATCCTGGTTTTGAAGTGAAGGAACAGCTGTAATTCCATAGGAAAAGGCATTGTCTGAAAGGTGTTTCCTGTAGTTTCAATAAATTAGATTAGGAGAATAAAAGTATGCCAGAAATTGTGTAAGAAAACTGATACTCAGGAGTCAAAAGTCTTCGATAACCTTTCCATTTTCTGCGTAGCTTTTGTTTTAAATCATATTTTTAAGCAATAAATACTGATCTCCAGTGTAAATGCTTCTGACATGGTTTGCAGGAATCCTTCCATGGTGTGTGACAGTACAAAATGTGGCCAACACCTCCAATATATTTAAGAAATAACCTTAAAAGTAATTTTCTTTCTGGTGGGGATGCAATTTCCAGCTACTCTCAGAGACTGCTGAAATCTCCTTTCCTTGCAGGAAATACAAGGAAATCAGTCTTGCCCTCAGTGAGGGTGTTTGTTTTCTGGTTTTTACCCATTTAGGTCAGTTCAGGTGGTCCTTAGACAGCAGCTGCCTGTGTTTTGGGAAAGGTTTGTATTTACAGTGAACAGTAAATACCTCTGGAGGCAAAATTCCAAGTGTGGAAAAGGCAGCCTCAGGGTCCTGGAGAGCTGAGCTCTCAGGAGGGTGTCTGGGGGCAAGAAGAATCCTGATGTGACAGAGATAAGGCAGGAGAAATAGTGGGAAGAGTGAAGAACAAAGAAGGGAAGGGAAGAGAATTTTTAGGAATGACGTTCCCACTGAGTTTTGTTCAGGTTTGGTGGGACAGTGGTTGGCTACAGGCAAACAAAGCAGATGGCCCTTGTCCCTCAGTACTCCAAAACAGCAAATACAGAGACATTATTTTGTGCAGGTTCTTTATCTCAATCTTACATCAGTCAGCTCACACCTGGGATTTTGAGTTCGCTGTTTCTGAGGGACTGCTCTTGGTGCTGGGTTGGTTTCCATGTCAAAAAAACCATAGAAATACCATAGCACCCCCCCAAAAAAAAACAACCAACAATAAAACCAAACCAACCTGGCAGAGGGCTCTTGGACAACCCTTTCTGAGCCCATGGGGACTTCAGTCTTTCAGGGAAGATTTGGTGTCTCTGAGATGAGCCATAAAGTGTTTGTGTGTTGTGGATCACTCTGATGTGTGACTGATGTTGGAGCAGTGTGTGTGGAGGAAATGCTTCCACGTGCCAATTTTCTGGGCTCAGCTTAAATATCTGAGCATCCAAGGGGTAAGGTTTTATAAGTGTATGGACTTTACATACTAAATCTAAGAGCAGGGGATGAAGTGGATCTGAAAAGGAGGAAGGAGTCCTGATGCAAAAAACCACTCCTTTGTCCCCAGTTGCCTCAGAGACCACTTGGGACTTGATTTTCCTCCTAAGAAGAGACTCTAGAGGTGGAAGGAGCAGAGATTCAAGCCGAGGGGATGGTGGTGGGGAGCAAAAGAAGAGTTGTCTGGTGCTTACAAAGAAACTAAACTGGTGGCACTTGTTCCTGTCCTCAGATGACAGAGGAACAAGGCAGGAAATTAAAATCTTGGTTAATCCAGGGTGAGGGCAGGTCTTAAGCCCTTCCTGGTGTTACATAAAGCAGGAGCAAGGGGTGTGATGTGTAAACATGCACATAAATTAACGGACTGATGTATCAAATCCCAGGGAGCAACCCCTTCGCTGAAGCATAATAAGAGTGTGGATTTCTGGCACAGCCCTGCTCTGCCTCCTGGTTTTCACAGAGGCATTCAGAGGTGTGCAGTGAGTTTGTGATGATTTTACAGCACCACATGAAGTATTTCCTGCTGGTTTTTCATGGAGACATTCTGCACACAAAAATGGGGCTGCAGGTTTTGCCCAAAGTCCTCGCAGAGGTGGCCAGAGACCATTTGTTGGGCTTCTTTCCAGCACAGAGGAGCTCACAGGGTTGGAAAGGGCTGGTTTAACTGTTTCAGATCTCATCACCTGACACTCCTGGCTGTGGTATGGTGTCTCCCCCAAGGAGGAAGCTGCTCCCTTGAGGAATCCTTTGGAGGGTGCAGAGGTGTGATGGAAGGTTTGCTTTTTTTTAACGTGCTCTGGAAGAGCCTCCAAACAGCGATGGACTGGAAATTCATTTATCTTTCAAAACACTGCATCATCATCAAAGTGAGCCAGATGAGATATCTGTGCCTGCAGTTGGATTTGTGAGGCTGAAACACTTCATGCAAATGCTGAGAGATGGTGGGAAAAACCTGTTGCTCGTTTTAACGTCGATAATTGATAGCACGGTATAAACTTCACTTGCTTTCAGTCAAGCCTGTAAATGCCATGTGTTGAAAAGGGTTTAGTCTTCCACTTTAATACACAAATTAATCTGTGAAATACTGCATATCTTCATCTTGGAAGGAGTTTTTCAGGCACTGCTGAGAGCCTGTGCAAATGAGATGTGGGATGGAGCGATAGAAAAGTGGAATTAGGCCAAGCGTCTCCTCCTGCTTCAGAGCTGAAGTGTTCCTGAAGGATTTGATTTCCTTAGGCTTCTGAAAAACCCAGATCCAAGATGGTATTGAAATATTTGAGGGCTCTTGGGGCTGCTTTGCTCAAGCAGGTTTGGACTTACACTGAGATTACTCCACAGATGGATCTGAGATAGTCCCTTCTACAGCAGTTCCAACACGACAGTGGTTGTTAAAAGCAAGGCAAAGGAGTCCTTGCCAGTGAAAAAGGGCTGCTGTGTCCCAGCAAGGAGAAGGAAAAATGGCTTAGGTCTCCTTTTTGAGCCTCTAGAAATATGTTTTCAAAGCTGTCTGCTCTGCAGGGAGCCGGGTCTGTCCAATTGGCTGAATCCTGGCAAGTGTTCATGTTCGAGCTGTGGATCTG
Organism: Empidonax traillii; assembly: GCF_003031625.1. Taxonomy (NCBI): domain Eukaryota; kingdom Metazoa; phylum Chordata; class Aves; order Passeriformes; family Tyrannidae; genus Empidonax; species Empidonax traillii. The sequence goes on from NW_020955549.1 coordinate 265,862, forward strand.
AGAGTGCAGGGGCAGCACTGAGTGCCTGGGCAGTGCAGTGGGAAGGCAGAATCCTGCTTGGCAGAGGATAGCCACTTGAAAGGAGCCTGCAGTGGCTTAAAACAAAAGGGAGCTCAAAGTTAAAATTGACTTCCTCATCCCTGGAAGTGTTCCAGGCCAGGTTGGATGGGGCTTGGAGCAACCTGGGACGGTGGAAGGTGTCCCTGCCCATGGCAGGAGGTGGGGCCAGATGAGTCTCAAGGTTCCTTCCAACCCAGAGCATCCTGTGATTCTGTGAACTGCAGACTAAGATGTTTAAAAAAATGTTATTTGATTTTTATATCATGTTTGTGATGGCAGGAGAGAGCACAGAGGTGGAAACATGAAGGAAGTTCTGATTAAGATCCATGGACAAAAAGCAGAAAAGCTGACCTAGAAAGCTTCATGCCTTAAGTTTTGCTGGGTTCAGGGAAATTCCTTATTTATCCCTTATTGCCCACCCTGTGCAGCCACAACACGGGGAACTTTCTGATCCAGAATCTTCCAGCTGGTTTTCCCAAAAATCTGCTGCTGGGAACTGGGACTGTCCTCTGGGCCAGGGTCAGGCTGGAGTAAGCCCTGACTGAGACCTATTTCTGCTTTTTATTGAAACTGGTTCTGTCATAACCTCCTGCCTCCTTTGGCTTTTAAAACCTAAATACTCTGTGCATGACAGCACAACATTTTAAGCTTCGTGAAGACAGTTTGTGCCTTGCTCTCAATTTTTCCAGTGTTTTTACGTGTTTGGGTTTTAACTATTTGGGTTCTTAGCATCCCACAAAAGGGTCCTGACTGCACAGCGTGGCAGGTGCTTCCAATGTGTGCAAAGAAAATGCTTCTGCTTCTCTTCCTCCTCCTCCCCCCCTTAAAATGAATGTTGTAACTGGGACAGAAAAGCTTCTGATTTTGGTTTGCCTTTTGCTGCGTTTTTCCTTCACTCCGTGGAATGATTTGGTTTACGTTTGGTTTTGCCGCTTTTGCCCTAAATTTGTGTTTTATTTCTTTGAGTGAAGATGCAAATGGAAGGTGGCTCAGCTCACCTTGCAGGGTTGCTCTCGTGCCCAGCACCAGCCGGGAGCGCCGTGGTCCCCGTGGCCCGATTCAGTTGACATTCAGCTTTCGCTGGAGGTTTTTTTCATTGACTCGGTGGAAAAGTAGATGAGGGCGTTAAATTATGCATGAGCAGTCTGCTGCCTGCCTGAGTGTGAGGGATTTTTCACCCAGTGAGGAGGGAAGGGAAGTGGCAGAGGCTGTTGTTGCCGCTGGGCACACATCGCTCCCCCCGCGGTTCCATCAGGGAATTAAAGTTGGATGTGCCCAATTAACGCTGGATGTGCAGACTGACACCAGATGCAGGGCTGGGCACTCAGTTCCCATGGCCACGGGGTGGATGCTCTTGGACAGGACCCTCATAAAGACCCCTGAGAAGTGGGAATGAAGCTGCAGCTTTACCGTTCCCTTGTCCTGTCTCCTCGTTCCTGGCAGTGCCCGAGGCTGCAGGACTTGAGCTGTCACACCTCAGTCACCTCTGGGAGGGGCAGAGCCTCAGGGTGGCATCACAGAATCCCAGAATCTGCTGAGCTGGAAGGGACCCCCAAGGATCATCCAGTCCAACCCCTGGCCCTGCACAGGCCCATCCCCAAGAGTCACCCCCTGTGCCCCAGAGCATCATCCAAACCCTCCTGCAGCT
>NW_020955549.1:268139-271806 GCF_003031625.1 Empidonax traillii
GTCTCCCCTCAGTCTCTTCTGCTCCAGCTGAACACACCAAGTGCCCTCAGCCCTTGGCATCACATCCCTTGGCATCACATTGCACAACTCCAGCAGCCTTGTAGGGCTTGCATGTGAGTCAGACACACCCCAGAGGTGTGAGCCAGCCTTCCCTGCAGCACTGGGAGCCCAGAGCTGCTGTCCTGGATGAAAGGGCAGGGCAGGACCTCTCCTCACATACTGCTCTGTCCTTTCCAGCCAAAGCCCATCCAGTGCCACCCCCTGCCTTGGGCAGGGACACCTTCCACCAGCCCAGGTCGCTCCAAGCCCTGTCCAACCTGACCTTGGACACTTCCAGGGATGGAGCAGCCACAGCTTCTCTGGGTAACCTGTGCCAGGGCCTGCCCACCAGGGCCTGGTGAGTGTTTCATTCATGGCTGGAGATCCTGCAACAGAAGGACTGAGAAACTTTGTTGGTTTTTTGTTTTTGTTTTTTTTTTTTTTTTCAAACAGGCAGAATGAATTAAAAAAATTGTCACTACATGAGGCTACAGAATTTCTGTAAAGAAACAGGAGCTGATTGCAGCAACTGTTGGGTTTGTACCCCCAGGGCTTGTAGCTCTGTTCCCTGCTCTGCTCAAAATGATGATTATGAAGTACAGCTCTGGAAATTACACCATTGTGCTCTGTTAGTCATCGTTTTTCACACTGAATGCCATTCAAATATTTGCTCTCTTCAGCTGATACTTTCCTCTGAGAAGTTCAATTGTCTAGAAAACAACCTAAGTCCATATTTAAGGAAAACAATCTGTATTTATGCCTCACCATTTCAGCTGCTGCAGCACTATTTCCTGCATTTAGCCATGTTAGAAGGAAAAATGGTCTGTGTTTCTACAGCAGGAAGAAAAAAATTCCCCAGCAAATTAACTCAGTGATGTTGAATGGTGGTACCAGTGCAATTTTGTTTCTTAAACGAGTCTCTGCATCATGAGATCCTTCCTGTCCAGACCCTTGAAAAGCTGCTTGCAACACAGTCAGGGCTTCAGGCTGTTCTTGTTAGCACAGGTCCAAGTGGTGCTGGGGTGTTAACAAGTGACCTGCTGTGTATGAGGCACTGTGTGGACATTTCCAAGTGCTTGTGGCATTAGAGTGAGGCTTGACCTTTATTACAATACAGAGTTTAATGGGAGAACATGGAAACTGTTCTAAGCTTCGAGTGATTCTTGGGAGAACATGTTCTCCCTCCCTGACAGGCACCTTTAATGGGCTTCAGAACTCCAGCAGAAGGGAGGCTTTGCAACCAGATTTATTTCCCAGCCTCGCATCCAGCCAGGGGGAAGGTGTGGAATTTGGCTGTGCAGAGTAACCCAATGACCCTGGGAGCTGCTGTTGTGCACCAAGAATGGGAGAGATGTGACTGGAATGAGTTGCTTGTAAAAGCAGCCAAGGTGAAGGTTTTGTTCTGGTGGTGTTTATGTGTGGACAGGGGGAAGCCACTTGGACGTGGCTTTTGTTGGTTCTCCTGTACAAAAGACACTTCATTTTTGGGTGGCTCAGTCTTACTGCATAAAAATACCATTTCTATAACGACACAAATTTGGTAACACCTGGGACTGAATGCAGAAATTATGAAAACCCCTGTATTTCTCTCTCCTTGTTAAATTTAACTGTTCCTGCTGGTTGAAGATGCCACATTGCTCCTCACAGGACATGAGCTCCCAAATTCACTATTGATCTTGTGCAGTTCTCAACTGCCTGGATGGTTCTTAATTAAATGTAGAAATTGTCTTTAATTCTCTTAAATGGTTCTGTGCTGCTGCTGTCAGGTGTTGAGCAGCTCCTCAATTTCTCTTATGGTGAATAAATCGGCTGATATTGAGGAGCTAAATGTTATAAATCCCACTGTCATAAATCTTCCCTCCTCCCAGAGCAGTGCTCAGCGCTGTGAGTCAAGCTCAGAGGTTCTGAAGTAGAAGAATCTGAAGATTTTAAGTAGCTCCAGACTGGGAATGAGTTGTTTTAAGATTACCCAGGGTTGGAGCTCTGGAGTCCTTTGGTGTTACTACTTTTCTTTAGTTCTGGGCACCATTGCCCAAACTTAATACGTTGAAATAGTAATGTTGAAGCTGAAAAAAAGAGCAGACTAAACTCTGATGGCTTTAGATCACACTATACAAAAAACCCTTAATATCAAGTAGGGTGATTTTAGGAAGAAGGAAAACATTTAGATACCAAATTCCTGCAAGGTAGGAGAAGCATTTTTCAGTCTGTTTTGGGCTGGTAGCAAATATGTTCACCTCTCTGAGGATTTTTCTGCAAGGCAGCTGTAGATCTTGTCCAGCAACACACAGCCTCATCTACCTGCTGCTTAGAACAGGGATTAGTTTTCCAGCAACCTGAAATGTTGTTGGGAGGGATCTCCCTCTCTCCCATCCCTTCCCGAAGGCAAAATAAAGAAAAAAAATTAATATTTAATTTTTTTCTCTTGCTGTTCTAAGGCATGGATTTAAAAAAAGAACATATTTTTAAAAATCAGTGAAATCAGTTCCCAAGAATGTTTTTGTTACATCTTCACACACATTTAAAAGATGAGGTAAACTTCAGGTCTTGCTGGTGGGAAATGTTCCAGGTGTTGTTGAGAAAAACTCTGTGTTTCTCATGTTGCTGCCATGTCTTGTGTTTTCTCAGCCACCTGAGCACTGTGAGCCTGGGTTTGTAGATAGTCTATCACTGCACTGAAAAAAACATTCCTCCCTCTGCATTCAACCCCCTGCAGAGCTGGGAAGTGTAAGCATTCCCATGGAGAAACGGCCCTGGAACGAGGCAGAGCATCTTCCTTAGCGAGTGAGAGTGGTTTCATCGAGTCCCTGGAGCAACTGTGTTAAATTAGATGCTGTTCATTTGCAATTCTGCCACTCTTTGAAGGGACCAGCTCTGTGCACTTGCATGCACGTTGCCATTTGTATCTAAAGGGGCGTGTGTTGGGCTTGAATGACTTGGCTGAAGGAGACACTTCTCCTGCTTCCCTGGAAGCAATTCCTGAGCCCCAGGACCGGGATGTGGCCCCTGGGGGTAACACTGAGGGGTTTGATGACAGCAGCTTGGTGCTCCTCTGCCTGGTGGGGATTTGGAGATTGCTGCCAGCTCAGACAGGCTTGTTCAGGTGTTCTGATACTCTTGGAAGCCCCGGGGTTCACCTGGCTGTGTTTGGGCTCTGTCTCAGTAGTGTCAATAGCTGACATTGGTCATGGTCCAGGGAAAGCTGTGGCTTGGACCTTCTCCCACCTGCTCTCTGTGCAGGGCTGGAATTCCAAGGAACTTCTGTATTCCCAGGATGATCTGCGAGGAAAATGCAGGTGATGTTGTTAAAATCAGAGCCTTGACTCCCCGGACCAACTTGAAGTGATTCAGTGACTGTGATAAGGGTTTGTGTTGAAGGACAAGCGAGCCCTGCCGGTGCCTGAACTGCTGATGAAAAGCTGCTGAGAAAAACCTTGGGAAGGGCCTGGAACAAAGATTTGCAGCTCAGGGATACAAATGAACCACGGGTGGGAAAGCAGAACAGATAAAGCAATCTTATTTCAGAGGAATGCTTCCTCCCTGCCTCTCCCAGGCCGAGGGATGTAGGGAAGAGCATTCCTGACATCCTACTCCCTGTGGGAAATTGGGGGGGGGGGGGGGGGGGGGG
>NW_020955549.1:272286-291557 GCF_003031625.1 Empidonax traillii
GGGGGGGTGTGGTGGTGCAGGACTGCTGTAGGATGGAAAGGGAATTCCATCAGTGGTGTTCTGACAGGCTCAGGATCACCAGGAGATCCAGCTGTTTTCTTTCCTGTGGCAGGATGAGATGAGTCTGGATGTGGGCATGGGATGGGGGAGAGTGTCACTGGCATGGGATGATTGAATCTTAAAAACTGCTGCCTCAGCTCAGGGAGACTTTCAACTCTCCCCACTGCATTTTGCTGGAAGAGGAAGATGCAGCTCTTGCATTTTGCCTGGATCAGACCCAAAAGCTGCTATGTCCCCTTTCCCAGGCTCCTTTTTCTTTTATAAGTGTCTCGTTAGCACTTTCCACTGGTGAATAAATGCTGGGAATGCACTGAGGTTTGAACTGCTTGACTGGCAGAGAAGTGTCTGGTGAACACCTTCACCAGCTGGATCCTTCAGCTCCCCCAGGAAGGCCTTGTGCTTGTCTTTCTGATGCCAGTCCTCTCCAAACAGGCTTCTGGGGGAGGGAGGCCAGCTGCTTCCTTATGAAAGCCCATGAGGAATGTTTAATCTTCTAGAGTGGGAGCAGCCTGGGCTGGTTTCCCTGGGCTGTAGCTGATCCACCATGGGGGCTGGGGGAGCCCTGTCCACCTCCCTCTTTTCCCCAGCCAGCTGAGCTGGGAATTTAGGGAACCCTCTTGGCAACAATTGCCCTATTCTATAGTTCAGAAAATTCAAAATGTTGCATTTATAACATTTAAAAAAAAATAGTCCCATGTTTTAGAAACAGATCAAATCCATATATGTATTAAAATCCATCTGATAGTTGTGTTTCATGCCATGGTTATTCCACTGTAGGTATTAAGGAGTTTTTTTCTTCAAGCAGAACCTTCTGTGGTGATACCCTCAAATGCTCACTAAATATAAGTCTTCACTAAGAGGTTTCAGAGTTAGATTTTTCGTATTTAAGACCAGATATTATTTGGGGGAAGTTAAAAAACGGTGATTTTTGTAAAGCTGCCTTCAGAGGGTTTTACAGAAATGTTAAGGAGCCACTTGAAGAGATAAGAAATGTTCACTGAAATCCTTGGAGGAAGGTTTTTTTCCTCTTTCCAGCACAGGCAAAGATGTGAGAGCAGGAAGAGAGGGAAAGAAAGATCTTGTGATATATGGTCTGATTTCAGCTGGTCCATTGCTAAACATTTCTACTTGGAAAGGTTCAGGTGGGAGTTTCTCTGTTCTTACACTGGTGCTGGATACACTTTTTTCTGACAAAGTACCATTTACATCAGTGATTTTTTCCCTTCTTCTGTAAGACATTTCTTGTTCTGTCTGTTCTTTGCTCTGTGTGCCAGGTGGGCCTCATGTACCAGTCCTGTTATTCAGCCAAAACATCTTTACAAGCTTAATGTGAACCATAAATTCCTTGGATTCCTTGAGTTATTTTGGGGGTGGGGAGGGGAAATGCTAAATTTAGGGAGATGCCCCATCCCTGGGAGTGTCCAAGGCCAGGTTGGACAGGGCTTGGAGCAACCTGGGCTAGTGGAAGGTGTCCCTGCTGATGGCAGGGGGTGGAACAAGATGATCTTCACAGTCCCTTCCAACACAAACCATTCAGTGATTCTGTGATTTGTAAATGTATCAAATGCTTGTAAAGTTATTTCGTCTTAAATAACCAAACTCTGGGCATTTGGTAAATTATTTCACCCATTTTTGTCCCAAGGTGATCTTTGAAATGGGATTATGCCTTAGTTTGAAATTTTTTGATGGCTCTAAAATCCTGGCAAAGCTTCCACTGCAAAGTGGTTTTTTTTTTTTTTTCATGGTGTGGAAATTTTCAACAGTTGAAGGTTTGACCAAGTCCTGTCGTTGATTTATTGAGAGAACCAGGCAGTGGGAGGTGTTAAACCCCTGGAATCCTTCTGTGGGCTTGGGCAGGGCTGTCCCTGTCCCTTCAGGGATGTGGGTTCTGTTCTCACTGGATGCTGTGTGAGAACAGAACGTGGAATAACACAGTGAATTCCTCTGCTCACTGCATGGGACAGTAGGAAGAGTGAGTTGCATTTCCATGTGCTAACAGTCATTCCTTCTGGGAAGTGTCAGCACCAGCAGCCTGCTTGTTATCAGGGTGAGAAAGGGTCAGGGAGAAGGGACACAGCAGCCACTTCAACCTGCATTTGCTGCCTTGAAAGGAGGAATTCATGGTACATGAATAAAAGATGAGTTGGTCTGATTTAGTGCCTGGAATTCCCTTCCTTGAGGAGCTTCCAGCACTTACAGGCTGGGTGAGTGTGGGTGGAGATGCTGCTGTAGGGAGTTTTTAAAAATGACGGGTGCACACAAACTGCAGAACTTTCACTCTGTCCTCACAAATACCAAGCTTTATAAACTGAATCCTTGCTCCTGCTGGTTTAAATCCCAAGAGGCTGGAGGAGTAGCTGGTGGGTTGAAGGGCAGAGAGCTGAGCTGTGCTGGATGCACAGCCCTTCTCACACTGTGCTCCCTCCTCTGAACTCAAGGGCCTCCCAGTGCTGGTTCCTCTTACTGCTGGAAATACCTGCATGGTTTGGAAGGCTGGAGATGAGATCAAGGGCCAAGCTTCATAATCAGCTTGTCCTTGACAAATGGAAAAGGGATGCAGTTGATAGGAGTGCAGTGCACTTTCTGCTGTACAGCTTTTTCCTCTGCTGCTCCTCAGAAGGGAGTGAGCCAATTCCACCAGCAGGACTGCTGGCTGTTGATTGATTATTTTTTCCCCTTCTCCCTTGTTTGGCTTAAGGAAGAAGAAAAAAAAAGGGACAGTTGAGGAAAATTAAATTATAGAATCATTGAATATTGTGAGTTAGAAGCATCCACAAGGATCGTCCTGCCCAGGGCACCCCAACAATCCCACCCAGTCCCTGAGAGCGTTGTCCAAACCCTCCTGCAGCTCTGGCAGCCTTGGGGCTGTGCCCACTGCCCTGGGGAGCCTGTTCAGTGCCAACCACCCTCTGGGGGAAGAACCTTTCCCTGAGATCCACCCTGAGCCTGCCCTGGCACAGCTCCAGCCATTCCCTGTGTGGTTGTGGAAACATTTCTGGTGCACTTTATGGGAAGGACCAGTTAAATCACCCAGGCTTAAAGCTTCTTAAAATGTGTTCCAGAGGAATGGTATTCCATGATATTTGTAGGAGGAGGTCCCTGCAATGTCACTTTTTCCTGGTTGTTTGCTATGTATTCTCTGAGAAGTGTTGTCACCTTTTGAAGGTAAAACAGGGTGGGAAAAGCAGTGCCCCCCCCAAACCAGCCTGTTGCTGTACAGAGAGGTGGGGGAATGGGGGAATGTGGCCCAAATCCCACAGGTGGAGCCCTGAAGCTGTGCAGGGAGAATGTCCCTGCGTTGCTTGTTGGCTGTCTGTGCAGGGATCCACACCCCTTCATCCCCAGCTTCTGCCCAGGGAGTTGCAGTGTCTGGAAGGGGATCGTGCCAGGCAGTCTGTGCTGCTCCAGGGGTTTGTGTTAATGCTGCACAGTGCAGGTGGAAGGCACTGAAAGTGCCATTTGATGGCTATCTGAGGTTCCTGTGCTGGGATGGATGAGCTCCGAGCACACAGCACGTTGTACCAGTGGCAGAGGTTTCTGTTCATTAATTTCCAGCTTTGGTAATGGGAGACAAGATCAAGAAGAGTCATTAGACTCTAAGCACGTATTCACAGGAGGCTTAATGGATTAAGTGTGCACAGAAGGAAGAGCTCAGTGAGCTGAATCCAAAGGAGAGATGAGAGAGAGAGAGAATCCCCAAGAGGGAGCTGAGAACTGGCACTGTGGGACGGGGGCTTCGTGCAGCTCTTCACCACTGATGGTTCTTCACTGGGCATCAGAAATAAATATGTTTACATGTGTTTATGTATGTCTATGTGTGTTTCTTTGCTAATATGATCAAATTTGATCTGGAGAGCGAAGAAACAACCTAATTCATAGAAAATTTCTCCCTCTGTTGTGTTGGTGGTGTCACTGTCACCCTGTCCGTGTCCCTACCTGCAGCTGCTCAGGGGTGGCACAGCATCGGTTTCACTGAGTTCAGGTCAACAAAATAAATTAAAGAGTCCAGGGGCTGAAGTGGAGGGTTCTGTGTAGGAATATCTGTTTCATTTCAGCCCTGTGATGCACATACTGATCACTACTAGCAGCTGATTTAACTCTTTATATAATTTTTTCACACACAACTGTTCTTCCCTTTGCAGTTTTGGGGAGGGTTTTGGGAGCAAATGCCAAAGGTCTGCAATGACCCTGGGGGCTCTCATTTGCCATTTTGCTTTTGAGAGGTATCACAGGGGCCAGGTGTTATGTTTTGCCTGTGCCCCTAAAAAACACCTTCCTACCTCGTGCAGTGCTGAATGTGGCTGCAGAATCCTCCTTTGAGGTGAGCTGGGTGGGCTGGAGAGGACAGAAAGGAGGACAGGAAGGGTGAGGGGGTGCAGAGAGGCGTGGCAGTGCTTGTGCTGTGTGTGTTTGTAGTGACAGTCACTCACAGCCTGCAGGGTCAGAGCCACAATGGATACAAACTGGGGGGGGGGAATTTGATCTTGGTTTCAAAGAAGTGGGACAGATCCACGAGGGAATTCTGCTCACAGCGTGGTGTTTTTGAAGCTCCTTGGCCCTGGAACCTCGTGTTTGTGCAAGGCCAGCGAGCTTGATGTGACCCAGCAGAAATGGTCAGGTTTTGGAGCCCCTGGGATTGCAGATTCTACCACTGCTCAGTAGGGAAGGACAAGTGTGGCAGTGCTGTGCCAGGGACTGGGGCTGACCTGGGTGATGTCCCTGTGGGCACTTTGTCAGAGTTCAAAAAGAAAGCCCAAGCAATCAGAACCATAGCAGGCTTTTCCAGCCTTAATAATTCAGAAATTGTGGAGTCCAACCATTAACCCAGCACTGCCAAGGCCACCACTAACCCCTGTCCCCAAGTGCCACATCTCCAGGTTTTTGAACTTCCAGGGACAGAGATTCCACCTCTTCCCAGGTGATGGGAGTGTTGGTTTGGTGATCCCTTTAAACCTGTGGGTGTAATAATCCCTGTGCTGCTGCACCCAGGGCCACTTGTCACCCTCCTACCCTGTGCTCCCTCCTGTTTGGGGATATTTTTTAACAGGGTCACTCTGTTTCTATGCTGCAGGATATGTCTGCCCACATTTCTGCCTCTTTGCCAAGCAGTTTTAGCCTTAAAGTTCTGAAAATGGGTCAGCTCACAGCTGTAACAAGGAGTATCTAAAGCCCCTGGTATTATTTGCAATATGGTCACAGTATTTACTTTGCAGCAACGCTGGCAAAAAGAGGAATATTTTCCGCAGAATTAGGTGCATGAAGGTTTCATGCAAACACATAATTCCTCACTCTGGGTTGGGGTCCAAATGCTGGAGCTAATTCCAGAACTAGGAGGGATTTAGTACAGTGGGATAAGACATTCCCTGTCTTCATGGTCCACTGCTTAATCCAAGCCCTGGAGAGGGTTCAGCTGAGACCCAGATCCACTGGACTGAAGCTGTCTGAGAGTTTCCATCCGGAGAACAGTGAATGTTGGTCAAAATGCTTTCTCTGGGGTCCTACAGTGGAATAATCCCTCCATGATCACTGTGCTCTCAGGAGCTTTGCTCCCAGCACTGAGGGGACCTCTCCCTGTCTGGATCACTGGGTGGGTTTCCTTCCCCTGAGCAGGGCACGGGAATCTCTGGGAAATGCCTTGGCTGGCACACAGGGAAGCAGAGCCAGGTGTCAGTTCCAACCCAGGAAAAACGTGCTTGGCATTTTCTTCTCCTGGAGACCCTCTTGCTGCAGGACTCACCCCGCCTGGTTTTCTCTGCTTTACACCACCTATTGCAGCCTGTACCATTTATTGCAGTTTTATCTTAAAAGCAGCATAAATTGAAATACTTGCCTCAATTTAGACTTTTAAAACGCTGGCCCAGCATCATCTTCATTCCTTTTGACTTGCAAAAGTAAGTTTGGAAAGGAGGAGATTTTGAGCACTGCTGGATAAATTTTGTCTGAAACAGACTGCTCCAAATAAAGCTGTTGTCCCTCCCCAGAAGGATCAGATCTCTTTTGATAGAGACAAAACCATTCCCCCTGATTTATTTTATTACATCACCCCTGTGTTTGTTAACCCTGCTCACCTCCATCTCTCCTGTGGCTGTAATTTCTCAGAAAAGGCTTATGAGGGATTGGATTTTCTTCAGTTTACGAGAAGCTGCAAACAGGTTCAAAGAAAATGTCTTGCCTGGTGCTGGAGAGGAAGGTTTTTATCCCATAAATAGCTCAGTGAGAGAGAGGGGCTTGCAGGGGTGGCAGTTTGGAGATGAAACTTTGATTTCCCCTTTTGCTGGGTAACCTCCCTTAAGTGGAAAGTTTCTGATAGCTCAGCATGCAGAGATTGAGATGCATAATAATTAGAGCATTTCTTTATTTGCAGATGTTTCAGTTTGGATTATGCTTTTGAAACAAAGAATTTTCTTTTAAAAGTCTTCCTTATGCTGCTGCAATAATGCAGCTCGTGTGAGTTTTTCCCAGGTACCTGCCTGGATAAAGAAGATAATCACATTTTTCTCGGTAGAATTCAGCAAATTTACACGTTTGAGCCTTGCAGATGATACATTAGAGGCAGAAGAAGCTTGCAGCTGGCTGAGGAACAGAAGCATGTGAACATCAACCTAACGTTGAAAGGAGAAGAAAGCACCACGAGTCTGAGCTTTGAAGGGGAAATGATAGAGCAGAAATTTATGTATTGAATTTCTTTAAAAAAAAAAAAGTAAACTGCAACTTTTTGTAGGTTCTAACAGGCAGAAAAGCCTTTTAGGAGTATTTGTAGCAGTTGTGTTGGAGTATCAATGCTGGCAGTTAAATACCTTTCTGAAGCTATTTCTGTTTATATATTCAGTAAGTAGCTTTGGTTTTAGAGGATATATTCTTATAAAGAGTCTTATATGTGCTTAAATCATGCTATGATAAGGAGGTAGGTATTACTTTTTTATATATCATTCCTTTTTATAAAATGGGTAATAATCTACAGGGGCAGGGTGGATGAAATACAGACTCTGTAGGGATATTTCCTTGCATTTAGGTAAATACTTCAGCAGGTTTTCTGTGGCAGTATTTAAAAAAAAAAAAAAAGGTAAAATAATTCAAATTATGTGGTGGATATTTTGACCTGTACTTTTGAAATGGTCTCAGGGATTGAGAACCTTGTGGTTGGTTTGCATTAAGTACAAATACAATGCTCCTTAGAGCGGATTTGCCTTAGAAGGCAAATGAAACAGTTTTCTATCAGAAAATCACAAGGTTTCTGTGCACCTGTAAACACTTCAAGACAATTTCAGCCAAAAAATTTACCTTTTAAAATCTTCCCATGGTTCTGGTACCTGCACAGAGGAACACAGGGATGCTCTTTTTTGGAGCTGAAATGTTTTGCTGCTTTTCAGTTACCAAAATCTTGCTCATCTGACTGTTGTTCACATCCAAATGTGAACACAAACAGTGGTCAAAACATTTGGATTTCCAGGGGAATCCAGTGTTTCCCAGTAATCCAGTATTAATTCTGGGAGTAATAACATATTTCTCAAATATATCACTCAAATATAAAATAATCTGTCCTGGATAAAGTGGAAAATGGGATATTCCATTTTGGGAATATCCACCCTAAGTCCTGCTTGTGATGATATTCCTTGACATTATACCTGTATGGAATTTTTTGTGAGGGATTTTGGGTTTGATGGTTGGAAAAGCAAAACCAAACCAAATCCCACTCCCCAGTATAAGATTTGCTGGCAATTTAGATTAATAGCAGAGCTATGGATAAAAAGGAAAATGGGAACAAACTGGTTAAAAATGAGTCATTATATTCCAATACACAGGGTGGAAGTAGATGAATGTGTTGTGTTTTCAATATATCAGTGTCTGTGTGCTGATTATAATCCTAATAATAATTTAAAGCATCAGCTGCCTCAGAACCTGCTTTGCCCCATCCAACTTTCCCCTTTTACTGGAGAAAATAATCTGGCTGGAAAGAATTTTCCTTGCCTTTACTCTTTGTCCTGCAGCTCTTTTTCAGCTATTCTGTTCTCCAGGAGAATCAACTTCTAGTTTTAATGAGGAATGAAAACTTGCTTAGAAGCAGTTTATACTTTGCCCCAAATAGCTGGAACTGCAAAAAAAGTTTTTTTTTTTTTTTTTTTTTTGGTTTCTGTTATCCAGTGTGATCATTTCTTTGCCTGAATCAATACAAAAGGCAGTGGACATGATGTGCTGACAGTCTGGTTTTCGTGGCTGGTTCCTTGGTGTGTTTGGAAGGCTGAGCTGGGAGGGGGCTCCTCCCTTGGCTGGGAAGTTGTGAGTTCTCCCTGGCTTTGTCTCTCCTTGAGAAGTAACTCCCCAGTCTGTATTTCTGTGGCTGCACCTGTTCTGGGAGCAGAGTTGATGGCTGGTTGAGCATGTCTGCAGTGAGACGTCTCATTTCTAACAGCATACATGCTCTGCTTCTGCTTGCTGTGTTCCCAGGAATCCAAGGACTGGATAAGTCAATCTGATCCATATCTGGCAGCATCTGCAGGGAGGGGGCAGAGGATGAACCAGGTTCTGCTCAGGGGGGGCCCAGCAATGGCACAGCAGGTGGGGGTTGGTCTCTTCTCCCAGGAACCAGCAGTAGGACAGGAGGGCTCGGTCTGGAGCTGTGCCAGGAGAGGTTTGGGTTGGATATGAGGAAGGAATTCTTTCCAGGGAGAGTGCTCAGCCATTGGAATGGGCTGCCCAGGGAGGGGTGGAGTCCCCATCCCTGGAGGTGTTCAAGGACAGACTGGATGTGGTGGGGTTGGATCAAGGGCTGGACTGGATGATCTCAAAGGTCTTTTCCAACCTGGTTGATTCTGTGATTCTCTGATTCTTTGCTGTGCAGTGACCCAGCACTGAACAGGCTGCACAGGGAGGGTGTGGAGTCCCCCTCACCAGGGATATTCCAGAGCCACCTGGACACACTCCTGTGCCACGAGCTCTGGGATGGTCCTGCTGGAGCAGGAGGTGGGACCAGAGGAGCTCCTGTGGTCCCTTCCAATCTGACCCGTTCTGGGATTCTGTGGAGCTTGTCTTGGTGAAATAACTGTGTCCCAGGTGCACTGGGGAGCAGTAGGAACCCTCCAGCTCTCCAGGAAGACACTGGTGACTGCTAAGAGCTGTAACCAAATTTAGAGTGTGATCACACTGCCCAATTCATGCTGCCTTCTCAGGACAACAGGGGGTAGGAAACTGGACTAGAGCATTTCCAGGCCAAATCCCTTATTGCTCACCCCTTACCAGTTATCAGCAGCGTTTTTCCCTCCCCTTCATTGTCTCATGACGTGCTGATGTTCAGGGAGAAGAGACAAAATGGAGAAAGATTTGCATGTGCATCATTTTGGCCTGAGGTGTGAGCAGGCAAGGTGAACAGTGAACTCTGGAATGTGCATCTCAAAAAAAAAAAAAAAAAAAAAAAAAAAAGAGGGTTTTGTAGTGTCAGGTACTTTGGGCTTTCATTTACCACTGTAGATAGATGATGCTGAACACTTAATAAGTAGGCTGTTCTCTAAATATGATGCCTCTGAGTGTTTGTCACTGGTTTGCACCATCATACTGAGCTACAGAATATACACAGAGAGAATCCTCAGTGGGATTAACCAAAATTCTGCTCACAGTGGAGTGGCTGGTAGATTGGCAATGCGGGTAAGTGGGACAAGTATCATGCACTAAGTCTGTCTTGAGTGTTTAATACAATTATACTTTTACTGTGCTTTGTATTATTGATCAGGCTCCTGTGCTTCTAAGAGGCCAAAGACCATCCTTCCTCTTCCCTGGAGAATTCCAGCTAAACCAGAGGAATAGGGGGAGGCTGGGATCCTCCAGAGGAGCAGGAACACTGAGCTGGGCAGCCTTTAGGCCTGTTGAGCACAACAAATGCTTGCTGTTGTAAGCAGGCTGTGCTCCCTCCCCCCCCCCCCCCGCCCCCAGACCCACTTATTTATCATTTTGTATTTCAAATCAGTGGAGTTCTTCTCTGCTTGACTCTAATTTGAATGTGCCTGAGGATATGGAACATGGCACGGTGCTGAAACCAGGACAGCTTGGTCTGACCCCAGCTGTGACCATTTCCTCAGGAATAAACCCAGATTTCGGGTAGGCACCGCCTTCCATGAAAGCAGCAGGTAATAGCTGCCATCACAGAAGCAGCACATCGTTTTGGATACATAGATCTGTTCCTTGAATTAAGCAAAATTCGTATTTTTGGCAGCTCTTTGAAATACAATTAGATTATAAAATGCCTGAGGAATAGTTGGACAACAGCCTGCAGACTAAGAAAACAATCTTGCTGTAGTTACTTATCTCTGAAAGGCTCTAAAGAAGAGAAAAGAAAGGATGTTCATGTATTAGAATTAAAATTTTGTCTTGGTATGAAACCCAGATAAGGAGCAAGTAAGGGATTTTCAGCAGATGGGGTTCTGGTGCAGAATTGCCACTTGCAGCAGCTGCTTCCTTGGAAGAACTTCCGCATGTTGGAATGACCCACAGACCAGGTTCCTTCTGCACAGGGCCATTTTCATACCAAATGGCAGTGCTGGGCTATTTTGCCTGCAGTTCCAGGAGGAAAGTACTGCTGGAATTGCCATCCCTAACCCTAAAGCACACAGGGAGGTATTTCCATCTGCCAGACTTACTGAGGTTACTGACAGTCGGGGTGTGGGCACAGAAATGATTTTAAAATGCCCAATTCTGTAATGCTGGAACACATCCCAGTTCTGCATGGCAAAGCAACATGGATTTATTGGTGGTCAAAAAGAGGTGGAACTAAAATTAGAATTAATTAGCATGGCTGCAGTTCAATAGCGAGCTGTGGCGTCAGAGAAGGTGCCGGGAGAGAAGTGCTGTGGGTGATCACCGGACACGTTGCACCTCTCCAGGCTCCAAAACATGGGCAGGGGCCAGTCCTGTGCTGATTGCCAAGTGGAGGAAGTGCCCAGCCACATTCACTTACAGATTCCGTGCCACATTCCATAAAAGTGAGGCAGGGAAAAAAAGTAAGACAGTGACATGTAAGAAAATGAAAAGAGGAAAAGAAAATGAAACCCCACTGTTCTGGTTGTGTGATGGAGCTTCCCTGAAAAAAAATAAGCCATCCAAGGAGCTGGAATAAATTCAACCCCCTCGAAACAGGCTTTCAAAAATCCAGCTCATTTCAACCCGTTTTCTTTCCTAGAAGCATTTCTCTAATGAAAACTGGTTTCCTGCCATTAGACTAATTTTCCCTCTCTGGTTAGCACGTGCTTTATCCCATTCAGAGCATAATGGGCTCTATTATGTGAACTCCAGCTCCGAGGTTTAGACTTGTCCAGGACAAATCTGGTTTGGGAAGCTCCTCACTGTTACCAGTAGCGAGATGGATGTGAGGAGCAGGAGGTGTAAATGGTGAGGAGCAGGAGGTGTAAATGTGTCACATCTCACGTTTCTAATGTAAAACCCATCCTTGGGCAGGAGCACCAGACTGGTCTGTGTGCACAAAGCCAGCTGTGCCCTCAGCCCCTCCTCATGGTGAGCTCTGCCCTGGCTGGCACTGCCACAGCACACCCAGGCCGAGTGCTTGTTCTGCCTGTGCAGCCCAGGAGAACACATTACCAGATTTGATTTTGTCACACATTTGCTAAACTGTGTGCATGAGCGTTGGAGAAGGTGTATTTATCACAGGCTGGCACCTGAGGCTTGGCCTTCCTGCTGGGGTGTTTGGAGGGGTTTCTCTCACTTCTCTCATGTTTCAAACCATTGGATGGAACTCTGCTCTTTTGTGATGAACCACCACTGTTTCTGCTTCCTGATATCTCAGTCTGAGGATTGGGACCTTCACCCTGAAAGACCATCCTTCTGGTTTTTGTCTCTTGTACCGATTGTTCCCCGGTCCGCTGCCTCCGAGGTGGTACCTGCATTGCTGCCTGACAGCCAGGGATGCTTCCCAGAAGGCACATCGGATCTTGGCTCTGCAGAACCACGTGGTCAGAGCTATTTTGGTTTCTTTTCCTTCAGGTTTTCAGCATCTTAACAAATAAAATGGTGACAGTATAATCTGATTTTCACACAGTGGCAGTGTTGGTGAAGGTGTTTTTAAGAGGCCGGGTGTTGCAAAGAGGGAAAGGTGTGTGCTGTTAAGAAACAAAACTAAACCAGATGTCCTGGGGATTTGCAGTTTGTGATCCTTTGTAGCTGTGAAGGGGGAAAGATATCTTTCCACTGACCAGCAGAGCAAGGAGCAGCCTGTGTGTGGCGTGGTTTGCTCCTCCCCTGCGTGGCACCTGCGTGCCCACTCCGAGGCCACAAGGGCACATGCCAGAGCTCCATCTTTTGAGGTGCTGGGATAGATAACTTCAGTGTAGCGTTGGGAACAGGCATCCCCGAGCCTTGTGGCCCCTCTGGGGAGGGATTCTGCTCTGCAGGGCAGACACAGCCCTTGCTGGGGCCGAGGGCTCCCCGTGCTCCACTCTGCAGTGTCCCGGGGTTTGTGGCTCTGTGGGGGTGACTCTGTCCCTGGGAGGAGGGTGAGGGCTGTGCAGTGTCCCCCGGGGAGGATGGCTGAGCTCTCACTGCCATCTCTTGGCAGCAGCTCCAGGATGAGCCACCCTGTGTGCTCAGTGATGGAGACACTGATGCCAGCACATCGCTGAGCCTTGGTCAGAATAGCTCTGCTGCTCGTGACCCACAGACACTCCTGCCTCTTCCAGCAGCTGGAGCTGGAGGTCTGGTCAGGCTGGATTTCTCAGGAGCATCACTTGCTGTGGAAGCTGACAGGCTTCCCTAAGAGGTGGGACGGTGCCAGCCTTTCATGAGGTCACTGAAGTTTGTGAATTCTGCTGCTGATGCATTCCTAGAAAGGCCTTAGTTTAAAGCAACCTGCCACAAAGGCACAGAACACATTTCCTCTTGACACAAAATTACTTCCCTCTCATTCATGGCAGCTTATTTTCCCGTGAATCTTTTTTATTGATCTTTTTTCTCTTCTTCAGGCTGCTGTAGGCAGTGATTTTATTCTAAAGCTGAGATGACTTCTGAGAGTATCTCAGTAACAGTGTGATTCATCACATTAGACTATGGAAAGGCTGGAAGCCTCTCCTACTGTGCATGATGTGACAAGTACGAGATTTAGAAACAAAAAAAAGGCCTGGCAAACTCTGACTTTTTTGCTTTGGTGTTACCAATGCAATGATTGAAACAGGAGGGGGTTTGAGGGGTTTTACCTCCCTGCTGATGGCCTGTGAGTGTGCAGCTGCCAAAGCCAAGGGGCTGGTTTGTACCTAGAGAGAAGCAACACAGAATGCTGATCCCAATCTGCATTACTGGTGGACAGTCTAACTGGGCAGACTGGTTTGAGTTTGTGCCCTGCTGGAGGCCCTGTTTGTCCCAGCAGTGTCAGGAGTGTCCAAGTGACCTGACCTCCCTCTCAGCCCTGCTTTGCTTGCCCTGGGTTTGGCAAAATGGATGAACCAGAGCTTCCAAATCAGCTGGGTAATCCCTGTCTGGCACCAGTGGATGTATCAGCTGCATCCTGTGACTGTAAGTCAGTGTGACACGGCAGGGATGGCAGCTCAGACCTGGCCCCTGTGTCCCTGTTTTCCCCAAGCACTGCCTGGCAGCCCTTCCTCAGAGCTGTGCTGCTTTCTGAAGGACACCCAGGTCCTGACCACACCACCCTCCTAAGGATCCAAGGGCACAGCTGCAAAGAACACAGCCAGTTGTGGTGCCGGGTGTCAGATGGGGATGGTGAAAGAGGACAAACTTTGTAAGAACTGCTGTGAGTTTGCCTTTCAGAAGCTTGAACAAATATGCTTGAACATAGGAGCAAACCTCATTTTCCTGTAATACTCTACATTTGGTACGTGTAAAAACGGTATTTTTGGAAAACAGCCTGGTTTTTAACCTCATAAAAAGGACAGATCAAAATCCATTTTGACCTCTTTAAAATATTTCCAGCTTTCTGAGGGTGCCTCTGAAGCTTTCTGGGGGTTCAGACTCCTACTTTTTCCTTTTGTTATCCCTTAGGCTAAGATGATGTGCTTCCAATTTCCTACCTGCTGTTGTAACAAGCACCTCTGACTTTTTCCCTCTCTTTAAAAGAGGTGGTTCTGTTTTCCCCTCTCCAATTCACAGACAGACACACACACACAGTTTTTTTTTTTTTTCTGGCTCAGTTGTTCTTACCTTGGCTTTCCCTGTGCAGGACCTGCCTTTCTCTTTTATCTCCAGGCTGCATTCTTGTCTCTTCTGAAGGTGGTATAAACATCCAGTGTTGCTCATCACTTTGCTCTTTTCCTGCCCTTTTCCACCCTGACTGACTTCCACTTTACTGTTTCACTGACTTCAGTGAAACTTGCCTCTGGAGACCAGTGAGACCTTACAACGGGTGTGTTTGAGTGCAAATCTGTGAATAAATAATGCCTGGTCACTGTTATTTGTATTTGTTTGCTGCTTTCCTCAAGAATGCAGCTTTTTGAGCTGTGTGGTTGGCGCTTTAGATGAGGAGGAAAAGTCACCTTAATAAACAGCTTGTGCCAAATCAAGGGGGAAATCAGAAGTATCTAAAACTTGCCAGTGATTGTGAGATTGCCACTTTTGGAAAAGTAATCAACATTTACAATGGCTCTAAACTGGAAATGGTGGGCACTGGGGGAGAGGGATGCTCAGGTGCTTTTAGCTTTAACTGCTTGAGGACTCTTTAGCAGTGGGACGTGTTTTGGAAAACCCCACTTTGGTTTTGTTCACCTGCCTCCCCTTATCAGTATTGACAGGACACAGATAACAACAGGAGACTGAGCTTCCAGTGGCTTTCCATTGATTATCCCCCATCTCAGGTTTTCCTGCTCCTGCCCTTCACTCCAAGATAAACATCACTGGGGTTGTTCCACCTGTGCGTGCCAGAACAGAAGGAATTATTGTACCATTTCCAGGATTTTTCGAGGGCTGTTGTAAAAACAATTTATGGGGGGGAAAAAAAATTGACTGGAGGAAGATATAGATCCCCTTAATGGAGAGTTGATAGCACTGGTGACAAGCAGACAGTTTGGGTATTGTGGGGGGGGGTAGGAAAGAGTTACGGTCTGTTTTCACAGAGGGGACCGGAGGGCAGGGAGATTTATGTTCAGAAAAGTTACTTTGTACACTTCTGAGACAGTTTGCTAAAGCTAAATTATTCAATTCCAACAGAATTGACTGAATAAACTGATTTCTCAGGGGCAAATAGCACCTTTGTTTTACATGGAGTATAAAATCAACAGCATTAATATTTATAATGACTCTTCTAGCCTGAATAAAAGTGGTTTAAAGTACCACTGGTTGACTTTTTTTTTTTTTTTTAATTGAAAAGAATCAACTCACCAGCATCATTTGAGAAGGAGGAAAAGGGAATAGAGTTATCTGTGCAAACAAAGGATCCTGTTTTAGGGCTGATGGGAGCAGTTCCCACCTGCCTTCTGCTGTGGGGAGTCTGTAAGGGGGCTGGGGAAAATTGTCCCTTAAACTATTAAAGGCTTGCTCAGTAACTGAATGTTGCAGCTGAGAATAATAATCAGATTTTAATATAAATTACTGAAGTTAGGGCCATTTAGAGTGAATACATGATAATAATAGTTTAGATAAACAACTCAAGGTCATCTAGACATGTCCCAGGCCTTTCTGATCTTCTTTCCTCGTTCTCACAAGAACTGGCTGGCTTGCCACATAATAGGGAACTCTTGAGCGCTATCCAACCACTCACAACCAGTGAGTGGGGTTTTCTTGTTTGGATTGTAAGTTGGATTACAATTTCCAATTACAATTTGGCAATTAAAGTTAGAAGTTGAGTAACCTTTGCTTGGTTTCTAGTTGATTTTGTGTTTCTGACAGGACTGTTATCTGCTACAACTGCCTCCATCTGTAACTAAGTAGTTGTAGAAGTTCTTGAAGTGTGCAGTGCTTAAGGGGCTGACTCAGCAGTGTCAGCTTTGATGTGTCAATAGTCACCACGTGGTGACCTCCAGAGAGTTTTAAGTGTTTCAAGGTGTTGACCAAGGAATTCTTCCTGTCCCACCACAGAGGGAACTCCTCGTGCTGGTTTCCATCTGCCACTCCTGTGGCTGCTTGAGGGTTTTTGTTTTTTTTTTAAACTTGCTTTGTCTTTTTAAATAGGATATTGGATTTTGTGCAGCACCCAGGGGTTTTTGTCTGGCAGTTTTGTTTTCAGTTGTGACCCCTGAAGGGAAGGTCCTTTCCAGGTCCATTCCCAGGAGATGGTCTCCAGTGCTGACAGCACGAGAGTCCAAGAATTTCCTTCAAGCTTAGCTAATGGGTGCTCAAATTTACACCTCATTCCCTGCAGAGCTCCCCATCCCCACCACTGCTGTGTCTTTCCCAGGGATGCTTCCCTCTTGCTATGTGTCAGGACAGGATTAAGAGCTAAAGAAACCTGCTAATTACTTAGTGGGATCAGCGTCTGCTAATGAGCTGGGGTACAACAGTCAAACACTGGTCTGTAACAAATCTGCCTTCAGATAATTTGCTCAGAGCAGATTTTTGTCCGGCTGAACTAGATCTATGCTTCACTTGAAGCAGTCACCTAATTAAGAGCATTAACAGGGAGGGGTTTCACTGACAGCAGAGAAAACCCCTCAGGCACTTGCTCCTGTTCTGCTGACTCAGGACAGGGACTGAGCCCTGCCCTGTCCCAGGGTGGTGGCTTTATCTGCAGAGAGAAGCTGGTAACAGGTGGTGATGGGAAGGTGATCATGACAATATTTTTGTTGGTGCCTTGTCCCACTGACTGCAGGGGGAGAGTGGATGAACAACTTCCAATTCCAGCCCCTGATCATACCAATATTGGCCAAGGCATGGATCTGGAGAAATGTATGTCCCAGGTGGATTCTGAAAGATGGCTTGCAACCTTGGAGCACTGGTGTCAGCTCCTCAAGGGTGTGACAGAAGGCTGATGGGAGGTCAGGTCTTCCACTCCTCCCGAAGAGTGCTGGATTCCCAGTATACTTGGATTAGGAAAACTGGGCTCAAAGGGAAGTAGGAGGCCCACATGCTGTCCAAGTATTATGAGAGCTGTTATCCAACTAGCTCATTTCAGAGAGAAGGCGGTAAAACCCCTATTTATAAGTAATATTCCTGTAGAAAAGTGTAATTTGTAGTGCTCTGTGAGATAATTACAGTCATTGAAAATCCCAACAATGCAGGAACACTTAGATTAAGAAAAGAAGCATTAAGAGCTTAACACTTTCAAGCTGTCAGAACAGTGACCCAGAGGAAGCAGGGAAGACAACTGGAGCTTGGTCCACATGGCTAGAGAGCCACAGAGCATACAATGGTGCTGCCTTAGCCATCTGCAGGTGATGGGGATTCCTGTCCCATGAGGAAATGGCTGGGTAATGAAGGAACACATCAATCAGTAAACCCGTGGCTCTTTAGTGATTCTGAAATTCCCATTTCAATGCTTTCTGAAATATGTGTGTGAGTGTGTGGGGAAAATCACAGTATAGCAGAATTATAGTCCTGGTGGCTGATAGTGCCTTTTAGTTTCATGCTCAGGGGTGTTACTGTCACAGGGGACATGTGAGGGCTGTCAGTGTTTTGGTGATTGCTTAGTAATTTTAGTATGAAAAACAATTTCAGTGGAAGTTTCTTTCCCAAGCACCTCTCTTTTTGGGACAGTAGGTTGTGGGGGAAGGGAGTTCTGCCCCTTCACTCTGCTCAGGTGAGACCCCTCTACCCTGGGGAACAGCACAGGGAGCACGTGGAGCTGCTGGAGAGAGGCCAGAGGAGGCACCAAGAGGATCAGAGGATGGAGCAGCTCTGATGGGAGGAAAGGCTGGGAGAGTTGGGATTGTTCAGCTGGAGAAGAGAAGCTTTGGGGTGACCTAATTGTGGCCTTCCAGGACTGAAGGGGCCAACAAGAAAGAGGGAGAGAGAGAGAGACTGTTTACTGGAGAGACAGGACACAGGGAGTGGCTTCAAACTGCCACAGGGCAGGGTTAGATGGGATATTGGGAAGGAATTGTTCCCTGTGAGGGTGGGCAGGCCCTGGCACAGGTTGCCCAGAGAAGCTGTGGCTGCCCCATCCCTGGGAAGTGCCCAAGGCCAGGTTGGACGGGGCTTGGAGCAACCTGGGCTGGTGGAAGGTGTCCCTGCCCGTGGCAGGGGGTTGGAACAAGATGGGCTGTAAGGTCCCAACCCAAACCATTCTGTGATTCTGTGTTACCATTTCTGTTTTCAATCCATTTACATGTGGAAGTCCTGAACACTCGCAGCACGTGCTTTGATTTTACAGCTCCCTTCCCCTCTCAGAGAGCTGGAGGGCTTTCAGTTTTGCAGATTGCTTTGTTCCCAGCTACCAGATGATTTGTTTTTGTGGCAGAGCTCAACATTCCCATCAAAGCAGTAGGTAACACTGGCTGGTTTAGGAGAACAGTGGTGTTTTCTGGGAGGTGGGGGGTGGTGTCCCCCAGGATCTTTGCACTCTGTTGATAAGTCAGGAGACAAAACAGTGGCTTCTCCTTCCTCAGCCAAGGACAAGCCAGGGTGGGTGTGCAGGGAGCCAGATCTACTGAGAGGAGGCACTGCTGGAGCTGGAACTGGAGGAGGGAGCAAAACGGGCAGAGAATGGGATGCAGCAACCAGAAGGTGTAGGGTTGGGAACAGAATATGAAGGCAGGTCAGCAAGGATTAAAGAACCCCAGTTTTAATGAAGATTGAGGGGGAATTGCAGCCAAGATTGCAATTTTGGCTGCAGTCAGGAGGGAATGATAAACCTGAGAGGTGGTGCTTGACAGGTGCATTGAAGATGCTGCCTGGAAGGAAGAACAGTCATCATCCCACTGGAGAACAGCAGCTTCCACCAGGCATGGGGAGGAGAATAATAACACATGGGCCATTTATTTGCCAAATTTGGCCTTTTAATTAAAATAATAAATAAATATTCCATAAGTTTGGTGACTGGGAACGTGGAACTTGCAGATATTAGAGAAGAACTGCAGCTCTGTGGCTCTGCCCTTTGTCCTCAGCCACAGGGCACTGCTTTTGTCACAGGCATGTCCAGGGTTTGTGGGGACGGAGGAACACACAACGACCTCACGATCAATAAGCGCGTTCGATTTATTATCTATAAGGCAGTCATTTTATAACATGTGTAATAAGCTCATACATATTGCAAAAGCTAAGCTCAGGATTGGTTGGCCTTTAATATTGCTTACATGCTGCTGAAGTTATGTCTGGAGTTTTAATCCCTTTTC
>NW_020955549.1:291975-350913 GCF_003031625.1 Empidonax traillii
CCTTGCTACATTCTCTGTCACATTCCCGTTTTTGCTACATTCTCTGTCACGTCGACAACTTCCAAGGACACCATCCTTCAATGCCCCTTCTCTGTTAACCATTCTTGAGTTATACTACCCAGAGACCCCCCCCTCCTCCACAAGGGTTTGATGCTTTGGTCTTCTGGTAACAATCTTCTAGTTATTGCTTTCCATATTCAGGGATGCAATAGCTAGTCAGAATGTCAGAAAAACTGTAAACCGCTTGTATTTGTCTTTATAAAAATAATTCTGGGGGATTTATGGGTCTGCTTGTGTGACTAAGATTGAGCCTGTTGATAAGAATTCCGTTCCCTGCTTGCTGGGTGTGAAGAATGGTTCGTGGGTGATAGAAAATGAGAGGAGGTAGGAAAGGGAATTTAATTCAAAAGCAATTCAGTTTGCCTTTTGTTTTTTTTCCCCTTTCCTTTCCCTGCCCTGGCTCTGTGGGGAGCTTTGGTTATTTCCAAATGTAAAGTGTCAGCCTCATCAGGCATTTTGGCCCGAGCAAAGACGGTTGGCCGGGGAAAAGTCACTTTATTTCTGCTTCCACATCTGTTTTTAGAGGTGCTTGGGTTACCTTGAGGAGGGGTAAAAATGACAGCACAGTTTGTGGGTGCTGCCTTATGGGGTGGAAGCCCAAGGCTGCCCATTTTCCTCTGTGCCCTGGGTTTCTTACCCAGGGAGTGTGTGTGTGTGTGTGTGTGTGTCTGAGATCTTTCCTTTAACCTTTAGACAGGGAACAGATGAGAAGAGCTGTATTTTGAAAGTCAAAACCGCTGCTTTGGCACTATCAGACTTGCTCTGATATTTCACAGACACGAAGTGCTCAAATTTCCAAAGATTTTTCTTTTCATAATATTCTTAAGGAGGAAAAAATGCCAATGTTTTTCCTCTGTATATAATTTTTCTCCATTTCCTGCTGTAATTTTCCCCATTTCCAGTCTTCCCCCTCCCCAACTTTGCTCTTGGTGGGTTTATTCCAGAGTTCTTCGTTTATCTGCTTTTAAATCATCAAGCCAAAAGGATTTGCCTGGATTCCTGATGCTCTTTTGTGCTTCTTACACATCGTGCCTTGGCAAACACGGGCCCATTTTCCACATCTGTAATTTTTATGCCAAATGGCTACATAAAAAAAAAAAAAAAAAAAAAAAAAAAAAAAAAAAAAAAAAAAAAAAAAAAAAAAAAAAAAAAAAAAAAAA
This sequence comes from Empidonax traillii, assembly GCF_003031625.1. Classification (NCBI taxonomy): domain Eukaryota; kingdom Metazoa; phylum Chordata; class Aves; order Passeriformes; family Tyrannidae; genus Empidonax; species Empidonax traillii. The sequence goes on from NW_020955549.1 coordinate 293,196, forward strand.
AAAAAAAAAAAAAAAAAATGTCCTCCAGGCTTCATAAAGATAAAAGTTAACTTGAAAAGATGTTTGGATCCTGAAGTTTCACTGCTATAACCACTGCAGAACCCACTGCAAACCCTTGTGGAGGCAGCAAAAAATCGGCACACTTGAAGAGAACATGCTGTAAATAAGGAAAAGATCAAATGATGCTTTGTTAATTAAAAGGCAAAATGGTGCTTTGTTTTTTTGTGCCTCGTTTGGCTGAGCTTGTCATTACCTCTACCCAGGCTTTGGATTTCTAAGGCTAAATAGAAATTCATATATTTATACAGCCATTCCCCTCTCATCCCACAGCATTGATATGGATTCATTGTTACACCAACTAGTCTGACAAACTGGGATGAGGAATTAAAAGCTCAGGTACATAGTTTTTTTTTACCCCTGGAAATTTTTGCTGGAGGCAGCATTAGTATTTCAAGTCCATCCCCGCTCCCAGCAGCACGTTTGGAGGGCTGAGGATGGACTAAGTTGAGCTTCTCTTTCTTAATGCAGGGAGGTGACCACTCTCCAAAGGAATTGGCTGCAAAGAAGCAGAATAAAAAAACCTGTTGCCTGTTTTGGAACTGTTTATTTTTTTTTTTTTCCCCAGTGGGCCATAATGAGCATGGTTTGGGGAAAACAAAGCTGGAGAAAAACCTCGTGGTACCAGCCGTGCTTCCTGCAGCAGGTCAGGGATCCCACACCTCCCAAATCTTTGCCAAGCAATTTGTAATCCTGGGTATAAAACAGGCCTATTTATAGGCAGAAACACATGTTACTGGAGGGTTCACTCTGCTTTTGAAAGGCTCTGTAGAAACAATGATCGTATCTCCTCTGGTATTTGTTTTTTCCCCTCGTGTCTCAGCCTGGAAGATGAAATTCTGAGTTACTAGAGAGGAGTAAAACCACTGCTCAGGGTGGACTGAGAGGGCTGTGAGTGGCTCTGAGGCACTGTTGGTAAAATATGATATAAAATCCATTTCTTTTTGATGGTAATTTGTCTTTTGGTGTCTTCTTATGAGGAATGTGGAGCTGAGTCAGAACTCCGAACTTCCAACAACTGTACCCAGTGGAGTGATGAAAATATCTACCAAATTAAATTCCTTGTTCTTTCCCTTGCCTTATTGCCCCTCCAGGAAGCTCTACATATTTGAGGCATGGCAAAACCACGCTGGATATGTTTCTGTTCTGGTTCAGTTTGCTCTCAGTGTTTTCCCTCCATGCACAGAAAACCTGCTAAGGAATATTCATATTGTCTAAATTGGCATTTCAGTAAACACTTTGGCTTCATGACTCTCCCTCAGTTGATTTAAATACTTGAAGTTACTGATAGATTCTAAATTGCATTCAGTTGCACAGAAGCTTTACTGAGATTTCATAGAACTGGAGTTGAAGTTGATGGCACTGACTAAAGCAATTTATTGTTCAAGAAAAAATTTATTGTTATGCAAAACCTTAATGTAAAAGGGAACTGATATCTTTTAGATGATCCAGCAGCTTTGGCTGGTTGCCCTGAATTGCTGTGCATAGAGTAAAACAAAAATGATTTGTGTTTTTAGATGACAGTTTAGGTCTTGAGCATGAGCAGGGCAAGGGCAGTACAGGATTTTGTGTGCTGGGCAGAGATGCCTTCTGGGCTGCTCATCAATCCATCAGTGTTTGGAGCCCCAAACCCAGGGATAAAAACATCTTGCAGTGGCTCAACGCTTGGAGCAGTGTGTGGTTTGGTGCTGGATTTTGTCTCTCACGGTAATCTCTTCAGATGTGCAAATAAGAGCTGAAGTGAACTGTGAGCTGGAGATATCCCAGAACTGTCTGGGCATGATCCTGCTCTGGGATGACCCTGCTGGAGCAGGGAGGTTGGACCAGATGAGCCCCTGTGGTGCCTTCCAACCTGGCCCATTCCAGGATTCTGGGATTCTGTGCTGCCTGTTGTCCTGCCTGCAAGGATGGTGGCACTTCCCCCAGTGGTGTTCCTGGTCAGCAGTCCTCTCCAACCTCTTCTGTGCCCCTGTGAGAGCCCCTTGGACACATATCCAGAGCTACCCAAGAAAAAACACCTGCCCAGGCACCAGTGTGCACTTACATTCATAAATGACAAATCCAGTTGTGATCCTTCTGTTCTATTGTTGTTTTAAGAACTTGTAAGGCCTTGAGAAAAGGCTGACTTGGTGAAATTTTGGGTTATGTGAATTTACATGAAAGGAAAAGCGATGCCCAGAGTGCTCTGATCCAGCAGTGGATCCGTACATTAACTAAGAATTCACAGGCTGTGGAGAGCCTTGTGTGTGCTGGGTGGGAGAGAGGGAGTGCCAGCTCCTGCCTTTATCTCCAAATGCCGTGCTGGAATCTTTACAGATCAGTTTGTACACACACTGTCAAAGCCAGAACTGGAGATGGGATCAGGTTCCCCCTCACTCGGTCGCTGCCATCAGCACAGCAATTACCAGTGGGCATTTACGGCACAGGAGAGTTAACAGGGGCTTCCAGAATCCCAGAATGGGTTGGGTTGGAAGGGATCTTAAAGCTCAGCTCCTTCCACCCCCTGCTGTGGGCAGGGACACCTTCCACCAGACCAGGTTGCTCGGATTTCTAACCCTGTGGATTGAATGTAGGGGGCAGGAAAACAACCCCTTGCACGTGTAGAAATAAAATAAAATAAAATAAATAAAATAAATAAATAATAAATTAAATAATTAATAAAAATTAATTAATAAAATAAATGGAGCAGTAAATAAATAATAAAATAAATAAATAAAATGAAATAAATAAAATAAAATAAAAAAGCCCAATAAAATTGGAAGGGCCCAATAAAATAACAGTAAACTGCTCAAACCCGGATTGTGATCCACATATTCCCATGGCAGAAACCTGGCAGGTCCTGCTGCCAGAACACCAGTGAATGCTCATTGTAAATCTCAGTGAGGGAGTACTTTGTGCTGGGCTGGCAGGGAGTGCTGCTCCCCCCCAGCTGCACAGTGTCTGGAGGCAGTTTGGAGATGGATAATGGATTAAGGGTCCTTTTCCAAAAGAGAGGAAACAAGGTATGGCTCGCTCAGACTGTTTCATATCCATTAACTCAACCTAAGGATTGAGTGGGAAGTCCATTTCCCTGCTCCACATGCCTGGCTGGAGCTCACAGGGCGTGTTGCTTGTGCCAAGGCTGTTTCAGAACTTCAAACTGTCCCATTTCCAGCCAGTCCTTATTTACCTGTGCCAAGTCATACCTATTTCTTCTAATGAAACGATGCTTTTCCACTGAAAGAGCCTTTTCTCTGTCCTGGGAAAGAGTTTTTTTTAAGAATAACCCTGAAATATTGGATGCCATTACAAATAAACGAGTGAAGATGAAGATGGGTATTTCATATATGTGTAGCTGACATATTTGAAACATGAAGTTTTGCTGCATTTTAGGACATCGTAGCTGCATTCAACAACTTATTACCTCGAGGAGTTGAAGTCCATCACTCTTTACAACACTTTTTTCAGACTTTGAAATGCATCAAAGGCACCCCAGAGGTGGTTTATAGTGCTGTGAGAAGGGATCGATTTTTATAATGCAGTTACAGCGATTGGGATGTCTCAAGGCAGCTCTCAGCACTCGATTGCAGTCACACATTGGAGACTTTTGGTTTCTGATGCTTTTAAAAAAAACCAAAACAACAAAAACCCCACCCCAAACCAAAGAGAAACCCCAAACAAACCATCCTGGCTGACAAAATCAACGCCTGGACTGTTCTTCCCTGAGGAAAAGACAGCATAAGGGTTGATTTTTACAGCTAAATCATGACTTGGACCAACACTACAGCTACTGGCATCCATCAGTAGTTGTGGGTCAAAACTGGGTCTGCTGCTCTCATTTCTTTTAATAAAACTTTAGGCAGTTCCCTTTGGATCTCCCACTGCTGGTTCTGGTCTAAAGGAGGAATTTTTTTTCCCTTGCTTTTTGCTTTTCTTAATTTCAGTCTTAGATTTACTGATGGAACTCTGTAGTTGTACGGGCTTTGATCTTTAAACCTCCCAAAAAGGCTAAATTTCGAGTTCCTTTCCTAAATACTCGAGTTGGTTTCTTTCATTTCCTCAGTGGTTTGTTTTTTTTTTTTTCTCATGGCATTTTCAAGTGCAAGGTTCCAAATGGCCTTAAAATTTTCCAACCATAGTAAATAAAAAATTCTCACTTGGATTTTACTGTTTCTTAAACCAGTGTTTTCCTGTGCCCACTTTTGCCACGCTAGACGTTTTTCTGGGAGTGGGGAGAAGGCCCCAGCTGGTCCTGAAAATGGTGAAGGATCATTGAACATCCTCAATTCAACTGTGTTGGTTTCCTGGGTCTGTTCTACCAGACCATGAGGATTTGATAGAACTTACTGTTCAGCTTTTAAACTATGAGTTTGAAAGCAGATGCTGTTGATCATTCCCTCTGAGTCTCTGTCTGAGGAACAGGAAGAATGATTTCCTTGTGGTTTTCTGTGCACTGGTGAAAGCCTCAAACTATCAGGAGAGCTGAATGAAAGGCTGGGATGGTGACGTGGGATAACAGCACTTCCAGAATGTTTTGCGTCGAGCTAACTGATATTTGGCTTTAGAAACTCTTGGTAGATGGTCTCTGGTCAGAAGAAATGATGAAGTACCTCCTTGCTGGGTGAATTTTTTCAGTACATCTCACGTGTTAGAAGTTAAAATGTCTTTATTCTGGGTCCCTCCAGTGCTGGCTGGAAAGGAGCAAAATTAACTGAATCACCTTCTCCCAGCTTCCCATCGGAGTATTTGCTTGTGATTTTGCTAATCGTGCTGCTATTTATTCCCCCTCGCACAGCTTCTGTGGCTCTGCACGGAGGGAATGCAGCAGGAAATCTTTTCCAAAGCCAGACATTGCCCTCTTCTGGATCCTGCACGAACGATGGAAAACCGCGATGCCCCGGCACGGAGCGGGGGGGGAGTGTCAGCCTCAGGAAATTAAACCTAATCCCTTTGCCTGGCATGACTTTGTCACTTGGAGGCTCTGATGAAATACAAAACCCGAGTGGAACGTTTCTGGCGAGAGAGAGAGAATCGTTTTGGGGGGACAAAACGGCTGCACTCGAAGTGCTCTCGTAGCAAAAGTTCTGCAAACAAGGGACTCGTCTGCTGACTCACCAAAAGGGTTATTTATAATGTAGTGGTGCTTCAAGCAACATTGTTTTTAGCAGAAAACAATCTGTTCATCATCTTTCGGCAGATGCTTCGTGTGAGGGAATAGTCAACTTGTAAAAAGTTTATTGAGGTGGTGAAGCATATGTGCACTATAAATACCCTTCAGTTAAACAGGCTGGGCTTTCAAACTTCCCAGTTGGATGTTTTGCTGAATGTCTTGCTTTCTTTTTTAGAATGACCTTTACCTACTGGGCTAAAATACTTGATATAAGACTGTGTTAAGGTCTGTTTCTGTAGGGGGGAAAAACCCTGCAATACTTGAGTAGTGCTTAAAAAGATGATGATGACAATATTTCTCTGAAATCTCTATTATTGAAACCTGCCAGGTTGTTTAAGTTCTGAAGAACATGGGCTTGGTGAATAGCCTTCAATCAGCAGCTGAAAGAAATAACTGCTTTAACAGCAGCTTTTTATACTGAAAAGGAAAAAAAAAAAAAAGGCACTTCAGCGGTTCTCCAGCTCTGTTTTGTTCGGATCCCAGGTACCAGTTAGAGAAGTGTCCTCTGATCCAGTGAAGTTTCACTGGGTTGCTCCATTCTGATTTGAAAATATCTGACATTTTCATACTCTTTAAAGCAGTGAAAAATAAAAATCTCCAAAGGCCCTTTGGTACGTGAATTGGTTCTGTTAGAACAAAATGCTTCCACACTGATCCTGTTCCAAGCAGCAGGAGAAGGGAAGGTGGGAGACCAGGGGAAGAAAGAACCCCCTTCATAACCACATCTCTAATTTTCAAGACCACCAAAAGTAACCACGTTGCTTCTGCTCTGCTGAATTCAGGCAGTACCGAGGATATTGTTACCCTGTGTTGTTTCATAGTTTTATTTATTGTAATTCTTTCTCCAAGTGGAATCACAAGTTTTTATTAACCTCTTGTAGCAAGTCCATCATGAATCAATGCTCCTTCCTTAAATGAGCTAAGTTATTGCCGCTGGAAACTCTGAAACCTTGCCCTGTATTCTGTGTTAAAGTTGTCTGATAGATGAGGTGAACACCTAAGATTTAGACAGACAAGCATGTTATGCAATTAATTTTTATTTAGAAGCAATTTTTAAACTGCGTTTTTGCAATTTACAGGTGCCATTTTAATCTAGAAAGTGATCCCAAACAAGTATGACAGGTTCCACTTTGTTGTTGTTTATCAAAATGCCTTGTAACCCCATGCTGGGTTATAATCGGATTTTTAAATCAGTCTGGGCTGTGACATTTCAGGGTAGAAAGCAGGGAAGGAAGGATGAGCTCCTGGCTAAGGCTTGCTTGTTCTCATCCTTTTCTATCTGTTTATAAATTCCCATTTTGTTTATAGATTCCCGTTTTGTTCGTTTGGTTTTATGTTTTCCTGCCTCCAGGAAATCAGGACAGAGGTTGGTCCTCAAGCAGGTCTGGTTTAATAGATTATATCCCCCTAATAAAAAGCTTCTGGGCAACCTGGTTGAAAACAGCGGAGTTTTATCCGAAGCCACGTAAATACACATCAAAGGACGGGGCCTCGAGGAAGGAAAAACCCATCTGATCAATAAGAAGAGCTGAATGAGTTCTCCGCGGTGAGCGCGGTCCCTGCTGCGATGCGCGATGCTCCCGGTGCCTCCGCTGTGTGTCTGCGCTGCAATTCCCTGCATGGCCCCTCCGAGCAAACCTTGCCTTTCCAAAAGGCGGCTTTCATCAGGCGGTGACTCAGGGAGCTATAAATACACCCCTCGGATCAGGCAGACTTGTGCCATATTGTATCAGTGTCTGAGTAACAAGCAGCGAGTGCGAACTGAGTCATTGTGGTGACTCACGTCAGCCCCGGCGTTCCGCTCCGCGGGGTAAAACCTCCCCGTGGAACAGCCGGGATGAGGCAGCGCCCGGATCAGGGAGGCAAAGGATGCTTTGGCTTGTTTACATCAGCTGATGGTTGTAGTCAGGGGTGAGTAGCCGGTGGTTCGTGGCCATCTGGCCCTCCCCGAGGCAGGAGCTTCTTCCTTCACCTGCTAAGGGAAAATTAACATTGAAATGGATCCTCCTAAGAGGAGGAATCTGGGCTATCCCCGGGCTGTGATGCCCCTCATGTTGCCTGACACAGGACATGGCAAGAATCGGTTCAAGAGGAGCCACCAGCAGTTGGGTTTTCCCTCTGAGGCAGTTTGTGTTGTTACAGCAATGAGGTAATTCAGGTGTTCACAGAATCCCAGAGCATGCTGAGCTGGAAGGGACCACAAGGACCACTCAGTCCAGATCCTGGCCCTGCACAGGCCCATCCCCAAGAGCCACCTCCCTGTGCCCCAGAGGATCATCCAAACCCTCCTGGAGCTCTGGCAGCCTTGGGGCTGTGCCCACTGCCCTGGGGAGCCTCCTTCCCTTTGAATAATTTTGCATTTTTCTGTGCAGATCTCCTCACTCAGCAACTTTGAGTGTACCTGAGAATATATGTTACTGCAACATGACCATGACTGGAACACACACTGCCCTGGATTGAAAGGCAGCCCTCTGTTTTTCCCACTTTATTGGCATGGAATAGCAACAGCACTTCAGGGAGTTCCAGGATTTATTATTTAACACACACTAACCTTCAGTTTAAATTAAAGACTAAAGTCTGAACCACCTACATTAATAACTTGCCGTCTTCCTTGTTTTATTTTTAAAAACCTCTCTTATATCCCTGCTTCTAATTATACCTTCTAGAGAAGCTCTACAGACTGGTAACAAAGAGTTCACCATGCATTGAGAAAGCAGAGATCAGCTCAGAGCGGCTGGCAAGTCTGCTGTGCTCTGCTTACGAGGGATGACTCACTCCTGGCATTTAAAGTTTCTTCACTTGCCAAAAGCGATTCTTGCCCAAACTCAAGTGGGCAGAAGGCTCTCAGCTGCCTCGGGTTTGGTGGTGCTGCATCTCTTCCTCCTCTTGCCTTTCTTCCCCAGACTGACAAGGTATTCAGCTCCCCTTTGGGGTCCCTCGGGGGACAGCCTGGTGGGACTCAGGGAGGATGGATGGACTGGGGGAAGGTGTGTTGGAAATTTAGGCCCAACCCCAGAAAGAGTTTTCCCTTGGAATACAGTACTAAAGTAGTCTGGCTGGAGCACAAAAAAATCAGAGTCATAAGGCGGGAAAAGACCTCTAAGATCAAGTCCTGTCATTAACCCAAAATATTAACCCAGGATTTGAGCAGTGAGACTTCGGACTGTAAAGCAAACATTCAAGAAAGCTTTTCTCAGCTGCAGCAAAGGCTTGGTGTTGAGTCTGTAGGTACGGATATTCAGCTGCTTGGTCAAAAATAAAATACCCTTGTTGCCCATGTCTACTCCACTTCAAACTGAGCTGAGCAGGTTTTCAGATTTAAAGGCATTTATCATTCCTCAGCTGCCCCCGTTAGCCTTGGCTGAGGAAACTTTCTTTCCACATTTACTTTGTGTTGGAAGTTTTGTGTCCCAGTTCGTGCAGACCCCTCAGAGGAAGGGCAGGCAGTGCTGATTTAAAAGAGGAACCTCTCTCATCCTTTGCCATTCCCTCTGAAGGCATGACCTTCGTGCCACTCCCCCTCTGCTCCAACACTAAACAGGGCTTTTTGTAGGATTTCTCACCTTGCTGAGCTGCCTCAGGAGCTGCTGGCCTTGTTCTGCCCATGGACTGCTCTCAGCAGCCTCAGCAAGTGCTGATTTCGTCCTATATAAGCAATCCACTGTATCTTTGTGATCTTCTTCAGCACTGAAAAATTTAGGCTGTCCTGAAGACATGAAGAGTTCTTGGAGTTGAACATTCCCACACTGAACTGTGTCAGCTCTCAGTCTGGGCCCATCCAGAGGCCAATTGTGCCACTTTGTTATCTGAAACAGAATCCTATATATGAGCAGTTCCATTTTTTTGTTTTCCCCATTAGTTTTTAGGGGCCATCAGATGTAGCATAAATAAGAAATATGACTAAAAAGTAGCTCTGTGGTGAGGCTGAGGGGTCAGATGGATATAGTTGGAAAATAGCTGAATAATCCATTGGAATAATATTATCACTGTCAGAAAACTAGTGCTGTTCTGACATATGTGCAGTTAGTTCCAGATTTTAATTTTGGATTGCATTTTAAGTTAGGCTAAAATTAGTATTTTTCTGGAGCAAATGCCACAGGAAATGCCTAGTTTATTATTTAGTTACATGGAAGCCAATTAACATTTTTTTTTTCCCAGCAAGAAAACTTATTCTTTGAAACATCTTTGAATATATTTTTAAAAGAACAAAAGCTCCCCCTGCACTAGTGGGGGATTAATAGGCATGTTTTTCTGGAATTGGGCTGAAATCCCACAGCCTCCACAATTCTGCAAACAGAACAGATTTGCCACTGTACCTTTTCTAGTGACAGTGGCATCTTGCCCTGCTCTGAGTGGCCAGAGGAGCACTGGGAACCCACCAAGACAATTATGTCTGGAAGCTGCAACCCAATAATCTGCCTGGAAAAGTTCCTTCCATCGTGTTTATTAACAGGCCTTCAATGATCCCGCTCCTCTAAGGAAGGAAAGTTTGAACTTGCCGTGAAAAACTGGTTAAGAACGTAGAAATCTTGATAAATGGTGAAACTTTGCAATGCTGTGGCACAGAATGTGGTTGATAATTGAGCTCATCCAGATTTAAAAGGCACAGACATGGAAGAGAAAATTACCTGGGCTTATTGACCTCTAAGATGCTCCTGTGGTTGGGGACTCAGTGAACTGTAGGTTCTTGGAAACTGGAGCTGGATCAGGGTATGACTGAATTGCAGAATTGTTCAGTAAGTGCCTTTTTGGTAATTCCCTGTCCCAGTTGAACAGTTGTCTCACTGCAGTGAGGAGCTTCCTCATCCTCAGCAATCTCCCCCAGGTACTGCAAAGCTGCTCCTGCCTCCAGGCTGAACACCCCCCATTTCTGCTGGTCCCCCTGTCTGTTGGTGTCTGTGACAGGAGTGTGGTCTGCAGGACCACCCAGACCTTGCCAGGTGTGGGGATGGTGAAGCACCCTCGAGACCTCCTCAGGAATCACCTTTTTGTTGTGACCTCCTCAGGAATCACCCTTTAGTCGTGACCTTTATTCTGATAGCAGAAACCAAGTTGAAGGGTGTTGTATTTTCATGATCGTTGGGTTGGGAGTTTTTAATTTTTATAAAGTTCTTGGGGGGGGGGGGGTATTTCATAGAGGATTTTTCTTTTTCCTAAATAATGTTATCTGACAATATTTTGTGTGAGGCTTTTCCAAACCTCAACCCATGCAGTGTATCCTCCATGGTGTGGTTCCTCTCAGGGGTGTTTTGGAGTTGAGCAAATAGACGACAAATTATTTCATCATCTGCTGTTCTAATTTCAGCTATTTGCAGGGAAAAGAGACTTAATTGCTTTAGACAAACTTCTCTTCAAGAAGCGTGGGGTTAGAATTCATTATAATATTTCTATGGGTTCTACTCCCATAGAACTGCATATTATATCTAAAAAGTGCTTTGGAAGGGCTCTTTTTTTGAATTCCATGATGAGCTGGATAAACATCACAGTAATACAGTCTAATTGTGTTATTAATTATGCCCTATTAACTATGCCTGGGTAATACTCCCAGTATCTTTGCAAACTGAAGAAACCAGTTGGTTGCTGGGTTTTGGTTTGGTGTTTTTTTGTTCTTGCTGCAGTGAAATCAGGCAGCACTAAAGAGAAACCTGCTCTCTGATTCCTGAATTTGTGTCTGTGCCAAGAAAACTGTGTTGCAGAGCTGCTTCCCCCTCTGCCAGACTGCTCCAGCAGCCACATCTAAGTGTGAATTCATCTAGCCACCTTCATCCCCAGGCTAAAACACCAGCATAAACACTTCCCTTTAACATGCCTGCCAGAAATAGCCTCAGCAAGGGAAAGTCACTGTAGAGGATTCCATCACATCACCTACCTTGAGACTGACTGAAGATCTGCTTTGGAAATGTTAAACTGTTGCTGTAAATGCACCTTTCTTTGAAATACAGGGAAATACAGAGGGGAAAATATGGCTTCAGTGCTGTAGCTTAGTGTGGCTGACGTTTTACCTGTCATGAAAATAAAATGAGGAGAAAAAGATAATTTTTTAGACATTCTTTTTGTATCTGGAAGTGTTGGATGGGGCCATAAGCAAGCTGATTTAGTGGGTGGCATCCCTGGGGGTTTGAACTAAGTGATCTTTAATGTCCCTTCCAACCCAATCCATTCTGTGACTTTAGGACTCTTTTTAATCTGGTCTAGCTAATCAGCAACCACAAGGAGCGTGGCATCCTGCTCCTATGTTACTTTGTGCTGATAAAAACGGGCTGGTGGCTGCTGTACGTGGAGGAGAACTGCAGTGGGATAAACATCCAGGGTTGCTTCTGAATGGTAGTATCAGAATTTCTGAAGCTGTTTCAAGCCATTTCTGCATATAAAATACTAATAAGAAAATGTTCTGCAGCCCGACCCTGTACTTTCAAACTCTCACAGATGTTGCCCTTGGTTGAACTGCTCAGTATATCAAAATTCGGCTTGAAACGTGGAAGTCTGCTGAAGCTGTCCCATTTCTGTGGATTTAACAACTGCCACTTGTTTGTGTTGGTCTGAAAGGTCATTTCAATTGCTTAAACACCTGCTATTAATATTTATAACCAAAGAGAGCTAGGAGTAAAAAAAAGAGGTGCAATAGATTAGATCTTAAAAAAAAAACGAAGTGATGAGGGTTCTTCTGGCAGAGCCCAACTTCAGTGCCACGCATTCCCAAGGTCACGAGTGCCCAGTGGAGCTGCTCCCCATGCTCAGGAGGTGGCTGTGTTCCAGGGGCTCCAGGAGGAGGAGGAGGAGCTGGCTGGGAGTGCCACGAGCAGCTGTCTCACCAGCCCCGCTGCCGCTGCTGCACCGAGGAACCCGGCCAAGGCCCCAGCGCTGCTGCCAGCAAAAAGAGCTGGCAAATGGCACTCGAGGGGTTTTTTTTTTTTTGTCTCTACAAGTACATACTCTGCAGCCCTCGTGAGCAAAGAGTCTTCTGTGTGCAAACTGGAGTCTGTTCTCCGCGCTCTGAGCTCTGGGGTTTGATTTCTTAAGGCTTTTGCGGAAGGATCTTTAGAGGACAGAGACCTGATTTTTTTTTTTTTATTATTTGCTCTCAATTCATTAAATGAAGTTAGTCAGGCAGATTCTGGGACTGTTTATTCTGGAGAGAAGGAGATTTACTGCTCTCTACAGCTCGCTGAAAGGAGGTTGTGGCCAGACAGGGGTTGGTCTCTTCTGCCAGGGAATGAGTGACAGGACAAGAGGAAACAGTCTCAAGTTGTCCTGGTGGGAGTGAAGGTTGGATAGTAGGAAACATCCCTTCACTGAAGGAGTGGTTTAAGCACTGGACAGGCTGCCCAGGGAAGGGCTGGAGTCACCATCCCTGGAATGTTCAAAAACGAGTCGATGTGGCACTTTGTGATGTGGTTTAGTGACCATGGGGGTACCTGATGAAAGGTTGGACTTGATCTTGGAGCTCTTCCTACATAATGACTCGGTGTTAGAGGCTGCAGAGAACCAGCACACACATCTACATGTTTGGTTTAGAACTAAGCTTATTACAAGCTGAAGAGTTGTGGTGGAAAAATGAGTCACGTTTCAGGCAGTGCTGGGGGTTGTGCCTTACCTGGTGGCTTTGTCCAAATCGTAATTTGCATTATGAAAATGAATAAAAGCTGTGGGAAAGCGAGAAAGGTGGCAAAAGGAATCCTTTTCCAGGGTGCTGTTACAGTGGGAAAAAATCAGAATGTTGAAGCAGTTACCACTGTCCACAGTTCTGTGTAATGTGACCCAATTTGGGACCAAGAGGGTGTTAGTGAATTCAAATAAATAAATAAATAAATAGTATGTTAGTGTGTACTAGTGGAATACTTGTGGAAAGAAACTTTTGGGACTTGATGGCCTTTCGATTTGGGCTCCTGCATCAAGCACTGGCTTTATTTGTCTCCCCCCTCCCTGTAAAAGCACTGAATGAGCTCTCTGCTGTGCCAAGTGCAGGTTTATGAAACAGGAGAGTGATTGCTGAGTGGGGAGGGAAAGGAGGAAGCGTTGCTCGTCGGGTGCTGTGGGGTGTGGGGTTGCCTGCTGGAGGAAGGTGTTGTGATTGATGTTCCAACCCAAGGCTGTGGGTTTGTTATTGAAGCTTCTGAGCAGCACGTGCTGAGGCACATGTTGTTTGGATCCTCGTGGCAGTGCTGACTCATCTCGAGTCGCTCTGGCTGCAGGAGAACACAGGGAACAAGAACGTGCACTGAATGTTGGTGCTTCGGAGTGTTTGGGGCTGCACATGGGGGTTGTTTTAAACTTCCCACTGTCACAAAGTTCCTGTCTTAAATTTGCCACAGTCCTGGAGATTCAACTGGGAAGCTTCTGAAATGTCTGTCCCCCCCTTGCTTTTTCCCCAGATAACACAGGAAGGGAATGTTGTGGATGCTTTTCAGGTGCAGTTGCTGTAGAGGTTTTATTGCCCATCCCACAGGTTCTGTGTGCCAGCTGTGTATGGCTTTCTCCCCAGAAATCCCCCTTGGAAATCCCATTGCTCTCCTTCTGGAGGTTCTAATTTCAAGTGCAGGCTTGCTGTGAACTGTTCTCTTCCTCCAGTTCTTCCCCCTCGATCATTATTGCCCAGAGAAGCTGTGGCTGCCCCACCCTTGGAAGTGTCCAAGGCCAGGTTGGACCTGGGCTGGTGGAAGGTGTCCCTGCCCGTGGCAGGGGGTGGCATTGGGTGAGCTTTAAGGTCCCTTCCAACCCAAACCATCCTGGGATTCTGTGGTCATTTCACTGAAACGTTCTTATTTGAAATTCCTGAGTTGCTGACCCGACACCAACAAACGGCGTCAAACTGGTGTCACTTCCACGCTCTCAAAACTGCTGAATGTTTTTAAAAAATCCCTTTGCTGACCTTGTTCTGAGTTTAAAATGCAATTTAAACCCAAATATATGACATGCATGAGTTGGCCATGCCCATGGACAGTGTGTCCTTGGGGCACAGGAGCCCAAGGTGTCAGAGCCGGATCCCACCCCCTGACCCAGGAGCTCAGCTGGGATTTCCTCATCATCTCCTGGGGTTCTCCTCTGAGCTTGCAGGGGATTTAAACTCTGTGCTTGCTGCTGTAGCTGTGATAACTCGCTGCTCCAGCCAGCAGTGCATCCATGGAATATCCAGCCAGGGTTTTGTTTATATTTCCCCTGGGGAGAGACGTGGCATTGTTGTCTGTATTAACATATTGACATCTTTATTGACATCAGTTGTCTTCAGTCTTGCCTGTTTAATTAATATAATTGATCTGCAGAGCATCTAGCTAGTAGTTCTGGGGCAAATATTCCAACTGGTCTGGTTACTAAAATTGAGTTTGAGACCCTTATTGTGGAATCTGCCATGGGTCCAGTTGCCAAAATAATTAAATGACCTCTGTTAAAAACAAGCTGGTTTTTTTATTACAACAATTAAGGACAATATACTGGAAATTCCTTCACAGTTAAAGAATGCTAAGAAATAATAACGAAATCCCAGCTCATTTTTATGTAGAAAAATGGAAATAAATAATGTTAATGTCAGTGTGTTATATAAGATCCATTGAACAGCAGCTGCAGTCAGAGTTTAAAGCTAGGAATAAAATACATGATTAGTATGTACAAAGGATGTAGGAAACACTTCAGAACTTTATTTATTTGTATCCCAGTTGAATGCTTTTCTGAGAAGATGCCCTGGATGGGCTGATTTTTGGGTAAATGACTTTGTAATTCTGGGTTAGGTCAGAAATACATATTAAAGAATAAAACCATCTGAAGTACCTGTGATATCCTGAGCTGTAGACAGGCACTTCTCCCTCTTATCTCTTCTCAAATGATTAATGATTACTCTGCCCATTAGTTTGCTAATGTTTGTAAAACATCTTCTGGTGGCAGATATGGCTTTACTTCAAGACCAGAAGATAACAGGAATTAATTACATTCTGCTTAGACTTTATTGGTCTGAAATAGTTCAGTGCTGGATTTTTCCTCACCGTTTTGTTGCTCAGTCGTGCTCAAACCTGCAGCTTTATAGACTTTCTTCTATATTTGTTCTTCCTTCTTGGCATATTCACAGAAGCACAGACTAGTCTGGACCTTAAAGCTCATCTTGTTCCAACCCTCTGCCATAGGCAAGGGATCAAATATATTGGAGAAAACAAATATAATTTGTAATATACTGTATATTTTGTAAGTATAGCTGTAAAGTGTTTAGAACACTTCAGATATTGTCCAGTGGGAGGGTCTGGGTAACTATTCCCATGGTTATAGAGAATTATTCCAGCATTTTGCAGGCTCTGATTTTTTCTTAATGATGAAGAGAGAAGACAAAATCAGAAATTTAATTCCAAGTAAAATCCTGACATTGGCAGTTCCACAGAAATTGCCTGAGAATGCTTTGTTTCAGTTTTAAAGCAATCATTTTAGCTGGGACACACAGCTGGGGAAAGACTGGGGATGTCTGTTGTGTCTCCAAGTTGCTTCTCGCCCTCAGAATTCTCACTTGGGGTTATTAATTCTCATTATGGGCAATCAAGTAGAGTCTAAGTCTGATTTTTCAGAAGAGAATTTGTTCCTACTGAAAAATCAGCTCAGCCCTCAGTTGGTGCAGTTCCTGCCATGTGTTTCAAAAAGACACACATAACATAAAAAGGTGGATGGGGAAGCAGAAGAGAACGAGGGACATGTGGCTGAAATTGTGGGATTATGTAATCTGAATTTAAAAAAAATTTCCACTGAGCTATTCTAATTCTTCCCTGAATTTCTTCAGCACTGGAAGGCTTTGGAGTCGTTCTGGGCTGTTCAAATAATTTTGCGTATAAAATCTGGTTAAACCCAACATTAAGCTCACATTCTGTGTGCTGGGAGTAATCAAATCTGCAGGCCGGTACAAAAATGCTCCTTAATGGCCTTTTAGTGGTTTCATTTTGCAGGATAATTTCTCATCACTAATTTGTCACATAAATACTTAGCATGGGGTATTCCCTGGCTGTTAAAAGTCAGTGCTCCGAAGTTTTGATTTTGCTGTCAGAGCCCACGGAGCTGCTGGTAATTAAATGGGGAATGATGTTCAAAGATGTGTTAAAGTTTAGATGCCAAAACCAGCTGAAGAACCCAAACCACAGTGCTCCTTGGTGGCTGAAATGGGCATCACTGAGAGGGCTGTGCTGCACTGGGAGGTCCTGGGGGTGAATTTGTGTTTCATGGTACATGTTTGAAGACACTCCAGCTGAGAGAAGAGGATAATTCATATTTAAAATAGGGATGGTACCTGAATTAGCCGACTTAGGACGTCTCATCTGAAGGCTCACAAGAGTTGTACCTTGTGCTCACAGTGCATACATCTCTCATTTGGGTAGAAAAGCAATCCTGGTCACAGATTTAAACACAGCACATCCATATCTGAACCCCTTCAGCTCTGATTTGTGCCAACAGGGGGATATGTGAAAACCTGGAAGCCAATTCTCAAATCAACTGGATCTGTTGCAAACAGCACCAGTAATGGCATTTCTGTAGATTCCACTTCTGAAATGAAGTGTTCTGGTGACAAA
This sequence comes from Empidonax traillii, assembly GCF_003031625.1. Lineage (NCBI taxonomy): Eukaryota > Metazoa > Chordata > Aves > Passeriformes > Tyrannidae > Empidonax > Empidonax traillii. Next base: position 309,933 of record NW_020955549.1, read on the forward strand.
TATGTAGACACAGAGTTCTTTCAGTCGTCACTGAGGTGTTTTAAGCTTCTGGAGTTTTTCATAACATCTCCTGCTTTGTAGTTCAAGCATCATTATGTCTCTTAGGAGTGGGCAGGACCAGCCCAGAGGCTGCTGACTGCTCCTCTTGGGAATTTTTTTCTGGCTAATTAATATTTTGGAATTCCTGTGCCTCCTCTTGCTCTTGAGCAGATACCTTTCTGTGTCCCCTTGAGCTGGAATTACAGGTGCCACACTGGAGCTTATGGAATGAGGAAGTTAAGCTTTCTCACCCTGGATATTTCTGCTCTGCCAGGGTTGGATCTGAGGGGACAATATTCCTGACTCCCCCTTTTCCCCTGGGACACCAGTTCCTTCACTCTTCATAGAATCCCAGAGTGCTTTGGGTTGAAAAGAACCTTAAAGTTCATCCAGTCCCACCCTCTGCCACGGGCAGGGACACCTCCCACTGTCCCAGGTTGCTCCAAGCCCCCTCCAACCTGGCCTTGGACATTTAACTGTGTTATCTACGGTGAAAAAAATGGAACCATACAATTGCAGTGAAAATGTTCCAAATGTAGGTCTGTGCACAGGGAAAATCAGGTGGTTGAGCAGATTCACAAACTTCTGCTTTTCTTTATGAGCAAACAAACAAAACCCTCGGAAAAGCAAAGCAGGAAGAAACGGTGCAGGGAATGACAGATAAAATGTTTGTAATCCCTTGTGGGCATAATAAGGGCCTAAAGAACTTGAGGGTTCAGTACTTAAGCATAAAATGCACCAATTTATTAACTGAGAATTTGGGTGACTTCAAAGACGTGATCCTTTTTCCAGAGTCAAATGCAGTGCAAGAAACTTGAGTAGGCTGGTTGGCAAAGGAACAGGATAAAAGTGGCCCAAACCAGAGATTCCAAAAAGGGGCCAGAGAACAAAGGTCTGGAGAGCTGCTTGTCATGTGTCTGCAGTCACATGAAGTCCTGAAAGGGAGTTTTGTTGAGGTGATCAATATGATACAAAGCATTTGAACCTTTGCAGTTGAGGTCTGTGTTAGGGCTGACTGAAGGCTGCAAAATTATTCTAATTTGGGTGAGAGAGGTTTTATTTTTAAAGGCTCCCTCTTAAAAGCAGTTGTTTTGCATATTTGGAGGAGGCAAAAATAGTTATTTAGAGCCTTGTTTCAGCGGAGTTCTTAAGCACAGCTTAAAAGGAAGCAGTTTGTTACTTGGGGCATAAGCTGCTCAGTGGAAAACAGAAGACAGTTTCAATTGTAAAGTCAGGGTACAAGTAGAAAAAAGATTTATTGTGAGTGATAACATGCAGCTTTTCCACAACTCTACTCTGCTGCCAGTATTGCTTAATACTTGAGGGGGTTTTATGATGAGATACAGTAAAATTTATTCAGCAGCTACTGAAATGATGTTTAACTGAGACTTCCTTTTGGTGAAGAAGTAGATTTAATAACTACTTCTAATTATATTAAGGGTAAGTAAGACACAATAGATAAATGCATTCAGCATCTATATAAAGCTCAGAACACAGAGGGATAAAATTAGTATTGCAAAGGGAATTCAAATGTGTATCAACTCATCAGCAACAACCAAGCTGAAAATTAGAAGCATCTTCCAGTGAAAGCTTTGGGGCATCTTGCTAAAATAAATAGTAGGGAAAAAATTATTCAGAGGCTTCAAACAACGCTCCTACATTCGTGAAAAGGGTTTCAAAATGTGACTGAAAATGAAAATACTCTGACCCAAGACGTTTTTGGGCAGTTCTTTTACAACTGCTTATTTTTGCTTTGAGCTTTAATATTTTAGCCCTGCCAGTATCAGTGGGTTGATGGTTCCTGGAGGGGCACCTGCAGGGAGGAGAACACAGAGCTGTGTCCCTCCCTTGGTGTCACCCAAGCACAGCATCCGTGTGGCAGCCCAGGGGTCTCCCAGGGTCACTTTGAGAACACAGCAGGAATGTTCAAAGGACAGGTGAAATAAGCACTGCAGAACTGCACTGCTGGGCTGGCCCAGCCTCCCCCTCCTCCTCCTCCTCCATCACTGATCCATGGGGTGGTCCCTCAGCCTCCATGCCCAGGGCTGGCTGTGGCTGCTGGCGCTGTTCCTGTGGGGATGGCTGCCTGTCTCATCCATGGCATCCTCAGGTGTGTTTTGGATCCTGATCCCAGCAATGCTCCTCTGCAGCTGAGTGGAGGCTCCCCAGACACAGGCTTTCACACGTGGAATCATGGCATGGTTTGGGTTGGAAGGTTCCTTAAAGATCACCCAGTTCCAACCCCCTCCCACCTTCACTAAGCACAGTTCAGTCTCAGGTGGGAGAGTGAATATGGGGGAGTTTTTAGCCAGCAGGGGATATTTTTCCTATAAAAATAACATGTGTGGTCCCTCAGGTGACAAGTTGCTGATGTAAACAGCATGGTGGGCAGCTTTGTGTCATGTGTGTGTACCCAGCACTGCAGAGTCAGCTCGGCCAGGCTCTTTTCACTGTGTGAAAAGACCCAGACATAAAATGCCCAAATCACTATTCTGCAGAACAGCTGATCCCACAGAAGCTCTGCCACACCAGGGTGTTTGATGTCACTGAGGGGATGTGTTTACTCCTTGCAGTAATACACAGAGTAGGAATCTGAGCGGAGAAAAGTGGGTTTTGGGGACTGACTGATAGTCCTCTGACTGTGCAGGTCATTGATGGGGCAGGTTATTAATGTTGGGAGGACTTGGACATTCTTTGTGACAGCCTGTCCCTGCTGAAGCCCTTGGGAGTTCTTTCCCAGGCACTTCAGTGGGATCAGAGTCTTTGTCTTGGATACTTTCAGGTTGCAGATTTGTCAGGATAATGACTCGGGCATTTGATGGCCAGGTCATTTCACACATCAGGTGCCATCAAGTCACACACTGTCCAAGTGCCTTGCTGGGCTGACTTTGTAGTGCTGGGAGGACTCAGCCCCGTGTCCCCAGCTCTGCCCTACTTACTGCATTTGTCTGGGAAAGGAAAGCCTTTTTCTAAGTTAAAAGCAAAGGCTAAACAGCCTGTGCAGTCACCAACTTTTCCCTTTGTAGTATTCAATCAATTGTAAAACACTGGAATTCATTCTGCCGAGATACAAACGTGGGCAGATTTCTCCCACACTTACTCATCAGCCCAACTCCTTTTGTTTTAGGGGAGGGCTGAGGGAGAAGGGGAACTAAAGACACATTGGCTCAGCCAGTGTTTCACTGATATTATGCAAGTTAGTCTTGAGTTTAGAGCCAGATCGTTGTTTTCTCAGTTATTTTATCTGGACACATCAAAACAAGAACCAGAACCAAACTGAAAGCTTGTACCAAACACGGGAACAATGCCCTGCACTGTAAAAACTTCATGACTGTCATCCCCTCCTCCTTCATCTGGATTGATTAGCAGCCAGAGAGCACCTTTCTGAATACCCATGTAACTCATTCCACCTGTGCCCTGCACTGCCAGACATCTGCAGAAACTGCAATTAAAACCAGAAGAATGGGACCAAGATGACAAGCCTGTATATTCTCCTCCTCATACACCAGTGGTGACTGAGCTACTTGACCTTGCAGTACGCTGGAAAGCTGTTTTATGGGACTTTTTATGGAATGGTGTAATTTTCTTAGTGGGAATTTATCATTTATGTGAGGTATTGATGGCTGTTAGGGTTTGGGCTGTGATGTGCAAGTTCAGAACACACAAGCAGCTTTGAAAATTGTACTTTTTCAGTGCTCTGTGTTTGGTAGCTGCTGAGAATGAGGCAGAATTTGCATCACAAGAAAGCTTCTCTGGAAGGCAAGATCCCTTTAGGCTGTTCAACAGAAAACCCACTTGTCTAAATCTGTATTTCTCTGAATTATCTTAATTTGGGGAAAACATAATTCAACTCACAAAGTTAACAGATACTCTGTAATCATGTCAATGCCTCACAGTGCTGCATACCTTTGTTTTAAGGTGTGGATGCTTCAAATCAGGCCTTCCTTGTGGCATGGGGACATTTTGCACAGGTGCCTGATCCATGCCATGAGCCCACATGAGTTGGAGTCACAGCATCAAGCTCCCAGTGGAGGTTTTGTGACCCATATCCACCAAGATACTTGGGAATTGCCACATCAGGCCAGATTCTGTCGGGCTCCTCTGCTGTGGGGGCAGCACCGCATCAAGTGTATGTTTAGATGTGGTTTTCTTAAGTGAATCCTGCTGAAGTACCTGTTGATGCCATCTCCAAGCACTGCAGGCCAATTGTGTGGGGGAAAAGTGAATTTTGGGGCTTTTGCCTCCCTCCAGGTTGTGGTTTCCTACTGCACTGCATTGACACATGGTAGAGCAGATGATGAACAGGTGACTCTGGGCCTGTGGCTGCTGTGACAATTCTACAAATTATTGTCAATTTTACTTCTGTTAGGATGGTCAAGCTGAATGGGGAACCCAAAGTGCACCTCTGCTAGATAAATGGTTTGGGTTGGAAGGGACCTTAAAGCCCATCCAGTGCCACCCCTGCCATGGGCAGGGACACCTTCCACCAGCCCAGGGTGCTCCAACCTGGCCTTGGACACTTCCAGGGATCCAGGGGCAGCCACAGCTTCTCTGCCCAACCTGTGCCAGGGCCTGCCCACCCTCACAGGGAAGAATTCCTTCCCAATATCCCATCCATCCCTGCCCTCTGGCAGTTTGAAGCCATTCCCTGTGTCCTGTCCCTCCATCCCTTGTGAACAGCTCCCCTCCACCTTTCTCGTCCACTCCCTTCAGGTCCTGGGAGGCCACAGTCAGGTCCCCCCAATTCATCTGCAAATCAGTTTGGACTGAAGATCATCATCAGAGCTCCCTCCCCAGCCCCTTTTTGTTGTTGTTTTGCAGCACCTTTGGCAGTTCCTGCCTCCCTTTAGCCCGGGGAACTGCAGAGGTGCTGCTGTGCTGGGGAGTGTTTGGCTGGCCACCTGCTCCATCTGCAGACACTCCAACTGTATTCCAACTGGCCATGGAACAGCTCTGAACTGATCACTTGACCATGGCAAATGAGCTGCCCTCGTCAGTGTGTTCTGGTATATATTTAACTTAATAATGTGAGCAGATGGTCATTATATTGATTCATGAAGGAAGGGAGGAGGCTTGGCTGGCTGGGAAAGCATGGGAGTGGGGCAGGATGCAGGGAAGGGCAGGAAAACAGGACATTTTTCTGCTGTGTGGGGTTGGTTTGTTTGTTTTTCCTGAATTTTGTTTGTTTGTTTGTTTGCTTGCTTTTTTACAAAGGACCGCTGTGGACAGGCATAAAATCAGAGCATTTTTAGGTGACTCATCTGGCCTGTCCATATGGTCATTTCCCAGGAGGCTGGGGCTGTCAGTGCACAAGCAGGATGATGCTGAAGGATTTGTACCTCTGATGGTGCTAAAAAGGGGGGAAGTGGGGAGGCAGTAGCTTGTGGAGTTGTGAAACTCCTCACTCTGCTGTTGCTATTCAAGGTGACAGCTCTTTTGCAAGGAAAACGTAATATTTAAGTAATTGTTCTTCAGGAAATTTTTTTGTAAAGAGCAATTTTGTTTCAGTCTCTCCCCATTTAATAGGATATAACTGGAGATTTAAACTAGAAGGTAATTCCATAAAATACTCAGCCACTCTCCTCGTTAGCTAAATTGGGAAGTTCACAAATCCCCAACCTGGATCAGCTCACAGGAACAGCTTGCTTTGGTTATTAATTTTGCAGTTTTCACACGAGAAGTGCTGTGTACACAAGAACATTCTCCTGAGCAGGAGCTTAATCTCATGCTCGGGTCCCTGCTTCTCCTAGCTGCTGATTAGCTTTGCTGTCTTATCAGTTTATGTCATAGTATGTGACTATAAATTGACTTTGCAGGGAAGAGGGAATACGTTCATCTTCACAGATGCTGCTGTTTCCATGGAGATAAAAGGACCAATGGCCTTTTCTTGGTTTGGACTGTACTACAGTGAGCAGGCAGAGATGGTGCATTTGAAAACGCAACATTTGGTGCTTTGATATTTCAGGCTAAATAGCAAATGAGAAAGCATATTGTTTTTTCTCGGTGATGAAGTGGAATAATAAATACAGCTTTGGGACTTCTTTTGGGGAGGCAGAAAGCGAGCCCCCCCAGGAACGTGAGGACAGCGTGGCTGGTTTGTGCTTGCTGAACCTCCTCTCCGGGAAAAACCTTTTGGCTTTGCAAAATATAACCCTGTAGAGCCTTTGGGTTTATCTGCTGCGGTGTTTGATGCTGGTTACATCACCAGTTACCTCTCCGTGATGTTCCGCTGTGGCTGATCCTCAATGAACCTGCAAAAGCTTTCAATGTGATTCTCCTTTTTTTATTATTATTTTTTTTTCCTTAAGAAAGAGCTTTTCTACCTCAGGTTGAACGAAAGAAAATATAAATCCCAAATCCACCCCCCTCCCACACCCATCCAAGGATGGCTTGCAGAAGGTGTTATTTGTGAGTACCTTTTCCTTCTTCATCTGTCGTCAACGTCTCTGATATCTGTGTTGAGGATTCCAGGAGTGGGAGTAGTGATCAGTTTATTGTTTGGTAGGTTTCTTTCCACGAACCATTTTTAGGGTGTTACCTGGTTTTGGCAGATGAGTGATCTGTATATCAGAAATGTTTGGATGATGGTTGTGTTTGTGCATATGGGTATTTAAAAATATATAACGTACTAAAGGGAGTAGTCTGTGTTTAGTCTGTGTTTAGTAGGGAAAAAAAAATGAGAAAACCCTCCAGTTTGCACCCAAGAAGCGATGCAGGATGCCAGGAATTCTGTCTGTGATGAGTCAAGGGTCTCTCTTCCATTTTGTTTGAATGCTTTGTCATATTAAAGTGTAAGCTGTCCTTTAAATATACAGAAGTACTAATACAGGATATGCAAGGCAGTTTTAAGCAATGTAGTATTGATGAGGCTAAATACTGCTGGGTTTTTGTTGGTTTATATATGCTTGCTCAAAACCTGAAGGCACATTAATTGCTTATTACTATTTATTTGAGCAGTTTCTCAAGGATTAGAGTCAGCAGGAGTTAAATATTCCACGGGTTTGATGCTGTGCAGCAGCTCCTGCCTGAGCTGTCACGTTTGCACAGAGCTCAGAGCTCAGCCACGTCCTGTTTGTGGTGCCAGTGCCGGGGTTTGGCTGGAAACCACACAGGTGGTTCACTCAAAAAATGGGAACAAACCAGGCAGGACGTGCCGTGGACTTGTCCTCTCCCAGCTCCCTCCCAGCCCAGGGGCTTGGAATGGCTGGACCTGCTGTTTGCATCCCTGAACCCTGGTGAAAGATCTGCTTGAGTTAAATTAGAGTGGCTGCAGTCGGCATCTGCAGCTTTCTCAGTTATTTTAGCAGCGTGTCTGAGGGTCCTGATCTGGGTGAATCTGCTCCGTGTTCAGCAGCACCAGCCACACACAGGCAGAGTAAATTCAGCCAAAACTCAAACAGAGCAATGAAAGAATATTGAAAACCTGCCCTCAAGTTTTCTTAACCTCGTGTGTTGTGCTGAAGGGGGGTGAGGGGTTAAGTTGAAATGCTTTAAAATCAAAATGAACGTGGGACTGCCCGTTGGAAGTTGAAATAAGAGAAGTAAACTCGGAAAGCAGGTCTGCAGCCTTCCAGGTGTACATGGATCAGCTTTAAATAGCGTGCTGTGTGTTTATACCTGGGAGAATAGTTCTGTTTGTGTTAGACTCCATTTTAATTTGGGTTCTGGGATTTGGGGATTCTGTAACTCTCAGCAGGGGATGGGATTTCATATTGTGCTCATCATGTGGTGTGAAGGGATATTTAATCCCTGGGTGTTGCTTTCTTTAACGGGGAGATTGAAATCTTATTTATAGAACCATCTTGTGCAGTGTTTTTTACTGCTTACACATGTGATATCTTGTCCCTACCTCAGCACATTGCTGTGGAAAACAAGATCTGGGCTCTGACTTCTGCAATTCTGTATTTTAACTCCTGTTTAAGGGAGTTGATGCTGACTGTTGAAAAGAGGAAAATGTAACAGAGGAGGGTTTTTTTTTATCAAGCAACTCTTAAGGCCACCCATACACAGCAAATCTTCCTGTTCTCTAAAGCAAATGTGAGCTGAGCACTGGACATGTACGTTCAACAGTTACATCCACCAGTGCCTTTTGAGATGAACACTGAAATGCATCTGCCAGTGCTCTTGTGATATATATGCTAAAGCCTTTTGCCATCGAGAGTCTCTTTTTTAAGAGAAAAACGCCTTTTTACATCCTAAAACGTACAAAGCTGGATCGTTGCTGTTCTGAAAGAAGCTGAGGAACAGTGTCACCCCGGGGGGATCAGTTGCAAGGGTGTTTTCAGCTGCTGCACTCAATGGAGCACACGTCCCTGGACCTTTGTTTTAAGTAACAGGATTTGCCTTGCTGTGAATCTCTCACGCTGGATCGGGGTGGTTTCATTCTTTGTGCTTCCCTCCTTTTCCTCTGTCATCAGCTGCAAAGCCAAGATGTACACCTGGCACTCCTCAGCTTTGGGGGTTACTCTGGGTGCTGCTGGGTGAGATTCTAAACGCGCTGGGGGTTTGTAATGGGAGTTGTAGTTCCTTGAGAAATTCTGGGACCTAATTCAGTGGCGTGGGAAATACAGAGAGGATGGTTCTGATTTAATCTCAAAGATCTTCTCCTTCTATCCCAAGCAGCTTCATGTGTCTTTGCTCTTAATTTCTGCTTTTGGACTGTCTGGGGGTTTTTCTACGGATTTTGTAAGTGCCCAGTGAGCACAACTCGATACAAGTTCTGTTAATTATTGTACATCACCCTTAATCACAGTGGGGTTTGTAATAACCTTAATCAAAAGGGAAAGAAATGTTTTTAATTATAAGCATCTCCATATGAACAGTCTTAATTAAATTCACCCTTGTTACAGCTAAGCCAGGATGAGGATCCCTCCAAACTGTGCAAGGATGCAAAAGGATCCCCTCTTGCCTGCTTGTGTAGGCTATTACTGCATGCTCATGAAACCAAAAAAACTTTATGATAATTACTGATAATTATCTCTAATGTTAATGAGCACTGTGTTCCAGGATGGGACAAAATAACAGCTGTTCCTTGGTTAGTATTCTGTGACTGCACTGGTTTCATTCTCCCAGGAGATGATAATTATTTTCAGGCCCTTTTGATGGTCAGTGAGAGTGTGTCTAATGATTCTATTGAAAAATCCAGCTGTGGGCACTTGAGCTGGGATTACACAAAGGGAAGTATTATTCAAAACAAGAACTCTCAGTTTGCCTTTATACTGCAACATGTACAAATGATGATATTTTAATTATTTTGATGACAAGCGAATTTTGTGTATTCTGGGGCAAAATTCAGTGGTCTGTGCTCCAGCCTACGTGTGCTGATCATTTGGAACTGCAGGTTTTACTGAGCATCCTTGGTGTCTAATGAAAATATCTTTAATTTCTATTTAGAAAAAATTGTGTACTGTGAGTAACAAGAGCACTGTGAAAAAACACAGCATTTGCTCTGTTGTCCCCACGGCCTTTCCCTTCCCCAGACTGCAGGACGTGGAGTGGGATGAACTGAATAGGAGAAGAGAGAAGGGTTTTCAGTGCTCCTTCCAAAGCCACAATCACCCTGCCCTGTGTGTTTTGGGTGAAGGTCTGAGGAGTGACACATCTTTGGTGGCAGGACAGTAGAAGTTTGTCCTTGCAGATGTAGATGTGTGGTGTGCTGCATCCCCCCGTGGTGTGGACACATCCACAGGCAGCCCCCGTCCCTCCTGGGCTGGGAGGAGACGGCAGGAGCTGCCAGTTGGAACTTTCAGCTGCTTTCTCTCCCTTCCAAAAAAAGCAAGTTGTCCTGTGGGCTCAGTGTGTTGATTCTGAAAGCCCTCCTAGCATGCTAATGAACTTATTAATTAGCAAGCATTTAACTGTGAGTCTGTGTTATTAGGACTTTTTGTGTTTGGCACCTTTTTGGAGGTCTGTTTGATTATATTTCAAATTTTGTTCCTCATTAAAGAAATGGTTAGATTTATTAAACAAGAACAGGATAGACTTTACTGTCTTTCAACTTTCCTAATCTCAGCTGTAGCCATAACTCTGGATTGGCATGAGAAAGAAAATTTCAACTTGTAAAATGATGTTATTCTTCATGAGGATAAAACACTGAGAAATGGAAGTATTCCTTTGATTAGCTTGTAGGCATGAATCCAATCAAATAAGCATTCTTAGCTACCTCAGGTGACATTGCAGTGAAAGGGCTTATGCAGGGGATGAACTTTTCTGTCCCTCCTGCTCTTCCCAAGCTCATTTTAGGAAGGACAGGGGCTCACCAGGTATCCAGGGGCCTGAGGCTGTGCTGGCATTCCTTTTTCCATACACTCCTTGGAACCTGCACCTCATGGAAAAATGTACCAGAAGAAAGGGAAGAATCCTGGCAGATGGAGGTGAACAGATTGTTATTCCAGACAAAGAGGAGGAATAATGTATGAAGTCACATGGATGTAGGGAAGTGCAGCAGTGGAGATGAATGAAAGTGCTGAGCAGGCTCCTGTCATCAGCCACGTCAGAAACTTTATAAAGGCACCATTTCCTCCAGCTGTGCTCCTGGACCCATTTTACTGAGGCTCTGTGAGACAACAGTTTTAGTCCCTTCTGTTTGGAAGCTGCTGATCGTGTGGGAAGAGGTTCCAATAATAATTCTGCCACCCTACTCCCGGGTTTACACACGCTTAAAATGGAACAGCAGCTCATCAGCCAAGGGGTGGGTGTCCTGTCCTCTGCTAAACAGGGTGTGTGCTGTTCACAGGGAGGGGGACAAGCTGCCTCCAGGCTCCCAGAAATTCTCTGGGGTGCTTTCCATGCCCCAGCACCATCCAGCTGAGAGGACACTGGGAAAGCAGAGAGGATCACTGTCACAGCCAAGGCAATTCCAGGTTAACAGCCTCCTGCTCTCTTTTCCCAGGTTGTTTAAAAACCAACACTGAGAAAATTACCTGCTGAGTCTGGGAAATGTGTTGGGGATTGTAAGAGGAAATAAAAAATAAAAAAAGTCCATTTATGGCTTTATGTGATGACCGGTAATGGGTTTCTTTCTATTTGTACATCTGAGCAAGACTCTGGAAATGAAAGATTAAGAAGAATGGTCATTTCTGTTCACTGATGGATAGGGAAGTGTTGTTCCAGTGAGTGGTTTCTGATGGCAAACATGATGGTATTCATGCAGAGGGGAGAGGAACAGTCACACCTGCTCTGGGTCTGGGAGCTTCCTTGGGAGCTGCATTTCTCCTGTTGCACTGGTACCCTGAGGGGGATGTGATGTCAAGGGTTTGGGTTAGATTTGGTTCAGGTTTTACTGTTCCAGTCTGTTCTCACAAGGAACTTTCTTTAAGAATGGACAAGTGGTTGCCTGTCTGTGAGGACCTGGGGAGAGCTGGAAGGAACTTGGCCTGCAGGTGGGAAGTCCCTTCCATGTGCACTGGGATGTTGCAGCAGTGGTTCAGGAACTGATCTTGCCACAAGAACCATTCATCACTTCAGTCATTTGTCTTGTGCTGGTGCTGAGGTACCCTCTGCTCTGTTTATTATCTTAAATCTTCTTTTGAAGAACATCCACTAGAGATGCAGAAACTGAACTTAATAGGGCCGAATTATCTGTGAGCCTCTGAACAGGAGTTATTATTTCTCCTCCAAATTATTGAAATATGTTTCTTCTGATGCCTATAGGTGTTAAAAATTAGTAAATCACTTCTAGTTTGAATGCAAACTTGTGTAGAAGGCTGACTGCAAAATCTAACTATAAAGTTTAGAAAAGAACTAAAAAATAAAACCAAACAACTAAAACAAACAAACAAACAAACAAATCATTGGAATATTTTTCTGGTAGATTCCAGAGCAGTAAATTAATGCAAGCACTGTTTTAGCAGGTGATTGAAGGCACAAAATGCCACATGTGAGTCTTAAGTTGCACCAGCAGATTTACCCAAAAGCTTTGGTAAAATTAGCATAAGTCAGAGGCTGTAAAGTGGGAGCCTCATTGTTTGTCAGGCTGACAGGACATCAGTCAATGAGACTGAGAGGAACCCAAACACTGAGTCAAGATATCCCTTGAATTTTAAAATTCAGAGCAGAGTCCAGCCCTCATGTTTGCCTCTCTGGCTGGGTGGACAAAGAGCCTGTCTTTGAGCAGCCTGAGAACCATCTGCAGTCCAAGTTTGATGTGTTGAGCAAACATCTTTGGCCTCCAAGATGCTCCTGCTGGAGCACAGCAGTGACACGGGGTACCTTGATCACAGCCTGCAGCTGCACCTGGCCGTCTGTTCCACCTCCTCCACACCTGCCCTGGCACTTGGCGCTACCAGGGCCGGTGTATTTACCACCTGACAAACCTCTGGCACTTCTCATTTGCTGTCAAGGTGACGGGACTGTTGCGTTTCTGCTGCACCTTCGAACAGACACTCAGAGCAGTTGAGCTCCCAATCCCAGTCCTGTGCAATAGGTGAGTACAAATCGTGCCTGAGATGATAGGGAGAGCTTCCCTCTTTATTGTTCAGGGCTTTTTGGAACCTAGGAAAGTCAGAGCAGGACAGATTTATGGAACCTTGCGGGCAGATTCTTTCTGGAAGAGCCAGGAGCAAGCTCTGTTCAAAAAGCTTTGTTGAGCAGAACTGAATCCACTTCACTGGTTTGTTCTCTGAAGAAAAAAAGAGATTTGTATGGGGAAAAAAAAAAAAAAAAGAGTGGTGTGGGAAGGGAATCTGGGACACTCTCCTACTAATTTCCTACTTTTGCTTCTACTGGAAAAATCAGGTTGTCCCAAAGCAGCGATTTCTCCCGTGTGAACAGTTTCCCTGCCCAGTGTGAGACTCGTGCTCTGCCCATTTCCAGTGTTCTCCCTCAGCTCTGTGCATTGTATGGGGCAGCTTCTGTGGACACTGTCTGTTTTTCCTGTCAGAAAATCCAGCTTTTGCGTGTTCTGGCTGCTTTTGTCACGGTCCATCAGTGCTTCCAGTGACATTCACCATCTTTCTTTTGAGTTGTTCTGGTCATCTCTCCCACGGGTTTGAAGGTGCCACCATCAGTAGCTGTGTGTACCCTGATGGGAAGGTGCCTCGTGACTGATTTGTGTTGCCATTTCCAAAAGCTCAAGTACTTTGCAGGGGTTACCAGCAGTTGCTGTCTTTAAACAGAAAATCCAGCTCGTCCTGGCCGTGCAGTTGCTGACACATTGTTGGCAACAGAAATCAGAACAGGCTGACCTTGCCTTTTCTTTTTTTTCCAAAGGATTAGTATCTGACTCCTTCCTGAACAAAGCCTGGCTTCTTTTTGCTTAACCACTCTGTTTGATCTTATAAGAAAGTGACCTCACAGGATTCACTTTAAGCCTCAGGGATGCAGAAGAATCAAAATCAATCTTCTGGAGCCTCTGTCAAGACACCAAAGCAAAAGATGAGGTGTGTGGGGGGAAGTGCATTTCTGTGCACACACATCCTCTGTTACCAGCCAGGTTGGATGCTTACAGGTTAAATGAGAATTTTCAATTTAATGGCTACTTCTTCCATAGGTCCCCACTCAGAGAGCAAGGAGATATTGATTATTTTTTTATGATTTCCTAGAAGAACGCTGTGTCTGAAGAAATTTGATTAGGTGGATTTATCATGGAGGCCTAACTGTGCTAAACCCTTGTTTAAAGTTTCCTGGCACAAACACCAGAAATGCAGAGACGTGTGCTGTGTGTTGCTTAAAGATTTTCTGAGCTTTCCTTCAGATGCAATACCTTGTCCTGTTTTGCAGCTCTTCTTTGTTTTCAATTAAACAACACAAACCTGACGATCTGGGGAGGGGGGCAGAATATCTTTGTGTTGGAAAGCTTCTTTTTATTTTTTTTTCCCCCATGCTTTGAACAAATGACAGCAATTAAACTTGTATTGCACAGTCCTGAATATTGTTTAAAAAGGGGGTGAGGCTTGGATTCTTTGCCATTTTCAAGCGGTGTGTTATTGCAATATGTTTGTAATTGCTGGGCTTGCAGAAAGCTTGTGTCCATGTCCATTGCATCCTCCCTGCTCATGTCACAGCACTGTGTCTGTAATTCCATTGACAGAGGAACAGCCTGACTGGTGCAGAGTAAGGAAGTCTGAAGCTTCATGTCCATGGGAATTCCAACCCTCAGCGTTGGCTTTGATCCCTCTATGGGTCTTTCCCTGAGGAGTTGGATGTGATGATCCTTGTGGGTCCCTTCCAGCCCAGAACACCCTGTGATTCTGGGGTGTTTTGCCTTCATTCCACGTGGCAAACCAACCCCAAAGTCTCCAATTGGCCTTTGGTCTAAATCTTGCAACCAAACCTGGACTCTCCACAGCTCACCCCCCGTCACTCCGACCTGCGTGTTCCCAACGTGGCAAACATCCCCCTCTGATTTCCTGGCATTCACAATTGACAGCTTGCCCATCAAATCCCATTCAGCCTCAACCATGAGTTCCCAACAAACCCCTCAGCACCCGCCTTTCCCTCCCAAGCCCCTTTCTAAACACCTGGTGGTTTGACTCTGTGTTTTTCCTTGTGTCGTAGGTCTTTAAATACTCTGCACCAGTTTTGCTGTCCAGCTCCATTGTACCATTCCCAGCTAGCTGTCCCTGCCACACACTCAGAGTACAGGTAAGAGTAGAGACATGGACCACCCACTTCTGATTTCTGGAGAGAGAGATCTGATGTTACCATTGGAGACACGAGACAGGGAACGGCGGTTGAAGTTTGAAAAGAGAAATAAATTTAAAAACAAAAAAAAAGGCATATTGGAAAAAATACCCAATATTTAGGGTGGTTCTGAGTAGAACTGTCGCTGTAGTGAATCCTTCTGCCAGGCATTCTGGAATTAGACAGTAAAAGGAGTGTCATGTGCTTAAAGAGGCACATCCCCCTAGATTCACAAAGGTAGGGAGAAGCTACTGTAGGTTTAGTTCTCACAGAACAAATATCTTGAAATATTTGTATATAATTGGTGGAGGATATTGACGTTGTTCTGAGCAACGTTTTTGGTTTTTTAAGCCCTGAATACTCCCTGCCAAAATCCATGTGTTGTGGCACTGTGAAGGTTAAAGGACCTGCACAGGGCTCAGCACTGCCCTTTCATGGGAGTGAATGAAGGGCTTTTTAAGCACATCCAGGCCCTTGATGCCAAGCAGAGCTGCCCTGAATATATCAAAAATATGTTTTCCAGCTCATAATGCTTTAACACCGATGCCTTTACGCTGTGTTCTCTTTGATCAGACGTGGAGAGCAGCAATTACCCCTTGTAGTACAGTTCCTTGGCAGTGCCAGTGTTTATTTTAACAACTTGCAGAAGCATCAAAGGGCAGCTCATCTAAGTAACTGGAAACGTGACAACTGTTAAGAAATCGTGCATGCTGTGGAAAACATTGTCTTTTAATTTTTACTTTTGCTAGCAGTGATTAACTTAGTGATAATTGCCAGCTCATGAATAATATTCATATCCAAACATTGGAAGCCCTGGTGCTGAAAAATCAAATCGCTTTGCACTGGTTAACAAGGAAAGACAAAACCAAACAATGAATCCTAAATCTGTAAATGCATAAACATATTTCTGGTTGGAATATTTCATCCCTTAGTTTTCTCTCACTGTGCATGCTTGGATTCATCCTGGTGTTTAACGTTGCAGCATCTCCTCATGTGTGTTTGTTTTTTCCCTCCCATCAGAGCTCTTGTTTGTTTGGTGGTAGTGAATCCACGGTTGGGTTGTGAGACAACTTAATATTCCTTTGGTGAGGAGCAGGGCCTGAACACTGTGAGATTCCCTGCTTGCTTTTAGTTTTCCTTTGTCCTTAGTTTATAGTGCTTTAATTTAAGGATCTTCCTACAAGGATGCTGATGGGAAAACCGGCTGTTTTTTTCTGAGGTGTCTCAATATCTTGCTCCACGTAGGTTATTATTTTTATCAGTGGTATTTCTTCTGGAATTAAAGCTTAAAAAGCAGCATAACTTGGTGCTTAAAAAATCCTTCCCTTCTCTAGCCTTTTTTGCCTTTCTCTCTTTGTGCAGTGAGAACAGAAACACCCCAAGTGTGTTGGGATGTATAAAAGCACATTCTTAGAGTGCCCCAAAAGATGCCCTAAGATCTTCAGCTGTGGTTTCAGGATTGGGGGGTGGAAAGGAACTCATCACTGGCCTTGTTTGCTCTCAGTGAAGTTCAGGTTCAGGGGGACCTTCTCACTCTCTACAGCTCCCTGACAGGAGGGGGGACCAGGTGGGGATTGGGCTCTGCTCCTGGGTAACCACTGATGGGACAAGAGGAACTGGGGCAGGTTTAGGTTGGATATCAGGGAAAATTTCTTCAAGGAAAGGGCTGCCCAGCCCTGGCACAGCTGCCCAGGGCAGTGGTGGAGTCCCCAACCCTGGAGGGATTTAAAGGCCGTGTGGATGTGGCACTTGGGGACATGGGTTAGTGGTGGCCTTGGCAGTGCTGGGGGATGGTTGGACTCGATCTTAGAGGGCTTTTCCAACCCTGATGAGTCTGTGATTCTGTGATCGCCTCCTTCTGTCACCACTTGTGAAACCCCCTCTGGAGCAGCTGGCTTTTTGAAGGACATCAGGATAGTGGAGCAAGCCCAGCAAAGGGTCACCAGGGTGTCTGTGGGCAGAGCACCCACAAGGGAGGAGAGCTGAGGGAATGGGGCTGCTCCCTGGAGAAGTCTCAGGGCTGATGCAGTAATCAACTCCTAAATTGGGGTTGTCCTGTTGACAAGGGGGAATGGCTTCAAATGGAAGGAGAGTAGGTTTAGATGGGATATTGGGAAAGAATTGTTCCCTGTGAGGGTGGGCAGGCCCTGGCACAGGTTGGGCAGAGAAGCTGTGGCTGCCCCTGGATCCCTGAAAGTGTCCAAGGCCAGGCTGGACAGGGCTTGGAGCAACCTGGGCTGGTGGAAGGTGTCCCTGCCCATGGCAGGGGGTGGGATGAAATGAGCTTTAAGGTCCCTTCCAACCCAAACCATTCCATGATTCTGTGAATAGGAGAATATGGAAAAGGTGTAGCCAGGCTCTTCTTGCAGAGGATGAGGCAAGAGGCAACCAAAACAGATTGCAGTGAGGAAAATTCCAGTGAGATACAAGGCAGGGAGAGAGGGGAATTTGCCCATGATCATGGTCAAACACTGGAACAGAGGCCAGGAGGGGAAGAGGTATCTGTGTCTTCAGCGATGCTCAGTTCAACTGGGCCCAGCTGGAGCAACTTGCTATGGTTGGCCCTGCTCTGAGCAGGGACTGGAGCACAGATACCTCCAGCAGTCCCTTCTAACACAAATTACCCACCATCCTGAAGCACTCTGTTCTTGGGAAGACCAAAAAACAAAAAAAGAGATGCAAGTTTATTTTCCAAGGATTTAATTTCAATTTCTACAGTGGTGTCAGTGCCACCCCAGGCAGTGTCGTGCTCCCAGATGTGGTGGTGCATTAAAGCCTGGCTGTTACGTGGCAGGAATTGGTTTACTTTGCCACTAATTTAAATTTCTGAAGGTGCTCTATCCAAACTGACACCCTTACAAATGAAATCTCTAAAGCAAGTGCAAATCATGCACCTGGCTTTGTACAGGACCTGTATGTGGGGATCGCGTTGCTGTGAATGAAAATGAGATCCTAGAGCACTAACAAGATTGGGCTTTGCATTTCCACATACACTTAATAGTATTAAATTTGGCTTTCATTCCTCCCATTTATCAACTTATAAATAGAAATCATTAGAAACAAAACCAGCAGACGTGGATGCTTTGGTCGAGCTTCAGTATTGAGGCTTTATTTAGAAAATACGCAGAGGGATTAATTTTGTAGCCCAGAATTAAAAATTAAATTTGCTCTGAAAGAAGCAATTAATGAATGCACTACAGTGGAATCTGGAGCATCTCTGATTTGCTGTTAGCTAATTGCTGGATGTTTTAGTCACTCCAGCAGTTTTATTTCTAGTCGAGACGATCTTTGGCATCTGTTTTGAATTGTTAATAGGGAAATAATGCATTTTTAATAACTGCAGCTATCGCAGTAATCCCTGGCTTGCTCGTTTTGCAATGTTCAAAATAGAAATAATACAAATTATCTTGCATTCTCCTATTACAAGAAAAATCCAGGGAAGCCTCAACATACTTCCAGCTAGATATTTGTCTGGGTTCCAGTTAGCCCATATGCCTCCTCTGCTTGCTCTTTTTCGGTTATTTTTGCTTGGAAATTAAAAAAATAGACCAGTAATGGCTATTTTGGCTTCTTTGACTCCTTTTCCCTCCCAGAGCAGAGGCTTAAAAACAACGTCCTCTAGTTTGAGGCTGCAAATTCCATGAGCTGCTCTGGATTTGCTGGGGATCATTTGAATGCAGGTTTTGCATCTGGTGTGAAGGGCAAAGGTAAGGAAATGGTGGAACACCTTGGAGAGGCTTCCAGAAGTAGAAATCCGTGTAGTTCTGTACTTCAGCTGCTTGATCCAGCCTTCATTATCATCTCAGTGGCCTCACAGCTGGAATCTGAGCAAAGCAAAGCCCAGAGATTTAATGGCATCCAGAGAACAGGAATTTAATCACCTCTGCTTGTTGTTGGAAGGACAGTCTGTTCCCAGCATTTTCTAAACACATCTCCTATGGCTTTAGACTGAGAGTAGGTTTAGAATGGATATGAAGAAGAAATCCTTCCCTGTGAGGGTGGGCAGGCCCTGGCACAGGTTGCCCAGAGAAGCTGTGGCTGCCCCTGGATCCCTGGAAGTGTCCAAGGCCAGGTTGGACGGGGCTTGGAGCACCCTGGGCTGGTGGAAGGTGTCCCTGCCCATGGCAGGGGTGGCACTGGATGGGCTTTAAGGTCCCTTCCAGCCCAAACCATTCTGTGGTTCAAGACACATCTTTAAACAACCTTCAGTCAGAGCTTGAGCCCATCTGGGCAGGTGGGAAGTCCCTCATCCCAATAACACCCCCTCTGTGTCACCTCAGCCTTCCAGTTCCTCAGCTGGTCCCACCCTCCTGAGGGTGCAGGGCTCATTTACCATCGCAGGACAGTTCAGCCCACCCGTGGAGATGGTCCCTACTCTGCTGAAATTGGGGGGATGAGGTTTTTGGTGTGATTGGGTTGGGTTTTCAACCCTAATGCTGCTGTAGCTGTTGGGTGTTGAGGAACCCTCACAGCAAGATTTCATGAGGAAAGTGCCCGTGCTTGGGGATATACAGTCACTGCTGTCTGCACTCCGTGGATGGATATGGAATAGGTGATAAATGCAACTCCAACTGTGGACAGATTTGCTTACCACTGGTGTCTGAGCATCTTTTCATCTCATGTGTTTATTTCCACTGTGATTACCTTGTTCTGATTTGCATGAAATGTTGGCTGTCACTCATTCCTTTCTCCATCTGCTTTGCCTTCCACCCTTCTAATCTCAGATTAGACGCCCTTATCATGTCCAAAGACCATTTTTTAAAATCGTGAAGCTAGAGATTTTTTCTTTTCTTTTTTTTTTTCTTTCCCCCAGTGATACCTGTGAAAACAAAAAGATAATGCAAAGGATCTTATAGTACCAAAGAAATCCCATCATTTTCTTGCAGTCTCTGCCTGCTTAATGTTTAATCAGCACCTCTGGGAGGTAAAACCGTCATTCTGAAAATACTGTACTTGTGTGAAATTTTAAGGTGGGATCTTTGTTTCACCAGGTAATGTTGGTTTACATGCAACAAACCACTGTATGGACGATGAGAGAAGGGCTGATTGTGCTATTTCTTTTTTTGTATGATGGCCTGGTGGGCACTGGAGCTGTTTTGCCACCAGAACTGGTTAACAGAGAGGCTTGTCCTCCCAGGATCCCAAGCTGACAGATGTTTCTACCTTGCATTAGAGTAGTTTGGGGTTTTTAAGTCTCCCCAAGAGCACACTGGGAATTCTTGCACACCAGGCACGGCCAGGGAAAACCGGGAGGACTTTTTTCTTAGATTCCTGGAATGAAAAATTCCGCCTTACAGATAAATGTGGTACTTTGAAACCCTCGGTTTATTTTTTTTTTTTTTCCCTGATGAGCACTGGACCCTTCCCCAGCCTTAGACACAGAGGAAACACTTCATGTGTCCTTCAGAGAAGCATCTGCAGAGACATCCCCCCCCACTCCCAGGTCCTGTGGGAGCTTCCCAGTGATTAGTCACAGGTGAAGCTGTAGCTGCACTTCAAAAGCCTTTGTACTATTGACATAAATATTTATTGACGTTCTCTGCCAAAAAAGCGTTGAATAGGAATCTAATTTCTAAGTGAATGGCAACTGCCTTGCTGTGTAACTCAGCACATTTGAGCCCTCGAGCCTCTCTTTAGAATATACAGATTTAAAAGCTCGACAAGATTTCTTTTTCAAGCTGAGCAAAAGGAGAGAGAGCAGCAATGCTCATACCAGCAGCACAGAGAGGCAAAATACAGATGGACAGAGCAAAGCAGAGCCAAACTGTGCCCAAATCCCACCCCAAGTCAGTGTGAGGTTCAGCTGATTATATAAGACATCTGTGCTCACGCCCTATGGCAAAGGAAAGCTGGCATAATTATAGGAATACTTGTAATTTTCCACTTGATGCCTACGTGATGTAGGGATGTACAAACAGGGAATTGTGTCCCCTGCACAACAAGGGCTTTGAGCACAATCAGGAGCTGCCAGAATAGCATGAAACTTACTACTTGGGGTTTTTTGGTTTTTTTGGATTTTCTTGTGTTTCTTCCTTCATTGTGTTCCTTTCCATCCTCCTCCTTCAGCTTGTTCTTTGGTTTAAAGGAAACGGCCCCTCGTGGTTGTTCTGGTACAAGAAGTGGCCTCGCTGCAGCCTCCTGCCAAGCCAGCATCCCTCCCTCCACCTGCCATAAAGCACTTTCTCGCATTACAGATGTAGGTATTCCAAACTGCCCCTCCTGCTGCGGTCACCATTCATGACGCTGGCAACTCCTCTCGGAGACAGAGCTCTCCCTTCTGCCCGACAAGAGGGTGGGGGGAGGAGCGAGGTGCAGCCATTAAATCGGTGTTTCTGTGTGGAAATCACTCCCAGAAGGGGGATGTTCCGCGCTTCCAGTGGAACGTGGGCAGTGAAAATAACCTGTGGGAAGTTTGAAGCGTGTTAAAAATAAAGGAGCCGTGGCCACTGCAGGCTGAGTATGCCTGTGGCTGCTTAATGTAAGCCTTCATAGGGGAAAACCAGAAATTGCCCTTTCAACCCGGCTTTTGACCCAGAGTTTAACTCTGAAGAGCTGACCAGGCTCGTTGGGCTGTTCTTCCCTGTGCTGGAGGTCCTGTCTCAGATGGAAATGGTTAATTGGGTGGTACCTACAGGCAAGCGATGGTGTTTGTGGATTTAAAAACGAAACCGAGAAAAATCTCAAAAATCCTTATTTTCCTAATTTCCCTGTGATTCTGTTCCTCTGTCTCTCTCTTCTCTCTTGCCCCCCCCTCTCCCTTGGCAGGGAAGATAATGTTCTGCACCAGTTCTGCTGTCCACCTTCGGGGTCTAGTAGCCCATCCTCAAGATAACAGCGATGCTGCTGAGTGTGCAGGCAGTGCTCCACCTGTACAGCCCATCTCTCCTCTCCTCTGTACTGGTGTGGATGGACTGACTGGCACTTGCATGGATGCCATAGGATTCTGTCCTGTCACTCTGGGTAATGCAGAAGGCACGGGTTGTGCCCTCAGTGATCTCCTGGCCATGCCTTTCTACAGCTCTTCCTCCTGTCCAGTGCTGAAAACACACTCCAGCTGTAAACACACACCGTTTATTTTGAACCAAAATAAACAGTTCCACAAGTCTGGCAGTGCACTGTGAGTTTTGTTGTTGTGTGGTGTGAAGGGCAGGGACTGAGGGCATCCCTTCCCCCCGAATGCTGAGGATGTGGGGTGGGAGGGCAGCTGTTCTGGGGGTCTGTATTGGGCTGTTTGAACAGGTTATTTCAAGGTTGGGCAAACACCACCTGGTGACATCTTAGGGATGTTACCATACAGAGATTAACCCTTCTCTCTGTGCCCTGTGACTGTTCTGAGGAAGCAGTACATCGGTGTTGCAGCAGGTGCTCTCACCCTGAGCTCTGATTCTTTTGCCTGTGTTTGTGCAAGTCTTGTATCGAGCATCAGCAGAGCCCAAGATCAGCACTGCTCAGGAACTTCTGGTGTGTCTAATCAATGACAATACTGTTCTCAAAGCTCTACACAGGGTTGGCATTGAAGGAATGAACTTGGAATTGGGCAAGACTGTGACTGGATAAATGAGAGCCTGGCCGTGGGTGGCCAAGTTCCCACTGCCCAAAAGGCACTGGGTTGATTTACATCTTTCCAGACACATCCCGTGGCTCTAAAACAACGGGAGGATTTCTGCTGGTTGGATCTTCCAAACTGAAACAGTCCAAGAGAACAGTTTCTGTGCAATGGCGTTTCCTACCCTGAGGATTGCAAGAAAGAAAGGCTGGGAGGGGGGAAGAGGCTCTGAAATCTTTGTGGCTGAGTTCAAATATTGCTCCACACTGTCTGGAGCTCGTGGAAAGGCAGAGGTGGCTTGATGTAGGGTGAAAAAAAGGTATTTATTTGTAGCTGTGGCTTTGAGGACTGGATAAAAGGAGAATCATCAGGATCAAGGAGGGAAGAACTGTGAAGGCAGCTTGAGGCTCACTCTCATTCTGTACTTTCTTCCCCCCAGAGGGATCCATATAAAAACAGAAATACAGGTTATTTGCTTTTTGTGTTCAATTTGATCTGCTGTCTTTATCCTTCCTGTGAAATGTTTTCTTGTGCTCGCCTTGGCTGTGACTGTGCAGTGCCCCAGCCCTGGGAAGGGTTTGCTTGCAGAGGGATAATCTGCCTTCATGATTTTGCAGGTTTCTCTACACCCTTTATGCTCACTGCAGACTGCAAACACTGTGTGGCTGCTGCTGTTCTTTGGCATTGAATAGTCCTTAGTTTCATGTGTATTTTGATCAATTTTTTATTACAACGCACCTGAAGAACTTCCATTCCCACTGTAAAATTTTAAAATAATGTAAAAAATTGTGTAGTGACTTACTGGAGCTGATTGTATCCCTGGAAGTGAACTGATGTTTACTAAGCAGGGTAACCACCGAAATGGCTGAATGTTTCTCACAATTTGGGCCTTTATAATTCAGAGTTTCTCCGAGTTGCTTCCCAAAAACAGAAACAGTAGGAGTTGGTGATATTTTGACTTGCTTATCTCCTCCCAGATATAAACAGTGATTAACTCTCTCTCCTCGGTGAACTGAACTGTGGAGCACTATAATTATTCCCTTCCAGAGGGGAAGATTTGCCCAATCTTTCAATAACTATGTATTATCTATGTGTGTGAAGGGAAACAAAGAAGCAGGACTGCTATTTAACCGTGCAGATTAACCCCCCAGCTCCGGGTGCCAGCCCTTTTTCCCTCCAAGAGACAGCACTTGATTATCCTAAATGTGGCTGCAGTTAATGATGTGTCTCAGGAGAAAATGAAGTCAAAGCCTGACCAGTGTTATTGGCTCTTACAGGACACTACCAGGGGGTGTTTTCCATCCAGTGGTTTTCCAATTAAGGGTAAATAGTGTCATTAGGAGTTGCTGGCATTTGAAACACTTTGAGTTTGTAGCCAGAGTATCATTAAATTGTGGCATTTACTCTTGGTGGAGCGCAGAGAGAAGCTGACCTTCTCTGAGGCGCTGCAAGTCAGAAATGCAGAAGTAAACGTTTTCCCGTTTAAATAAATGATGTCTGGCTAAATAAAACATGCTGTGAATCTCAGGGTTTAGCAGTGGAGCCTGGTAGGGGCTCTCTTAGTTAACCAGAGTTAGGAGTAATGACCTAAATGCTGCTTGTTGTTATAAAACAGAGAGAGGCACCAGCAGAAAAATCCCCTTTTTCTTCTGATTCCTCAGTGAATCTGCACTGTTTTTGTGAAAAGGGAAGACTATCTTACTGTGCTTTCTGGTATGGAAGGCGAAGTAGAAATAAATGCCTTTTTACCACTTTTACAGACCCATTTCCTTCTTCCATGAACCCCAAGGACTGAAGAAAAGCTGCTGCTTTGGGGGGGTTCAGTTGGGGAATTTCTCCTTTGGCACCTTTTGGCACTTGCAGCATTTAGGATCAGGCTGTTCTGGTTTTCTTCTGCAACGTGGAGTTCTCCTTTGCAAACACGCTCAGCTCTTAACGTGGTTTGGCCTAAAATGGGTGGATGAGGGTTCAGTTTTGCTGTTATTTTCTGCACGTTTTATTTCCTCTCTGTAACTCATTGTGGGGATTTATTGAAACAGCTCAGAGCAGTGAGTGTGGACACTTGGGGCTGGAATGGGATGGGGTTTTATGCACCACTAGATGGAGAAAACAACAACAAAAACAACAAAAAACCCCCACCACCAAACCCACAAACAAACAAACAAAACCCTCCAAACCCAAAACAAACAAACCAACCACAAAAAAACAAACACAAAAAACCACACCCACAAACCAATTCCACTATGACAAATTAAGAGATTCACCTCCCAAAGTGGACTTTTAAGTAGCTGAAACAAAGCATTATGTGATGTGAGGAGAAGGAATAACTCCCTGAAAACTGCAGAAGGGTGTAAATCTCAAGCATGAATGCAGTAAAGGTTTTGAGATGTTTCCTTAGACAAGCCACCAGCCGGGTGATGGAATTTTAAAAGGACTGCCACCATTCCAAGCAACTCAAGATTCATAACCAGTTTGAATTATAGAACGATTTGTGGCTGAGGAAGCTCCTTCCAGAAGCAGGTGCCTGGGGATGGCAGTGCATTTGAGGTCATTGGCATGAGGTGGGGACTTGGCTGCTCACAAGTCACTGCCTGAAAAGGCTGAGACCCCTCTGGAACCCCCCACCCACAGCCTTGCCACGGGGACATTCACCTGGTGGAATATTCACTTGCCAAACTGACCATTGCCAAGTGCAGCACTGAGTCTGTTTTCACCTCAAATACCGAAATGGAGCAGGGACTGGCGGAAAATGCAACTCCAAAAATATATATACCCTTGTTCATATATTCTTGTGATCTTGGCGTGGTGGCAGGACTGCGTGTTGGAGTTGCTGGGGTTTTGCAGGAATTGGCTGTTTCCTGGCGTGGATGCTAGAGGGAGCTCCAATGCTGCCTGAACCGAGGCTTTCCCGGGAAATCCTCACATCCATGGCCTGGTTCAGTCCAGGAAAGTGCAGTTGCGCTTTTGCTGGATGTACTTTTGCACTCCGTGGACACTGGAGCTGGGATATGTGGAGATATATGCCAGCATCCCCTACAGTCAGCGGTGTTCCTGTGGTTTATAATTATTATCCTAAATGTTTTTTTGGAAATGTTATCATTATTACCTGTCTGCCTGTGCAGTTTGCTCTGCCTGCACCTTTCTGGAGCTGGAATGCTCAAGGTGTCCCAGGGAAGGTGTGTAGGGTTTAACAATCCATGAAATCCACGTGGGGTGTTTGTTTTACATCCCTCTGCCTGATGGGTATCTAGGAAGGAGTATGAGAACAAGACAAAGGTACAGCAACACCTCTCCCAGGCTCCAGCAGGTTTTGACAAGGAGCTGATCCATCAGTGATGTGTAGTAGGTTTTCAAATAAAGAAATTGATAATTACTATTTTTGAAAGGCATGAAACTGTGATTCCATGAATTTCAATACTTCTGGATAGATGTTTCTGCTGTCAAAGCAGCAGAAATTCTAGATTTACTGTTCTACCTGTGCTGAAGTAATTTATAATAGTTGAGTGTCTCACACCTGTGTTTACAAGGTGTTTGGTTTCTGATCCTGTTCTCCCATTTCTCATTATAGTGGGCATGGTGGGAATTCAGTCAAAGGTTGGACTTGGTGATCTGGAAGGTCTTTTTGTTCTGTAAAGATTCTGTGCTTCAGGTGGGTTTCCCATTTTCTGAGGACTCCACAAACTGCTGCTCAGGGCAGGGTGGGACCTGTCAGGAGCTGAATCATCAGCACAGCCAGAGCCTGAACAGCAGTGGGGGGGTTATCCCCCTTCCCTCCCCTGCTGCGCTGGGAAGGACCCTCTGCCCTCCTGGCAAAGGGAAAGGGGCTCTGGGTGAGGGCAGAGTCACCCCAGTGTGCTCGTAGGGTCTAGTGACTCACTGGGATCTGGGTCACTCGCTGTGGTGGGTGACAAAAATGGAGAGATAAAGACAGACAGAACTTCACTGAGCCCATCCACGAGGAGAAACGTCATTAATGAGTTCAGGGAGAGTTCTTCTGGCTGTGTCTGGATCCAGTCCAGCCTCCTGCTCTCAGCTACTGGCTGACCTTTGGTGACTCAGCCCTGCTGCCCCATCCAGCTCCCTCCCTGTGACCCGGACAGGGCCAGCCACTGACCCTGCAGGAAGACCTTGGGGACCTTCTTGGGGATGGGAGGGACTCATCAGAGCAAGTTATGCGGGTTTTTAGCAACAGAACCTTACAGGGTCAGGAGGAAGGGGGAACTGTGCAGATACCAAAAGGAAATACAGAACCACTGAATGGTTTGGGGTTGAAGGGACCTTAAAAATCATCCAGTTCCATCCCCTAGTTCCAACCTCAGTTCCACCCTCCACTAGACCAGGTTGCTCCAGTCCCAATCAGACGTGTTTTGATTTCCACAGTAAGTGCATAGCAAACATGGGGTCCTCATTAAAGCCTCTCTGACACAGAGATGCTAATCCAGGGGGAATTTCAAAGCCCCTGATGGGTATGGCCCCTCCTTTGTGCCCAGCCAGCAACTTCATCTGCCATTTATGGCCACCTGGGTCATTTCTGTAAAATACAGGTGTTGCTCTTTTCCCTTTAGAGTTGGGGGATGAGATCTGAGAAAATTTGAAAATACTTAGCTGTATTTGCTAAACAAGCCTGGGAAGCTGGAAGTTCAGATAACCAAAGGCCACTTCTTTGATTTGTGTTTACTTTCCATATTCAAGCAAAAATTTGCACACAGTATAATGAAAAAGATGTCCCTTTCTAATTTCTGGTGTTTCAGGCAAGTCCTTTTTGTTCCATACCCATTCAGATATTTTGCTTTCTTTTTTTTTCTATGCTATTTGTATGCTCTTTGGCCTTTAGTGATCTTTGGCTGATGCATTCCTAGAACAAATACCTAAAATCAACCCAGTTTATGACCCATTAATGTAAGCATTTTTTTTCCCTAAAGAAATTGTGTCACGTTTCATTCAGCTCCGAATTTCCCCCCCCCCCCCCAAGCCAATCACTGGAGCATTGCACACCTGAAAATGAGATGATAGTCTTGAAATCCATCTTGCTCCCTTCAATTAAATTCATCTTTACGGAGAATTCAATTAGTTGTAATTGCTATTTTGTGACAAGATTTTGCCAGGAGGCTGGTGTAGTCAGATAATTAATCTCCATCAGGAAATGTTACTTAAATAGTTTCCCTTTGTCACCCTACAAGCAGAGTTATTAATCAGGTGACGTGTCTGACACGGGGGAGCTCCTGGGTGGAGCAGATGTTTCTGACAAACAAGTTTGTTTGCTGTGGGTCACGGGGTGTCTGATTAAAGCCATTCTGCTTTGTTCTTTGTTTAGTGGGGCAGCTCTCAGCTGTGCCCACCACTGTCAGCTGCCCCCTGGAAGCCACCGGAGTTGCTGCTGAGGTGCTCTCCAGGACGTGCCTTCTGCTTTTAACCAGGCTTTATTAGTGAAGGATCTTCTAAAATTGTCTTTCTTCTTGATTTGGGGCAGCTCAGTGAAAATATATCCATAGTGGATTGCAAGGGAGACGTGGGCAGTGCTTGGTTGGGTTAGTTCAGTGCTTCAAGGCGTGAAGATGAGCAGTGCTGAGGCAAGGAAAGAGCATTGCTTTGGAAAGTAAAACAGAAAACAACTGAGTAATAGGAACTGTCAGCTCATTTGATGTCTTCCATCAAAGACTTAAGGATGATCAAAGAGATAAGAGGGGAGGCAAAGGTTTAGGTGTGTAGTGGAGCAGCAGGAAGCCCGTCACCTCGTTGCAGATGAGGCCAAATGAAGGCTGAGCTTTGCTTTCCTGTTCCATCAGCCATTCGTCTCAGCCACAGCACTCAGTCCACCTCACCTGCAGAAAGCTCAGCCAGGAGGAGGAGAATTTGGGAGGCAGTTTTTGTTAATATATCCATGTAAGACCTCCATGCTTTATCTGTCAAAACTGGAGTGGTAGAATTTGGGGCTGTGGAGGCTCAAAGTGGGAATGAAGTGGTGCCTCCTCCAGCCAGATGGGCAAGTTCCTGCCTGGTGTTTGTTCAGTCTGATTCTCTGGTGTGGAAGAGTTAAATGGTGAAATGGTCTTTGGGTAAAATTAAAGAAGGGGAAGACTAATTCAAAGCTTACTTTGACATTTTCCTTCCATGTTCTTTTTGTTTTGAGGGCTTTTCCAAACAATTTCAGCATTGTGTATGTATACATGTATGCACACACATACAGCAATGTCCAGGTAGGATTGACCTCCAAACACATCCAGCTGCATCCAGAGGGCAGCCAGGACCTTTGGCCCTCTCAAATGCTTCTGGGACTGCATATTCTGATTTCTGGGGTCTCACTGAAGCTGTACCGGTTCCTATGTGCACAAAGGCACTCTGGACTGTTCTGCTGTAGATACTGTCTGGAGCTGAGGGTGAATATGGGCAGCACTTGTGAACTCTGAAGTTATGCAAAGCATGTGGTCATCTTCTTGTGGTTTCAACTACTCTTAGTATGAAAAGGCAGGAGAGTGGAAATTATTATTACAGTAAACAGATAAAAATAAACTGCCAGTTAGCTGAAAAATCCTGTTTCCTTTCTGTTGAGGAGGTTCTGTGCAGTTCCCCATCCTGCTCTCAGCACACACACCACTAACCCCCTGTTTTGTCAGAGCTGCTGATGTAGCTCCAGTTGGGTTTGTTTTTGGATCCTGTGCTAGTTTGCTAATAGCATGTTATTTAACTCAGGTTTGTAAGCCTTTGCTCCCAGAAAACAATGATGCTTTTAAAAAATCTAACCCTGGTTTCAGTCGGTAGGTTTGAGCCCACAGAGCAGTGGGATCACTGAAACATTGACTGTGCATGTGTGGTGATAAAAGGGTGGTTTTCTGTGTTTAAAAGAAGCATCATAACCTCTGACAGACTGGATACAGTGCACTAGAATTTAAATCATTGAATCAGCTTATCCAAAATATCTGTCATTTTTTCTTTTCAGAAATGATGGGATTAAGGTAATGGATGCAGCTTGACTGAATAACAGGGGAACAGCATATGGATTGTAGGTCCTTGAATCCACTTAACAGCATGTGCAATTCTGTACATTTCCTGGGAAACAAAAGGGTGATGCTCATTGATCCATGGTATCCTGTAATCTGCCACTTCTGTGAAATGCTGGGTGATGACAGAAAAACACCCCCAACACGCAGGGAAATAGCCATTGATTGCAAGGGGATGTATTGAAGCAGGCTGAGAGTCAGATGGATTCTGAAATCGTAATGCTGATGGTTCTGGAGAGCTACAGGAATGAATGGCTTTGTCATGGTACGTGATAAATGGGCTCGTGGCAGTGCAGCCTGGGGCTCCTGCTGCCCCTGGGTCTGTGCAGGGGAGTCAGGCTCCTCTTCCAGAATCAGGCTCCTGCTCCAGCCCCTGGATCTGTGCAGAGGAATCAGGCTCCTGCTCCAGCCCCTGGTTTCCCTGGGTGCACTCTCAGGATGCAGATTGCAGCATATGGAAATGCATGGGATGATCTCAGCACTCGCTGGGGATGTAAGGGCTGCTGATGGGAAGGTGAGAAGCAAACCCTGAGCCTGTTAACCAACAGGAAAAGTGAAGTGAAGGCTGTCCCTGAGCCCCTCCTGAGGAGCAGCCTGTGCCAGCAGGTCTGTCGGCTGGGAGCTGTCAGAATGTTCTTACTTACACGTGCAGCAGCTACACCCAACAGAAACAGTCCCAGTTTTAAACTATGAAGTCACAGTCTCTGCTTTTAGACTGCAGTGTTTTGTGTGTGCTCATTTTCACACTCAGCCTGATGAGGATTTTATTTTCCACATCATCACTTGCACAGAGCTGCTGCCAGTTGGTCTGGGAGGACAGTGGTGACACCGGAGCTTGCAAAAGGACACACAATATTCAAACATGTTTTAAATTACTCATCTCTTTGAGGTTTACTCAACAGCCCTTGTTTGCTGTTATTTTTCAGTCAGGTGATCTCCAATGCCATGCAAGAATCCTTGGAGAACTGGGATCTGTGTGGTTCCTGGGTGGATACTGGTACAGGGGCTTGTTCAGAGTGTTCTGTCTGTGCTGAGGCTGCTGGGCTGGGAGGGAGGTGATTGATTTTGCTCCCACTGTGGGGGAGCAGTCACTCAGAAGGCAGCAGTTGGCCTAACTGGGTTACAGTAAGTGCTTAACTCACAGTAATCAAGGAACTTTACCCATAATGTGAATGTGTTTTCAGATTTATGTCTCTCATAACCATCACTTTCTTTGCAGATGATACACAAATCAAAGAGGGAAAGGCCAGGGACACAAAAGAGAACTTTTAGGGGAGACTAACTTTGTCCAGCCATGTTGTTGAACAAGACATTTTCAAACACTTCTGTTCTCAGATTACATTAGCAGGCTGGACCTTGGCCTCACAGGGGATTAAACATGGATCTGGAAGCTTTAATGTCTCCAAACTGAGTTATATACAATTGGCTGCTGCTCTCACATCGGGCTTTCTCTTCCTTCTTTGGAAAACCTCAATTCCCACATCGCATGTACGGCTTGGTTTTGTTTTCATGGTTCTAAACTTGAGCTGCAAACAGGAGTGAAGCTTGTTAATAAACATCTGATCTTTGTGCAACTCTGGGAATAAGTGTAATTTAAATGATGGGCTTTACTTCCAACAAAGCCAAAACCACATCACTGCAATGTTTGAATATGAAATCGGTTCCTCTGGTGAGATAGCACCTTGAAAAACAACGCTGATAATTAATTCTAAACTGCTTGTTGTCACAGGGGTGGGACCCTGATAAAGCTAATTTTTCTCTGAGTTCAGGGCTGGGGGACTGGCAGCTCCTTTGGAAAACCCAGCAGAAGGCTGGACAAGGCAGACACAGTGGGTGAGAAGTCTATGACACAGCAGTGAAATTTTGGACAGCAAGGCCATTAACCTTTAGGTGTTACTGCTGAAGACAATCAAGTTGGTGGCAGGTTTTTAAAATTAATTTTTCTAGTAACATTTTCAGAGAAATTAGATAATTTCTTGAAAAAGGAACTTCTCCAAGTCCCCGTGTTGTTACTCCTGCAGGCTGCTCTAGGAATGCAGGCCCTAACTTTGCAAGCACAAACTGGGTTTTATTTAATGTAATTCTGCTGTCTCTTCACAGGAATTCAATTTTATTTTTGCACAGTTTTCTGAAACTCATGAAGCCAGCTGAGCTTGCCAGCCTGGCTATTTCCTCCTGGCTTTTAGGATCGTGTTGGGCTGGCTTTGTTTCCTAGACATTGCTTTTCTTGGAGGTTTAAAATCTCTTTGAGATACTGGGAGTATGTTTTGATTTAGAAAGAATGTTGTAAAAAGGAGTGTTTGGGCACTCTTCTGTGTTAGCAACCTGGGAACAGGAGCTGTGTTCTGAGGACAGGAAACCTGAGTTTCCCATCTTGGAGCTGGTTTCCATCCCCAACAGTGGGATCTAGAGCATTCCCAGCATTGGGAATGCAAGTCATTCAAGCCCCAAGCAAGGAAAGCTTTTTATTTCCAAGAGCAGCATTAAACACACGTTTAAGTACTTTCTTGTCTAAATGGTTCTCTAAAATATTTGGAACAAAATGTGCGAGAAGAGGAAATCAGAAGCGGGAATTTCCTTGGTGTCCTCTGAGCTCCTTCCCTGTGAAGCTGCCTTTTCCTCCCGTAGGTGAGCAGTGCCAGTGCTGTCCAGCAGAGCTTTTAAATTGTCTATCCCAAAGAAAGGCTTAATCTGAACTGAGTTTCCAGGGTTTCTTCCAGTGACTGGTATCCAGTGAGGGATGTTTCAGTGTGTCCTACTTCCCCCCACGATCCTGCAGAACCCTCTGGAGTTGGGCTGCTCTACTTTTAGAGACAGGTTTTGTGAATTGGATGTGTGTGAGTGGAGCTGCCAGAGGCACTGCAGCTTTGCTGGGAGCTCCTGCCTCTGCCTCACAGCTGGTGCAGGATGGCAGTGCCAGTCCCAGGGAACGGAGCTGCTGCACGGCCGGGACTCGGTGGGCACAGAGGGTGGGAATTCGGGGCGTGCCAGCCCGGCTCCTGGCCTGGCAGTGTCCCCTGGCAGCGTCCCGTGGGAGCAGGAGAAAGGAATGATGTGCTGCTGCCCTGCCTTTGGGGCCTGAGGATGCGTTGATTGCGCTAATTAATGCAGGGCACGGCTGATAAACGGTGCTGCAGACATCACAGCAGGGCCCCCAGCCATATATCCATCAGATTCCTCCTGCTTTCTGGGAGGAGACCAATCTCTTCCTTAGTTCCTGGTCCATGATATTGAAATGGGAATTTCCCACAGCTTGTTTCCTCAGGGCCATTTGTTTGGGAGATCAGGACTGTGTGACAGAACTGGCAGTCACTGAGTTCCTTCTGGGGTCTTTCGGGAATGTGGCCCCCCTGATGGCTTGGCAGATCTCTGCCAAGGGATATGAAGGGATGATTTTCTTTCATGGCCAGTGTAATGGCTGGAATATCATCTCCAGTTTGGTTTCTGAGGGAGGGGGTTGAGTATGATCCTTCTGTCACCTTCTTTTTGCCTGTTGGGATTAGAAGCTCTGGGCTTACCCACCAAATGGAGCACTGAGACAGATCCAAAGTCAGACCATCCTCAAGCAAGGGTAAATATTTCCATTTAGTGAAGGTGCACTTTATAATACAAGGAAATAATTTGGTCCTCTTTTGTATGTGAGCACATGGAGTATCACAGCATCAACCTGCACTGAACAGGTTTCCCTTTCTTCCTTGTGCTGCCAGTTCGTGGGAAGAAACTGTGCCAAGCAGCAATTATTCACTGAGCAATACCCAGCACAGAGTTATAAATATTTAATCTATTATTCTGCATTCCTTCCCTCAGTCTGAGAAAGATGCAGTGCCATGCTGCTGCTCTCACCAGAGGTCTGACAGAGCTCAGAATTGCCTTCTTCCTCCACACACACACTCTGAGTTGCTGTTTGCAGACAGAATATCTTTATACTTTGATGCTCCAAGTGAATTTCACTTCTTAGCCAAAAGATGATATATTTAAGCAGTCTTTATTTGGGATCAAGCTGGGGGTTTGCTTCAACTGCAATTATTTCATCTGTCACCACTGCGCGTTTTCACGCCAGAAGAATATCTTGGCTTTTCTCGACGTGGATATTTTTCTGGCTGCTTGCACGATGTCTGCATGTGCTGTGTGGTTATTTGTAGCCCCTGCCAGCAGCAGATAGGTAGTGCTGGGCTCTTCTCTGTCCTCTGCTTCACAGCTAATGAAGCTGTTGCAGCCATCTGCCCTGATGGGAATGGACTGTTCCTGCCCCAGCTTAGCATTATTCACTCCAGTTGAGCCTGGAGGGCTGGAAGCTGCCCAGGGGACCCTGAGGAAGGGAGGCAGCTGTACTGACCCATCACAGTGGGGGGACTCTCACAGGATTACCCACTCAGCCCAATAAGAACCTCCATATAACTTTGCCCTCCATCAAGGGTTAACAAAGGTTTATAGTGTGGACACGATGCTGGACTAGAAAATTACTTTTCCTGTTTATCCTTCTCAGCAAGAACATAGTTCAGTGTGGTTCTGTTACACTGGAGCTTGCTGCAGTCACACTGACATCTTCCAAATGTCTCAATGATTCACACTGTCACTGCTCCCCACTGAGGGACAGAGTAGTTTAAGGTCTGTCTGTCTCCCAGATCAATAGCACTGCTCGTGTGTTATCACAGCTAAGCAAAGCACCATTTGAGACTGTCAGCTCACAGTATTCACTCCCTACCCCTTCTGTGCCCATACAATATAGGGAGATCCATCTTAGACCCTTCCCAAAACAATCTTCAACTATGCTGATTTTTTAATCTTTTCCTTCATCACAAAAAAGCAAAATAAACCACAACTTTGTATCATTGCTCAAGGTCCCAAGAGCTAATTGTGCCTTTCACTTGAACCCGCTAAAACATTGTGGAATCAGATTTTTTTAGATACCCTGCTGCTGGGAATCCTGTACCCTTGGGTTTGCTCACCACGTAGTGCCAATACCAGGAGTTAGAGCCCGTGGCCTTGTTTTGTGCTTCAGGGCAGAACTCCTGCCTAGAACTGTGGTTATTCTTTTGTTTATGAGTACCTAAAGCCTGCTGAACAAGCCATCAACTGTCTGAATTTTAGACCAACGATCTCTTGGTAATATTTGTATTTTGTCCTGCAGCAGGTTGTGATTCCTGTGTGACAGATGGACATGGCAGCTCCAGGCGAGCTCATCCAGGACTTGCCTGCACCCATACTTTGTCTAATCCTTTTAGCCTTGAAAGCAGTTGTTATCACCACCAATTACACACACATTCTCCAAGTTTCATGCTGCCCACATTAGCAGTAAATAATCCCACTGGGTGTAGCCCTGTGTGCTCAGTTCAGTTCCAGTTCATGCCACGATTCCTCTAAAACGTCAGGAATTCACAGGACCAAGAGATGTCACTCGACTGACTCCTCAGTCAAACTGGGACACGTTTCCTCAACTCCTCACCTAGAAGGGCCTTGCAAACTCCATGGAAACAAACTGGAGGCACAAAACAGCTCCCAGGGTGGTTTAGAGCATTCCCTGCTAATACAGAACAGTTGTGCAGTTTGTGTGCTCTGTGGTCGTGCTCTGTCTGAGCTCGTTTTCACTCAAAGCCTCGGGCATAGTTCCACACTTCAGAGTACTTCGGGGTTTTCTTAGTATCTTTATTAATACCAGTGGAAATGGTACACATACAGACAAGTCTATTTTATTTTAATAGTATCTTTTTAATAGCTTTATCATTAGCTAGTGTATGTATTTTTTTTCTGGGCTACAAATGTCCTGAGTCAGTGCCCATTAGCAATAAACAGGATTGTCAGATCCTGCTCGTTTTCTTGAGAAAACTTTCTTTAATGCAGTATTTTATTCTCCTGTCCAGCTAATTTGTTAAAAAGCAAAGCAAAACAAATAAAGCTTGTTTTGAAGTAGCTTAAAAGAGATATATTTTCATTCTTCCTGACATTTGTGAAGTGGCTCTGTGTACAATGAGATGTTTTGTTTGCTGTAGCTTAACGACATTGTGTTCAGAATCTGGGTTATTTTTATGTTTTAAATTAACTTTCCAACTTTCAGCAATTTGGAACGAAACCAAAAGATCTAAATGGGACTTCAGCTGGAAAGAAAGAAGGGGAGTGATTATGTGATTACACTAAAATAATTCTGTAAATTCAATAAAAGCAAACTGATTTTCTGTACCCCAAATCCAGATCTTTCAGTACATTTTAAACTTGATTTCTCCTGGGTGTTTTTCTTGGCCACTGAACTTTGGTTGGCATGTTGTCAGACCCCTCCTGAGGTTTTCCACAGTGCCAGGGCGAGTCTGTGGGTGGGTGGCCAGGTAAAAAGGCTGGGCTAGAGCCTTTCTGGGTGTCCTGATTTCCATCTTTCTCCCCAGTGGTCTGTGTGGGGAGCTCATCCAGGGGTTTCTCCTGTGGCTTTCCCTGTTTTTGACAGTGTTTCCATATCTGATCTTCGTGTAAGAAAACCAGTTCTAAGCCTTTCTCCGTGGGGCTGCTTTGATTCAATCCTTGGATGGACCATCCAGCAAGAGTTGGACTGGATGACCCTTGTGGGTCCCTTCCAGCTCAGAACATTCTGTGAAATCAGTTCTTCATTCCTGTATTTGATGGAAGAAATTGTGCAAGGATGGGAAGTTTGGACTGTAAGATGCTCCACCATCTGCCTCTGTCCTCCTGGATGGGCTCCCTGGCCCCTGGGGACACAGCCAAAGCTGCAGTGGGGTCTCTCCCTCCCTCAGCCCCCCCATGGGTGCCCACCACGGGCAGCAGATGAACTCTTGGAGCCCTTCCACGCCCCTGGTGCCCATGGGACTCTGTGGGCATGCTGGCAGCTGTGGTGGCTCTGTGCTGCCAGCCCCCAAATCGATTAAATCTGTGGCTTTCCTGTGGTTTGGGCTCCTCATCTGCAGTTACCAAGGACACAAACAGTCACCAATCACACTTTGAACCGCTTTCAGCAGCAGCAGGGAAGTTTCTAGAAAACTGTTTTGGTAGAAATAACCTTTCAGCTGTGCCTCAGCATGGACAGCCCCAAAATTGCACCAGGGGAGGTTAGATTGGCTATTAGGAAAAACTTCCTTTGCTGGAAGGGTTGGCAAGCCCTGGAAAAGGCTGCTCAGGGAAGTGGTGGAATCACCATCCATGGAAATACTCAGAAAACGTGTGGATGTGGTGCTGGGGGCCGTGGGTTAGTGGTGGACCAGGCAGTGTCACACTGATGGTTGGACTGGATGATCTTGGAGGTCTTTGCCAACCTTGACGATTCGGTGATTTACGACGGGTATTTTTGCTGTGGGGACTGTGCTGTTCCCTGTGTTTTTAAACAGATTTATGCCTCTCCTGACTGCAGGGTTTGGGTGCTGGGGACACCCTGGGGGTCTGCATTCAGAAGAAAAACTAAGGATTTTTAATGAAGCTGTAATCCTGCTCCTCGGGCCTGGCTGAGAAGTCCCCGAGGTCACCACGTGCTCAGTGTCAGTCGCACCCCAATCAAGGTTGTGCGGGGTGGAGGCTAATTACTGCTCATTAGCATCTCTAATTTATGCACAGCCCATCATCCCTGCACAGACAGGGCGTCTGAGAAATATTTATTTATAGTAGGAAGGGCCAAACTGTGAAGATTTTTTTAAAACCTGTGTTTAAAGCAAGACAAAAAGTCCCACAGAGCGAGCCAGGCTGGCACTTCCACAGCACACTGTGTTAAGCAGGAAACTTAATTATAAGTAAATTAGGCTTCCCCTTTTCAGTTGTTAAACCAACAAGCAGCCACAAAACGACATATGTGAGCCACCCCCTCAAACTTCAGCGCTATTCACAAATCCTGAACTGTGCAAGCAAACAAATTACAGGGTGTAATAAGCTCCCAAAAGCTATTTTGAAGCTTAAGTGCTCTAGTTAAAAGCTATTTGGACAATATGGTTTGTTTCCACTCCTGTACAGCTGATTCTTGCTGTGTTTGTGGCCTCCTCCCTTCACACCACCCTGTTTATTTTGGTAAACATATTGGTAATCTTGGGACTAACAGTAAAGATTTGCCATTGATTTATGAATAGCCACTGTAAATATAATTAATGCAATTCCTATGTGAATGTTATGAACCTCCACAGCCCATATATGTTTCTGGCTATATGAGCAGAGGTTGATCTATGGCTGCTGGTGTAAGGGTTGTTCATTATAAATGAATCAAGTGCAAGTAACCATTCAAAAGATTTTTCTAACATGATGGTGGTTTTCATGATGAGGCTTTGGCTAATGTTTTATTACAGCTTGAGGAAAAACTGGCTTTACCCTAAAAATGTAATTTTCTATTATGTGTATAATAAAGCTGAAGTCATGCTCAACGAGAGCAGGTCTAATTAGTAACACCAGGCACATTAAAACATTGCTGCTCAATCAGCTTACTCGGAGCACTTACTCAGGACTTACAGCATCTTAACTGAACTTTCTGGTGCAATAATTCCTCAGGACAACTCTGTCCTTGCCTTTTTGGGTAGAGAACACAAAGCCACAGAACGTGAGGATGGCTGTAGATAAATGAGGAGATGTGATGCCCAGTGTGAGCAGAGCCAGCAAGAGAGGAGGGTTGAACTGCAGGAGGTTCTGGCAGAAGAATTTTGCCCAGTGTTCCCCTTTCCATGCTATTTTTGCTTAGTGGATCGACTGAGGATGAAAGCAGTGAGGCTGGGAACATGTCCTTGGAAGCTGCACAGAGCTGCTCTCCCATGACCATGGTTTGGGTTACGGGCACTGTCCTGTCCTGCTGCTGCTCTGCCTTTTGGCACCAGCATATCCTGAGCTCCTGCACCTCCACACGTGAATGGAGCTGGGATTTCCCTGCCAAGTGCACACAGAAAGGAGGAGACAGGTTCTGCAAAAGCTCAGTATAATGGTGCTCACAGCAGGACTCGTGTCAGCCATTGACAGAACAAAGCACTGTCACTCCTGTAGCACATGCAGAGGAGTAGAGTGCTTTGGAATATTGAAAACTGATCGTCTTGTGACTTACTCAGGGAAATGGTTCTCTAATTCCCCTCTCTCTAGTCTAGGAAAGGGCTGCTGGGTTTGTTGCTTGTGAATTTTTTGGTTTTACACTCAGGTTTAATGGCATGCTAAGTATTCTGAAAAAAGGAGGAGGAAAATGTAAAGTCATTGAGCACTTGATGTTTAAGCTGTTTTTGAATAGTTTATACTTTTAATTTAGTTAATGCTTTAATACTAAGGACATAGTATTTTTGAATAGTTTATACTTGTAATTTAGTTTATGCTTTAATACTTTATAATTTTATTCTTTTGCTGTCATCTCAGGACTTCGTTGGAAACAGGAAGCAGCGTCTCAACTGATCCTCTCAGGTACTGTAGTAATAACACAAGTCAGTTTTAGGTTTGAAGTAACAGAAATTACCTTCATTCTGTACCAGGTGTAGATCACAGAACTTTATCTTGTGCCAACAAAGGCATTGGGTTTTTCCAAGAGTGGAGAACTTGCTCTTTTCCGGGATTTCCGACTTGAAATTCGGTTCTGCCTTCAGAGATTGTGTTTGCTCTCAGAGCTGCACGAAGGGGAGGGAGGGAAGGTGCAGATTTTTATAACCTTTCTGCTGAGCACCCCTGCCCTGTCCTGGCAGCTCTGCATGAACAGCCCTGACTGGGAGGTGTCGTGGCTGGTTTCTGCTGCTCAGCATTCTGATAAAAGCACATGTATAAACTTCAGAGAGCACTGTCACAGGAGTCACTGCAGCAACTGGGATTTCACTTTGATCGCTCAATTTAGAAAGAAACGCTTAGCCCTGTTAACACTGCATATCAGATGGGTTCTTGCATCTTTCATTCTCCTCCTTGCACGTTGAGCAGTGCATCAAAGGCACAGACTGCCTTTGATTAAGCTGGGGCAGAGTCCTTCCCTCTCAAATTGACAGTTGTTTTGGTACCAGTCTTCCTCTGGAGATGTTACGGGTTGAGGATGTGACTTTTTCCCACATTATGTCATTTTAACCTTGCTTGAACAAAACAGTGGGAACTGCTCTGTTTAACCTTATTCAAATTAAAGGCCGCCCACAATTCATCTTCCATTCTTTTGCAGTGTAAAATCTTCTGAAAGTAAAGCATATGCCCTATTACCATTTCCTAAGCACCCACCCCCTGTGTGGGGATATTCTCTTTGTCCTCAGCACAGCCAACACTGCACAACATTCTGTGTTTTGGGCAGTATTTTTGTTCCCATCTCCCAGTGTGACCAGAACACTGTGGCTTTGTCTGGGAGGACAATGCAGGGAACAATCCCAACCTCTCCCTGCCCTGCTTGTGTGCAAAATAATTTTAGGAAGATCATCGTGTATCTGGTGTGTGATGTACCAGGTATTGCTGCCACCTTTATTCCAGGCTGGCTGAATCTGTGTGGAAAAAGATTTCCTTACAATGTTTTTTCTTCCACTGTTTTGTTTTTTTTTTTCCCCCCCATGAGAGAATATTAGAGAGGAAGATGGGGAAGAATTTTAACATTTGCTGGGAAAAGGAGAAGGGAATATTCTTTGAATAGTTTAGACTGCCGTGAGTGTAAAAATAAGTTTCAAAGTCTTTAATTAAAAAATTAAACGATTTTCTGAAGTTTAAAAAGT
This sequence comes from Empidonax traillii, assembly GCF_003031625.1. Classification (NCBI taxonomy): domain Eukaryota; kingdom Metazoa; phylum Chordata; class Aves; order Passeriformes; family Tyrannidae; genus Empidonax; species Empidonax traillii. Next base: position 349,754 of record NW_020955549.1, read on the forward strand.
CCAGAGTAAAGCAGTCATAAAGGAGACATAAAGAAATTTTCATATTATAAGAGCTAAACCTATGGGTTTTTCTTAGTGTTAAATAGTTATCGAGGAAAATGTGACATGTAGTCGACTTCAGTAGGTCAAATAAGCCTGTTCTGGAGCTGTAATTATATGGAGCTCAGGCTAATATTTTCCAGTAAAATGAGAGATAATAGAATTCTTCCTGCTAGTGAATGTTCTCATAACCTGCTGAGCAAATTGGCCTTTGAATGATCCATAAAATGGGATGCACCAATTAATATGGACCCACCCAGTGTCCTGTCAAGCCATTAAGTATTTCCTAGTCAGGCTACTCTTCATTTTGCTCACAAAGTTCCTGTCCCCATCAACAAGGTAAGTTTGCCCTCAAAGAACCACTCTCCAAGTTCTCAGTGCTGGAAAGAGTGAGGGTTAACATGAAAAATTTGCTTATGTCCATTATAAAGAAGAAAGTATGTAAAAATTGGCATATTTTACAGATGTATATTTTGGTTGGCACAATTTCTTCCATAGCCTGTGCAGTATTTACTCTGGGTATTTTGAGTTGGCCTCTGTCAGCTTTCAGCTGGCATCTGAAAATATTTTGTTTCCTAATATCTAAATCTTGATGTTGGCTTTCTGGAGTGCTGGATTACCAGCCCTGTTTCAAATTATGTGGATATTTAAATGTTTGAGCTTTGCAGATATTTGTGGCGGGTTTGTCATCTTCTGTAACAAATTGATCAACCAGTGGCTAAGTTCAGAGAACAGATGTGCAGAAAGGAAAATCAGCATGAAGAGAACAGCAAACTTCTTGCTATTCTACTCCATGGATACTTTGGCACCTTAGAGGCTTTAATAACCAAAAATAAAGGACAGTATCAGATGATGATTAATATTATCTGTGGGGAAGTGCATAAATCGGAGAGATGTTTGAAGCCAAATAACTTTGTTTTGAGTTACTGGAGCGTTTCTAGGCAGCAGAGCTTCCCTTCAAGTAAACATTGGAGATGAGAGGACTTGGTTTGTTGTCCCTGACTGTCTGGGTGTCCCCACCACCCCTGGATGTCCCTGTGGGGCAGCAGAGCCCGAGCTGAGCTCGGTATGAATACGGCTCTTCCCTCCTTCCCGATGGGGAAGGGATGTTTGCTGGGGGG
>NW_020955549.1:351973-355266 GCF_003031625.1 Empidonax traillii
CAGGAGGGTTTGGATGATCCTCTGGGGCACAGGGGGTGACTCTTGGGGATGGACCTGTGCAGGGCCAGGGGTTGGACTGGATGATCCTTGGGGGTCCCTTCCAGCTCAGCATGTTCTGGCATTCTGTGATTTTCCCACCAACTTTCATGTGGAGGTCACTCGGTTTCCAGGATCAGGACAGGGAGCAGTGTCTGGGAGCTTTGGGTGCTGTTCCATCCTGTGAGCAGTGAGGCCTTTACCCTCCCAGGAACTAATTTTAGCATCAAAGCCTTGTTTTGTGCACCTGATCTGTAATCCTCGTGTGATCCCCACCTCTAAATGTGGTGTGCATGGGGTATCCTGGAATGAGTACACCAACCACACTGTCCTGGTCCCATGAAATTCCAGAGCTCCACAATGAAGGAGTGGCTACCATGAAGTTTTTGTGTGTAGCCATTGAAATATTTCGCCCTGAAGCCGGGAAAGACTCATGGAAAACAGTTTTCTTACTGCAAAGTTACAGTCCCTGTGTTCCACCTAAGTAGGTGGATACACTGTTTTTCTGGGCAAGTGAAATATTTTCAGGAATGTTCCTGGCATATCACTATGTGGGTTTAAGTAAGTAAGTAAATAACAGTACTGCAATATCTGTATTTAAATATGTACTTTTAATATATATTTTAAATATGTATTCTATATTTTATATATTTTAAATTTTATAGTGTATTATGTCATTACTATTTTATTTATATATTTATAAATGTTTGTTTAAATTTGTGTATATGTTTTATATATTAATATGTTTAATTATATATTAACTAATGTGTTTATGTTTATTTTTACTTATAGTTATGCATATAATAGGTATATGTAAAATATTTAGTAAAAGTACTTCAATATATGTGAAGGTTAAAGACTTATGTAGGTAGACAAGCCAATTGACCTGCTGTCCCCAACTTTTGAAATCAGTCCACCAGCAGCTCCAGCACTGGCTTCCTGCTGGGGTTATTTTATTCAAAGTTCTCCCTCCTCAGTGGATTGTTTTCCTTCAGCCTCAGAGCTTCAGGGGTTGGCAAGAAAACCAGCCCTAAAAAAGGAGGTGGTGGACTGGACTATTTCCACTTTGCCCTTTTTATTTTAGTGGCTGCTTTTGAAAGCCTTGTCAGAGGCTTCCCATGCTATGCCAGAGCTGAACTCTGCCTATAGAAATTGTCAGCAAAGCCCTCACGGCTCCAGTGCTGAAGCTGCAGTACATCCCAAAATCCCTGCTCCTGTCAGGCCTGGGAATTCTGACTCAAAGGTTTCGGAAAATGCCCTTCTGAAAGAACTGGTTCTATGTCCTGGCCGAGCGTGAGATGAAGCTTAATTTTCTTCCTTGTTTTCCTCTGGAAGACAAGGGAAATGAGGAACGTGTGGAGAGTGGGGGGCTTTTCATTTGCAAAAGTCCTAATTAGCATTTTCCCAGCGTGCAGGGCGGGATAATCGGGGTTGGATGCTGTCAGGAAATCCGTGGGTACTCGGCTTCTGGGCACGGAGAGCCCGGTGTTTAGAAAGAAAGAATTAAGGTGATAAATAGTATTTTCTTTTTTTCTGCAAAGGACATGATGGTGAGAAAGGAACTGCTTTGTAATGTGAGCAGACAAAGGATAAGTTTTCTGAGAAGTCTCGGTCCAGGATCAAGTGTCTCTTGAGCTTAGATGTCTCAGGCTGACTTTCCCCTTCTTCCTTGATCCTGGGGATAGCTGTCCTTGGTTGTAACCTTTTTTTCTTTCTTTTTTTTTCCCCTCTGCCTGTTTTTAAAGGAATATCAAGATATTCAGACATAAGAATGTTCTGATAGGGAAAACTCTTTTTTTTTTTTTTTTTTCTTCTTTGTATGTAGTTTGTTCTTGGAAACAAAGGGAAAAGGATTTCATCTTGACACCACCACAAATGGCCAAACACAGGGCAGAGGCAGTGCCAAGAGGTTTGGGCTCACCAGGAGTCACTGGGTCTCGAGGGCCTTTCCTCAGTTCCTCTTTAGATAAAATACCCTGGAGAAGAGGAGATGAAAAACTGGGATGGGAGATTTGGATAAGAAAATCTAAATATCCTTACCACGATGGCATCACTTGGAGATTGCCAAGCTAATGTAGCCCAAGGGAATATGAGAAAGCAAGGCTTGAACTTGAGCAGTATTTAATGTTGCTGGGGGATGATGATCTTGCTTCTCACCAGTCGTGTTTGCTGAGGAATCACCAGCTCTGGTGCTGGTCTGAAAGAAATCCCTGGAGCGAGGGCAGGCGGCACAGGGAATTGGGGATTTGAAAGAGAAGCTTCACATGAAATTATTTTTTAAAAGGCCAAATCGAAGGCAATTTTTTGATGCAAGTTGCTTTTCTCATGACCTGTTCGTTCCCTGTCCTGGACAATGTGTTTTTAGGGAAATACCACACAAAGCGTGACGGGAACATCGCTGGATGTTCTCTGGGCACAACTTACTGACTTCTTTCCTTCACAAAGGAAACTGCCAATTCTTACTCCAATATATTTGTAATTTCATTTCAGTTAAAATGACACAATCCAGTTTTCTAAGGAGATGCAAGACACTTTTGTAACTGAACAGTGACAATGAGTAAAACCAGAAACCCTAAATATAGCCTGTATAGATCCCTAAATATAGCTTATTATCCAGGCACTTGGGCAACTAGATATGTGAACGTGGAAAAGAGCCTCAGGTTAAGGTTTAGGGGTGTGGTTTTCTTCTCATATTTTTAAAACAGTGTTAAAAATCTTGTGGGGTTTTGTTGTTTTGTTTTGGATTTTTTTTTGTTTGGTTTGGTTTATTTGGGGTTTTCTTTATTGTTTGTTGGTTTTGTTTTAAACACCCGTCCAAATACCAGAATATTTGGGTTTTGATTATTTCTTCAGATTCTGCTTTTGGTTTTCTTGTTGTAACTGTTGAGCTCAAGTTCCTCTCTACTTGTTTGACACTACTGGAACCTATAGCCTAAATATTTACTATCGGTGATTTTCACTAACTAAACAGAATAAGAAATGGCCAGATTGTAGTTTCTGGAAAAATCAAACTTACCAGCAAACTGGACACAAGCATTGGTCAGTCTCCACTTAAAGCATTTCTTATTTAACACCAGGAAAAAACTTTCTAAAAAATGATAAATTGCTGCTGAAGTTCTCTTGTGCCAGTGACGTTTCCTGCAGCACATCAGTTGTGTGCTATTCACTGTGGTGAGTGTCCCTGGTGGTGCAGTGGCTAAACCACAGCGTTGTCAACGCTGAGATCCGGGTTCGATTCCCGGTTAGGACACTCCCCG